>NW_028261381.1:159116672-159461672 GCF_051295495.1 Thamnophis sirtalis | reverse complement strand
GAAAAAAATACCATGCCTGGCATTATCAAGTGTCTGTTGCAGTTCTAGTCAATATGAGGGAAATTATGATCCTTTATAAGTGAAGTAACTTTAATCCTAATCATATTTCACAATTATCTCTCTATAATATCTATGAGTGAATCAGCAAATGTTCCAGGGGGTTTGGCTTCTCCTTGATTTTTTTTTTCAAAAAGCTTGGAGTAGTTGTGGCAGAAAGCTACTCTTCCCCTTCCCCTTTCCCCTTTTTCCTTCCCCCCCCCTTTCTCCTTTCCCTTTCCTCCATTCCTCTTCCCCTTCCCTTTCCTCTTCTCCTTGGTACTTAAGAGAAAGCACTCTGATTATAATTCATGGCTATATGTGCCCTCGGACAATGAATGTTTACTCCAAAACAAAATAAAAGCACCTCTCAACTAAACAATTTTGTAATAATTCTTTAGAATTATTTGACTTTTAGAATGTATTGATTCACTGATTCATTCAATTGATCTATACAGCTTTCAATAGTGACTCTGGGCTAAGCGGTCTAGATAAATAACAAGCATATCGCAGGAACTAGCTAGTACCCCAACTCCCATGCCTTGGAGCAGCTCCATATCTTAAGAGTCTTCCAAAAGGCTGACAGGGTCAGGATCATCCTCAGCTTGGAGGGAATGTTTTTTCCCCAAAGGGCAGAGACAGCAATAGAAAAGATCAGCTTTTGGGGTTACACATTGACAAGACAGGGCAGGGCAGGGCAGGAAGGTAAGATAAAATGAGATGAGGTGACTGGAATCTCATGACACGGTGACACAACGGTCAATCTAGGGGCTCCGAGACTACCGCTGAAATTCCAGCCGCAGGACGGTCCAACTGGACCTAAACCATCCCGAAGAGATGGTGATAGGAAGGGGCATATCCTGCCAATCCCAGAGACACCCGCAAAGTCTCTGGTGATCCAGGAATAGCCCTTTTGCCAGGAAGCAGCCATTAACGCTAGTGAAACTGCTCAGCTTCGGAAGTGAAAGTGCAGAAGAGAGTGTGTCATTCATGGTGAGATTTTTACCCTTTTTCTGATTTATGAGAACATCCTAAATGAAGAGAATTAAGTTAAAATAAAGACTGATGAGAGAGAGAGAGAGAGAGTAAGCCCCAAATATAAGACTACAGTCAAAGTGAAAGGTTTTTTCCCCTCCTTTTTATTGTTGGAAGCCTGACTGGACTTTCTAATCAGCACAGTGTTAAATGGAGCAGGATTTTTTCTTTTCCGTTTTCCTGCCTTTTACTTTTGGGACTGTTTGATAACTAAGTTCTATTGTTCCACTATTTAGGAGTCTTTTTTATAAACAGCATTTCTCATTTGTCTTTTTATTTTTTATTTTCTCTTAATAAGGCAGAGAATGCAATACAGAGAGGGAAACTTTTGGATAAGTAAAACTGCCACCTAGAGGCTTTGAAAATTTGTTTCTATTTTTGGTCTGAATGAATGTTTGGAAAAGGTTGCTCTCCAAGGTTACTGGCTCAGCCAGGACTGATAGGAGAAGAGTTATTTACACAGGTGCTCAATCTGAAATTTTCAGTCCTTGAAATTCTGCCTGGAAAGAATAGATAACAACTGTAAGAGTAAGCCTGGAATGATCTTGAAAGGCTTTCATTTTATAAATGTTTTGAATTTATTTTTCTTTTGCTTAGAGAGCTTTAACTTTACAAGAAACCTTGAAACTATTTCTTTTTCTTTCTTTTTTTTGCTGGTGGCAGTGTTTACTTCTTTTGCTGTGAAATTGGGTTCCGTATTTGGTTGTTTTCAATTTTTGTTTTTTTCCAATTAGATTATGGCATAGAAAAGATTGAAGATTTTTATTCTTTTTTATGGGTTTTTCTTTTTTCTTTTTCCTTTTCACATTTTTGATAGTAGATTTTCCTACTGTCTCCATTTTGCTTTCTTGTTTTACTCTTGGCTTTTTTTTCACAGAATTTTCTTCCCTTTTTCTTTGGCCTTTTTGTTTTCTTTTTCTTTCTTTTTCTTTTCTTTTTTAACCTTTGATCACCTTATGGTCACTCTGGATTACAATTGACTTTTATACCAAATGGATCATAATATAGAAAAATTTGAAGATGAGTAAAAGAATAGTAACCACCGGCTCTGCAACAACAACACCATCCTCCTCACCAGCAGGAGGACAAAGATCAATACAGACAATGTTACAACAGGAAAATGAAAAGGGAGAGAAGACAGTTACCTTAGAGATGATTATACAAGGAATTCAGAATTTGCAAGTAAAAACAGATACCATCGAAAAGAGAACAGAAAACATGGAAAAAAGAATTGAGACAATAGAACAACGAACAGGAAACATTGCACAATGAACGGAGAACATGGAACAAACAGCAGTTAAAACTGATGAAAACATTGATAGTATTCAACAAATGGTGATGATATATGAAGATAGACTACAAAAAATTGAAGAAAAAGGTGACCAAAGTGAGAAGAAAATTGGGGAGATTAATAATAGACTGAGTGTGGTCGAAAAAGAAAAAGATAATATTGGAATACTGAATTGGGAGATGGAAAGGTCAGAATTTTTTCTAAGATTCTAAAACATAGAAGAAGAAAAAGGTGAAAACCTGTTATAAATAATGATACAAATTTTGACAATGCTAGAAGGCAAAATAACTATGATGGAGCTAACCGAAGCACTTAAAAAACAAAAGAATGGGAAGGCCCCAGGCCCGGATGGGCTACCAGAGGAATTTCATTATTAGAAGTTATGAATGAGGTGATGTCAGAGAGAATACCCAAAACATGGTCAGAAGCATATATTACACTTTTACCAAAGGAGGAGGCCAATTTACTATACTACAAATTAAGAATTACAGACCAATCTCCCTGTTAAATTCAGATTACAAGTCATTTCCTTCAATATTGGCAGAACAACTTAAAAAATACTTAAGTGGTTTCATTCATTCTGATCAAAATGGGTTTCTGCCAAAGAGACAAATTAAAGATAATATCTTAGACACTTTGGAGTATTATGAGGCACATCCTGAAAAAACAATTGGCATTGAAGTTTTTGGATGCTCAGAAGGCATTTGACAATGTGAATTGACACTTTATGCTGTTACAACTGGAACAGATGGGATTTGGTGAGAAATTTATTCAAGCCATACAAACTATATATTATAAACAAACAGCTAAGATAATGATAAATAGAGATCTGACACAGTTCTATTGAAATAAAGAAAGGGACGAGACAAGGCTGCCCATTATCACCATTACTTTTTGCCTTAACCTTAGAAGTTTTAAATAGAAAGGTCAAAGAAGGAAAAGAAATAAAAGGAATAAAAATCAAAAAGGAAGAATACAAGCTACAAGCATTCACAGATGATTTGGTCTTCATTCTAGAGGATCCATTAGAAACAGCACCCAAATTGATAGAAATAATAAAAGAATATGGAAAAGTAGCAGAATTAAAAATAAATAAAGACAAAATGAAGATCTTGACAAAGAATATGTTGTCAAGACAAAAAGAAGAGTTGGTGGTAACTTTGGAGATGCAAGTTACGAACAAGGTTAAATATTTGGGGATATATTTAACAGCAAGATGCAGCACTCTTAAAGAAAATAATTACTATAAACTTAAACAACAGATCGCGATGGACCTGAAGAAATTGGAAAATCTACAACTTTCGATGATAGGGAGAATATCTACAATTAAAATGAATATTCTATCTAGAATTTTACATCTGTTCCAGACGATTCCAATTAGATTAGGGAAGGAATATTTTGATCACTTAAATAAAATAGTGTTGAAGTACATACGGCAGGGGGGTGGGGAAGCAAGAATAAAACTAAAATTTTTACAAGATGCAAGAACAAGAGGAGGATTGGGCCTGCCCAATTGGGAACTATATCACCAGGCAGCAAGTTTGATGTGGGTTAAAGAATGGATAACACTAAGGAATACCAGATTCTTGATTCTTGAACGACATGATCTATTCTTGGGATAGCATGCCTTTTTATGGTACAAGGGAACTAAAACACAGGGGTACTTTAGAAGACATTACCTATGGGAGGCTTTGCTATTAAATTGGGAGAAGATTAAAAGACAATATTATTTAAAAATTCCAGTCTGGCTATCAACTTTTCATACGCAATAATATACAAAAAGGAACAAACAGAGATATGGTGAAATATTGAATTCAGAGAGTGATCTCTATGCAAGATTTGGAAAAGGAAGGTATAAAGATGAACTGGTTTTCATATGTGCAAATATAATCTAGATATGACAAGGACTGTAAAGAGGAAGGTTTTTAAGATAAAATGACTGAGATAAAATTTTGATGGGTACTGATGAAAAAGTAATAAAAAACTTTTATGGACACTTACTAGAGGTTAAGTTAGAAGAAGAACAAGTTAAAGGAACTATGATAGCTTGGGGGGAAAAATTTGGGCATGGGATTGAATTAGAGAAGTGGCAGAAATTGTGGTCCCAAAATTACAAAATGACAATGTCAACAGCATATAAAGAAAATTTGTATAAGATGTTTTACAGGTGGCATCTACCCCTGACAAGAATAGCAAGAATGTTCAAGAATAAATCAGAAAAGTGTTGGAAATGTCATCAGACACCAGGTTCATATTGCCATATGTGATGGACTTGCCCAGAGGCTAAAATATATTAAACTAAGATCCACACGTGGTTGGAGAAAATGACACAAAAACGTATAGACTTTAAACCAGAGACTTTTTTATTGGGAATTATACCAGAAATATATAATAGAGGTAAGGTGGTGCAAGGTAAGATGATAAGATGGATAGGACAGAACAGGACAGGACAGGACAGGACAGGACAGGATAGGGTAGGGTAGGGTAGGGTAGGACAGGGTAGGGTAGGGTAGGGTAGGGTAGGGTAGGGTAGGATAGGATAGGATAGGACAAGAAGATGAGATGAGGTGAGGTGAGGTGGAAGCAATGGGTAGAAACTAATTAAGGTGAGAAGCAACCTAGAACTAAAGAGAAATTTCCTGACAGAACAATTAATCAGGGGAAGAACTTGTCTCCAGAAGTTGTGAATGCCCCAACACTGGAAGTTTTAAAGAAGATGTTGGATAACCATTTGTCTGACGTGGTGTAGGGTTTCCTGTTTAGGCAGGGGGTTGGATTAGAAGACCTCCAAGATCCCTTCCAACTCTATTCTGTAAGATAGGGTAGGGTAGAGGTAGGGTAGAATAAGATAGGATAGAATGAGACAAGAAAATATGATGATAGATGAGATAAGATGATAGCCTTTATTGTCATTTTCCTGAATGCACAATGGCAGACATTAAAATGAAATTTCGATGTACCATTCTCAAAAACCCACCAACCTAGTAGCATCAGCACTGTTCAAGAAGCTCTAAGCTAATGGAGCCTAGAATCTGACAAAGATTTGGGCTGCTCATATCTTGCCCAGTGCTGCTTTAGAATAAGGATGGGACCCTCCTTCCCTTGGTATATACTTAGTGAAAACCTGCAAAGCTTTTCACAACTTTCTTGCTTGGTGGTGTTGTAGGCAGTCAACAGCTTTCTTTTCCCCTCTGATACAAAGATTCATTGCTAGATTTTTTTAAAAGTCACATAATGGCAGGACTTTTAAGAGTACTTGCTGCTGCTATAGCAATAGATTAATCAATAAATAGATATTTTACCAAGCCACTTCTCAACTGTTTCCTGGCAGTACACCTAAGTGGCACAGAAAAACTGTGTCATAATAAAACAACTCCCAGAAAGAACAAAGTAAAGAAGGCAAACATGAAAATAGAGATGAGACCGGAGGTGGAGAAGAAAAATGGAAGGCACTAAAACCTTCTGACCTTGAAATGTTCCTTTTGCAATTGGAGAGATGTATTTTTCTCACATCCTAATTATTCCCCTCCCCTCCTCACTTTGAATCAACTGAGAAAACAGCAGCACAATATAATCTGCTCTGTGGTTTGGGCTGTTTTATCACTCTCTGTCTGAAGCAAGTTTTGCTCTGCTCAGCGAGACCTTCTTTCTGACAAATAACTGCTGAGACAATTTTCCGGGAAGAATCTGGGGCAGGTGGTACAACTGTTTGTGGCTTTCCTAGCCTGCACCAGACAGTTGTCTTGTTTTAATGAAGAGCTTTAGTATCCGTTTGCCACTTGGAAGGGGGAAGTTAAACTGAGTCAGGATCAAGCAAATTATCCACCTGGTTTGAGGGGGAAAGTGCTAACTTGAGGCTGAGGATGCTAGGACCAAACAGAGAACTAAAATCCAGCTGCTGCCCAAGGGTGAAACTCATTCATACACACCCACACGCATACACACATTTCCCACATTTTAAAATTAAAATGTAGATAATTAAAATTTAGAGGTACTCACCTTCTTTCTAAGCAGCCTTTAAGCTCAAAACTCAAAACCCCTTTAAAACTAAGTTCCAAATGGCCACGGTCCAGGAAAACGTACCCACAGACTCAATGGGTCTGCTGCTAGCAAGGGAAGCTTACTTGGGCAAGGTCCATTGGATAGGTTAGCTTGGAGTTCCATCTTTGGGGTGCCAAATTGTTGGAAGAAATGTCCATCTGGGTTCAGATCCAAGTGGTGGTGGTGGTGGGGGGACACTGGAAACATGGAGGCTGTTTGGAAAGATGATTTAATGGTGGGCAGGATCACATGCCTTGAGTTCCTGAGCAGAAAAGGGGGCAAGATGCTGAGAGTGCCTGAGTTTTATACCCTCTGTTGGGCCCCACCTCTCTGTTTCCTGTTCCTGTGTAAGAATTGTATCCCATTGGCTGTCAGACTCCCAGGGGGCGGGGGTCTTTGCTAACTTTGTAGGCTTTGTCTGTGTGTCCCAGGCTTGTTTGAGTGCTGGCTGATGTAATCTTCCTAGGTGTCATGTGGTGAGATGGGTAGAGGGCTAATCCTACCTTTGTTATGAAGAATAGACTGGCTCAGGCCTTAATGGTGCTTTGACATAGGTGGGGGGTGGAAATGAGTTTCTGCCTCACTTTTAAGGGGGGAATATTCTGCCCTTTTAATATTTCCTAAAATATTTCATTTTGTAGGAGAGAGGTGGGTGCTAACTTCCTACAAAAGGAAATGATAAAGGAAGTTGTTTCCTCAGTGCAAATGTTTTTGCAGCTGCTCTGGAGTGAGAGTAAAATCAGTATTCCTTCACTCTCTCTGTTCCATGCAGACTCACCCTCAGAAACACATATACAGAGATGCCATGTTAATTCTGATCATTTTCCTTGTCCTGTATCTTATTTTCCACATGGTGAAAACCACGGTCTCTAGCAGAAATGGGTTCCTACCAGTTCACACCTATTCAGTAGAACCGGTTCATCAAACCTACTGAACCGGTTAGAAGAGGTTCCACCAGTGGACCCAGAAACCAGGCCACACCTACAGAAGAGGTTCCAATTTTTTTTGAAACCCACCACTGGTCCTTGGATATGATTATTCTACACTATCATGCTCATATTTATAAAACTCAGTGCCTCTGTGAAAGGTAAGGATGACTACTACGTTTGTGGTGCAATCAGAACATTGCGTGTGTTGAAGTTGTTTTAACGCAAACCAAAGATGCCTTTTAAAAAACAAGTTTACATCATATTCTTCTGCATGCCAGTGCTGTGTGTGAGGTAATTTAAGGTGGTTCTGACAAGTGTCGTTGGCATCTTCATATCCGGTCACATGGGCGGCAAGCCACTCCCATCCAGTCACATGGGCAACAAGCCACTCCCACAAAGGAGGCCACATCCACAGAGTAGGTTCGAACAATTTTTGAAACCCACCACTGGTCTCTAGGCAATTCAGAGACACAGGGCAGAGGAGATTCTTCAGACAGGCTTACTTGTCTTTTTTTTATTAGAACAGTGCAGAAAATATGCACATTTTAAAATCTTTTCAAACTTGGCCTACTCATTTAGACATGCAATTTACCAGCAATTGGTGTGGGAGAAATACAACAAATTCCCACTTCTTTGTTCTGTCTTTGTGATCCTCCAGCTGCTGCCTTTGTATGCTCCTTTCCCTAAATCTTCCCTTCTGCCTTCTCACTGGCATTTCATCTGGTTGACCGTTGTGATCTATACAGTTTTATTTAGATAATTCATAAGACTTTCACATCAAATGTAGCATTATGAAAGAGGGATGGATGAAGCTGTTGATTTTGTTTTATTCAAATATTTAAAATCTCAAATCATTTTTTTTTCCTATTCAAGGAGGAATCTGGAAAATTTGGTAAGTAGCTATGTCATATGACAGAAGTAGTAGATGACAGTAGATATGTCATCTACTGTTTCCCCAATGGGCTTCTTCTCTTCCTCCATCTCCCATAAGTTTTTACGCTGCCCGAGTCCGGGTCAGCGTTGGGGCTCAGGGCCCTGGACAGTACCCCAAAGTTCACGGTAGCTGGTGAAGTATTTTAAGGGAAATTCAGGTTAATGACAGGGTTCAAAATAGCATCCAAAAGTAAATCAGAGTCCAAGGCAACGTATTGCTCAAAGTTCCAGTTTATTAAGAGAGCCATGTTGGCAAATCTGGGAAAACCCGAATCTGAAAGCTTCCCGGTTTTCCCCACCCAGCTGAAAGTTCAAAATCTTGCCCCCACACCCACAAGTCCATCACATGATCCAATCTCCCACTGCCATGCTGGCAATTCCACTATCTAGTTCTGGTCAGGTGCAGAGGTGCAAAGACAAAGGATGACCTTGGCTTTCTAGAAAGAATTTTGTTATGACTACATATCATCTAACTCCATACACTTCCCCCTCCCAGTTCCCCACAATAAAAAATGCATAGTAGAATAATAGAAAGTGTGGCAGGTCAAAGATACCAAAAAAGAGATGGCTGCAGGCCTGACAGTGAGATTTTTAAATACCTCATTGGAAAAATAGTCCATATTATTTAGGTAAAAGACACTGAGACAAGTTTGACTCCTGGTAACTATAAATGGACAAAATGTTTATCATCTTGACCTGTCTTTTGAAATAAGTCATAATTCTTCCAAGCATATTCCAGAAATCTCTTTATATGTCTACTTTATTTGTTGCCTTCTTCTTGTTTTTATTTCTCTCAAGCTTGCTAAATCTAATACTTCGCCACCCCCCAGTACATTATATAACTCATCACATCACCTGTCCATGATATGTGAGTTTCTGCTTGCTGACCATGACCTTAAGACAATAATCAGGCCACCTGGGTCCAAGTCTAATTAAATGGTTCCTTTTGCAGTTCATACTAGTTCATCTCCATAATAGGAAGCCATCTTTCATTCCTCCCACTGTTTCTCAGTATGCGGTTTTCATAGCTGTATATTATCACTGGAAGCTCCATTTTTAACTATTCTAAACTTCTGATGTTTGAGGTCTTTAACCCATGGTGATCTTTTCAAAATTTGTCGCTATTGTCTGCAGGTGGACAAAATCAAGACGTGGGCACAGCAGGGATTCCAGAAATAATCTTTATTGCCATAGGGTAGAATCATAAGATCTTGAAAGTCTGTCAGAATCTGTTTCCTCCATCTAAATAATCTGTACCAGTGGTTCTCAACCTTTTCTTCACAATGGACCCCCTGTAAATACCTTTTGTGGCCCTGAACCATGGCCACAGACCACCAACATTTAACTCAAAATTTAAATCTTAATGTTAGTTCAAATGTTCACAGACCCTCTGTGATGACATCATGACCCCTCCAAGGGTACGTGGATCACAGGTTGAGAACCACTGATCAAAGCCAAGATGGAGTTATTTTAGTTTCTCGTGCTTTCTCTCTTTTTAATACCTACCTTCTTAATTGTTCTCATGCTTTCCCTGTTCCCAAAGCCAGGTCTACATCCCTTTACACTTTCCTGCTTAGAATTACTCTTTTACAGATTAACAAAGTTGGAAGGGACCTTGTTGCCCATGTAGTCCAACATCCCCAACCAAGCATGAGACCCTAAACCATTTCTGACAAATAGCAGTCCAGTCTCTTCTTGAAAGCCTCCAGTGATGAAGCTCCCACAACTTCTGAAGGCAAGCTGTTCCATTGGTTGATTGCTCTCACTGTCAAAAAATTTCTCCTTATTTCTAGGTTGAATTTCTCCTTGCTCAGTTTCCATCCATTATTCCTTGTCTGGCCTTCAGGTGCCTTGGAAAATAGCTTGACCCCCCCTCCTCTCTGTGGCAGTCCCTCAACTATTGGAACACTGCTATCATGTCTCCCCTGGTCCTTCTCTTCACTAGATTAGCTGTTCTGACCCCCCTCTTCATACACCAAAGCATGCCGAGACAAAGATACTTCAAGGATTTATTAACACACAGGCTAGACCTTGGCAGCAATCCAGCACAGACTAACCTTGGCAGCAATCCAGCCTGCCAAGATAGCCACGATAGGTTCTCCAGCTCTAGTAAATACGTTGATTCCTGCAATGAGCTTGTAGAAAGCCATTCCTTTTATAGTCTTGAGAGAAGCCTAATTACCACCAGCTGAGTTCAATTATCTCCTGCAACTGCGTAACTGTTCTTTACACCTATTAGCCCTCCATTGCCGGGCATCCAGGACCAACTCCCTTGTCTCCTCCCCACTGCTCCAATGCATGACGTCAGGATCACACTCCCTTGTCTTCTTCCCACTGCTCCAAGGCTTGACTTCGGGAGCACGCTCCCTTTGGCTCTCACCGCTGCTCCAGGCCTCAGGCGCCTCCTGGTGGACAACCAGCCTCTCTGCGCCCTGCTCGGATCCTCCACATCTTCCAGAGCCAACTCATAGGGCCCCTCGCTGTCGGAATCTGGTGGCAGCTGCAATGGCTCCTGCTGGGCCACAACACTTAGCCATGCCCAGTTCCTTCTCCTAATTGCTTCACTATTGTTTTTGAGCACCAAAACACCCCTGAAACAGCATGACTAGAGAAGCTTCAGTGTGATATAGAGAGGGAATGGAATATTTTGAAACTCACCAGAACATTTTGTTCTTCAAACTATGAGTTTTGAAATATTTATATTCCTTTATCTGCTGACATTCTTGATGGAGATATCCACCTTGATCTTTTCTTGCTTAATATTGGAACTCATCTCAGACTTCATTACATCTCCTATCTCTTCCACAGTCCTCAAATTAAATGTGCTTCTGATACTGCTCTGCATTCTATGTTCCCTAACTAGAATATTATATCACCTCTCTTTAATTTTTTAAAATTTAAAAATTTAACTCATATATTTGATCTCAGGGCCTCTTAGTCTTCCTGCAAATATTTCAGCAAACTGGTTTGCACTTCTCCATCATTTTTTAAAATTATGTACCTGATATTAAAGGTTGGATGTTATCTGATGTTATCAGTGATGTCCACATTACAGCTTTTCTTTGTGTTTAAAGCAGATTTAAAGCAGTGGCTGTAACAAATAACAACTTTATGGGGCAACCATGCAAATGGCACAATTATTACTGACATCATGATGTCTGATGCAAAGATATAAGTTGAATTATGTATTTTATAATTTTTCCATGTGATTGTCTTTGTCCCAATCACCCATCAATAGCATCATGTCATTGATGAGTTCTGCATTCAGTTAACTCTAGAATTCACTAAAATCTATTTTATTATCTCCCTTCCCCAAGTCTATATTAGGACAAAGTACAATTTTGATGTTCACTGGATGTCCTCTAATTTTAATTGACCTGATCCTATTTATTGGATTCCACCCAAAACTGTCTTGACTGATTGTCCCTGGCACTTCATCTCTTCGAATGGACTCAAAAAGTATACTATTGTATATAATCACTAGATTTAATGGGACCAATTTCAGTCATTTATTCCTAAAACATCCTTTTGGAATATTTCATTTCTATTCTGACAATTTCATTCTCCTTTTGTTCATGCTTTTCATGTTCCAGATTTGATTTACATTTAAATGTAAATGAATTTACATTTAAAGTTTACATTAAAAGTTTCACCCACTTGATTAACAACTTTCTGCCTAGAAGAACTATTTTTTTCTATGCCTTTTTTTTAAAAAAAATATTGTTTATGTATAAAAAAATAACTCAAAGGAAATTCTCAACCATCTCAACCTCCTTCTCCTATGGAATTATTCAATTGATTGAAAAATTATCCTGAGCTGTGGGAGACGGGATAAAGGTCATTTTGAGAAACAGAAAGTTGGTGTCTTTTGTACAATCCCAATATGTACATGTCTATGGAGATTCTCAGTCATCCCGGTCATGGTTGTCCCAAGGTTGTTGGTTTTTTTGCCAATAGGACTTTCTGGCTTTTCTTTCTCTTGGCTTCAGAGCTGTGGAAGCTTCTTGGATGAGAAGTGAAACATCTTCAAAGAAAAACCAGAAAGAATAGAACAGAATAGAATAGAACAGAACAGAACAGAACAGAACAGAACAGAACAACTGAGTTGGAAGGGAACTTCAAGTCTTCTAGTCCAACCCTCTGCTTAGGCAGGAAATCCTACACCACTTCAGACAAATGGTTATCCAACATCTTCTTCAAAACTTCCAGTGTTGGAGCATTTACAACTTCTGGAGGCAAGCTGTTCCACTGATTCATTGTTCCAAGGATTTTTTTCTTATTTCCAGGTTGCTTTTCTCCTTGATTAGTTTCCACCTATTGCTTCTTGTCCTACCCTCATGGGCTTTGGAGAATAGCTTGACTCCCTCTTCTTTGTAGCAACCCCTGAGATATTGGAACACTGCTATCATATCTCTCCTAGTCCTTCTTTTCATTAAACTAGACATGCATAGTTCTTGCAACCGTTCTTCATATATTTTAGCCACCAGTTCAGGGGTAGGTTGCAGCCAGAATTACTGCCGGTTCGGCATGCGTGCATGCACATTTGCACCTAAAAAGGTCTGTGCATTGCACCCAACATTAGAAAAGGAAAAAAAATACAATTCTGCAATGAAGATTTATCTGTGCTGCACAGAACCGAAAATCAAGATGGTGCCACCACCAATAGAACCAGTTCAGGGGCATGGCAGGCTGAGTTACTACCTGCATGGCTGAACCGGTCCAAACCAGTAGGAACCCACCTCTGCTCCAGTCCCCTAATCATATTTGTTGATTAAAATAGCAATAGCAATAGCAGTTAGACTTATATACCGCTTCATAGGGCTTTCAGCCCTCTCTAAGCGGTTTACAGAGTGAGCATATTGCCCCCAACAACAATCCTCATTTTACCCACCTCAGAAGGATGGAAGGCTGAGTCAACCCTGAGCCGGTGAGATTTGAACAGCTGAACTGCAGAACTGCAGTCAGCTGAATTAGCCTGCAGTGCTGCATTTAACCACTGCGCCACCTCGGCTCTGTAAAAATCCAGTTGCCTCTTTTAAAAAAGCACCTTTAGGATCCCTATATGTGCCTTTCCCCCAAGTAAGAAGCATGTAAAGAGAACTCTTTGGTGTAGTGGTTAAAGCACCAGGCTAGAAACCAGGAGATTTGGAGTTCTAGCACTGCCTTAGGAATGAAGTGAGCTGGTTGTCTTTGGGCAAATTGCTCTGCTTCCACCCTAGGAAGAAGGTAATGACAAACCGCTTCAGAAAATCTTGACACACTAATTACAGGAACTAGTACAGGGGAACAGTAGCCAAGAATCAATGCTGACTCAAAAGCACAAAAAAACAAACACCCCCCCCCTCTAGATAAGAAGCTTTATCTTCTTTAATAATACTAGTGGGATCAGGCCACAACAGTCACAGCTGCATGAGTTAAGTCCTGTTCCTTCATTTTTAATATGTCCCGTATGAAAAAGTGGCTAAGTTTTAATCGTGTGGTTGTGTCTGCAGCATTGACATTTTTTAAAATCTCTCCTCTGCAGCAGTGGTGGGTTGCAGGAGGTAAACTCTGATATGGCCCACCTGCCCAAGCTTACCTGTGCTTTAAGCCTTTGGTGTTCCCGTGCATGCACATGGTGCGTATGGTTTGTATGGTGCCTGCACGATGCTCCGCCACGCAGTTTGAGTGTCGCAGAGGCTTGCAGAAGTGTCGCAGGCAAGGACGACACATGTGTGTGTGCCGCACGTGTCCATGTGGGTGACACTGGGGCTGTTCCAACCATACTGGTTGGAACAGAATCCAGAACCCACCACTGCTCTGCAGACACCCTTTGATTGGGAAAATGTATTTCCTTGCTTCTTCTCTAGTTGAACAAATGCTCATTCTATATGCATGAGGTTGAAAATTAGAACAGCTACAAATTTAGTGCAATATATTTCCATTTTTTTTAATAGTAAGCAGACTAAAATAAAATAATGAAAAACCTCCACTAAATGGAGCAGTTTTGAAAGCACTTGGGGTTTGATTGCTACAGTGCTGTTCTTGATGTACCTCCCTCCCTTACCCTATCCATTGGTACAATGCATTACTCAAAATATATCCAGTCCTTTGCCTCATTTTCATTTCTTCTTTGAAACCAGGCTAAGATGTGGGTGCAGCTCAATAAGAAAAATAAATCCCTTGTATAATTCTTTGGGTGGGGGAGAAAAGAAATGATTCCTTTTATGGGACCTGTCAGAAGCACTCTGGAGTAATCTAGAACAGCTCAAGAGAGGCTACCTTCCCTCCTCCTGCTTTTCTCCCACCAAGAAATGGTAAGGGGTAATGTCATATAGGTAGTCACATTGATATTTATACTTATCCTATGTGTTAGGAATATAATCTAACAGTTGGGTTGGCAATATATAAATCATGTAACAATGCTATACCTGTTTCTTTAAATCATACTGTAAAATGTGATTGGTTGCTGTTTTCCTCAATCGGCCATAACAGGGAGCCAGAACGACTGTTAGCTCTCTGTTTGTTAGATGCTGGGCTGATCTGATCTGAGTGCTTTGGAAGCTGGCTGTTAGAAAGTGCCGTGAGCTATTGTAACTTTTGCAACTGCTAGCAAACTTTGAGTACTGAACTGATTATATGATACTGGACTATGTTATTTGGATTATCCCTTAACTGAAAGACATTGATGACTGACTGTCTTATCCGTGTATGACTTGGACTGTTTGATGGACTCTGATACCTCTATTTCCATGAAAGTAAAAGCCTATTAAACTGCAGTGTCTCTGTATGCTGGTTTGTGTGTTCTCCAACACAACTCTAACAACGCTTCTCTGAACATATGCACTCACTCTCCCAATGGGAAGCTTACCTAACACTATGGATCTTTCCTTTTTGTTAATTTTTTAAAAGGTTTTTGTTCATTTAAGCACTGCAATATATTGAGGGTTCTTTCTTTCTTTCTTTCTTTCTTTTTTCCTTTCTTTCTTAACTGTATCATCACCATTTAGTGTAGATATTTTTCTTCTACATTTCACCATTTCAAATCAAAACACCCCCATAAACCTTCCCAGGGCAGATTTGAAAGTGAGTGAATGTGTTGCCATCAACTCTAGGTGACTAGATGGACAAATATAAATAGAATAACAGAGTTGGAAGCAAGGGTGGGCTTCAAAAAATTTAGCAAGGGGTTCTCTACCTGGTTGCTGGGTGGGTGTAGCCATGATGCGCATGGCCTAGTTGGCCTACTGCACTATGGCAGGGGGGCATTTTTGCCCTTCCGGAGCTCCGGAGGCTTTTTCTTGAGCCTCTGTGAGGGTGAAAATGGACTCCTTCAGGCTCCAGAGGCCTTCAGGAGGCCAGAAACAGACCTGTTTTTGGACTTCCAGAACTTCTGGGAGGCCCATTTTTTGCCCTCCCCGCATGTTCTGCATCGGCTGCGTGGGGACTCCTGGGAGGAGCTGGGAGGTTTGAAGCATGGTGGGTGGGGCCAGCCAGGAGTGGGATATGGGGGTTCTCTGAACTGCACAGAATCTTAGCTAGAGGTTCTCCCGAATCCCTGCAAACCCCCAGCAGCCCACTGGTTGGAAGGTACCTTGAGGTTCTTCTATTCCCTGCTCAGGCAGATGCCATTTGAGACAAATGATTGTCAATCTATTCTTAAAAACCTCCAGTGTTGGAGCGCCCCCAACTTCTGGACGCAAGTTGCTCCCCGGATTAATTGTTCTAAGTATCAAGAAATTTATCCTCAGTTCTAGATTGGTTCTCTCCTTGCCAGTCTCTACTCCATCCCTACTGTAGCTGGAAATTCCACTACACCTTAGATGTAATAGAAGGTGTAAGCTGATTTGCCAAATTCTACTATAGTAGTAAAACACTAGATATTTGAAGGAATTTGAAACAATAAAATGCTGAGATGGTGAAGGAAAACCTACTGCTGCCTACAGTGCCCTCAGTCAAATAGTATTTAACTTACAACCACAACTGAGTCCTACATTTCTGTTGCTAAGTGAAACGGTTGTTAAATGATTTTTTTTCTCCATTTTATGATCTTTCTTGCTGCAGTTAAGTGAATTGCCGCAGTTGTTGTTTAGTAACATAGTTGTTAAGTGAATCTGACTTCCCCATTGATTTTGCTTGTCAAAATGTAGTAAAATCACATGACCCCAGGACCCCACAACCATCATGAATAAGAGTCAGGTGCTAAGCATTTGAATTCTGATCATGTGACCAAGAGGATGTTGCAATGGCCATAAGTGTGAAAAATAGCCATAAGTCACTTTTCCAGGTCTATTTTAACTTCACAATCAACTGTTGTAAGTCAAGGACTTCTTGTCCTTTTTTTCTCCAGAAGCTGTGTAGCAACTACGTTGTCAACAGGGAGGGCTCTTGGAATCACAGAGCAATGTTATTGGTTTTTGGGCACAATCCAAAATGTTGAATGTAACCTTAACTGTTGAGATTACTCAATTTGTTAAAATCTCTCTTCTCAGAAATATGGTTATTAAATTCAAATTGCTTTGCTTTTTTGTCCCAACCCACGTTGCAAAATAATGAAAACGTTAAGGTGTGTGAGCACTAGCTAATAATTTTCACCTTACTAAGTGGTCAGAAATTACATAATTTCAGAAAACGATTGATGAACATGCTCTGTGAAGCTTTCTCACCCCACCAACCTCAGCTGTCTCAAAAACCTAGCTGCAGTTATCTGATTTTGAGCATAAGACCTTCAATGTGACTGCTAACTTGTTATTATTTGTCAGAGAGAATGATACCTGAGTTTATAGGCCATTGCAATGATTGAGATTCAGGACCTATTATTAAATATGATGAGGCCATCAAAAGCGCTGATAAATAGGAACATTTCTCACCGTATGCCGGAATTATAACTACTGGTACTTCTACATCTTAGCTGAAGAAAACATGATGTAGCCTCTTTGCCAAAATAAATTAGCGTTACAACAGGGTCTGGGAGAACAAGTGAGAACATTTATTGTATTTTATTATGTTTGTTATATCAGACTTTTCTCCAGGAGCTCAAGGAATCTTATATATGGATCTCTCTTCATTCTATCTCCACGATATCTTTAAGAAGTCATTTGTGGTCACATAGAAGATTTCCATTTTTCTGAGGATCATGGTTCAACACATTAACTATATGGACATTGGCTTTCATGTAAATAGAAGCCATTCCCATCATTGCAGAAACAATTCATTAACAAGGTTATGAATGAATAAAGCAATAAGGCTTAAAATGACCACTGGCAGATATGTTTAGAAGGAACGTGCCATAAGTTTAGCCAAAGAGACAACATTGGTCATACTTGTAGATAACCTTTGATGGATCTGCAAAACAGGTTCTGACTGCCATCAACTATGGCATCTTTTTGGACCACTTATGGGATTATGAGTGGGGAACACTCATAATCTCATGCTGGCTGGTAACTCTGCTCCTATTCTTTGATTGCTTCAGTTGATATTAATGAGAGGGTGAAAAATCAACGTACAGGCCCTTCTTATGTAGAGTGGCTCAGGTGTCAATGCTGTTACCCTTCCTTTTTAACATCTACAAGAAATGGATGCATGAATATGCATCATTTAGGTCTGGAAGGCTTAGGTTCAGTCCTGACAAGATTAAATGCCTGTAGTAGTGCTGGGATTCAAATTTTTTACTACCGGTTCTGTGGGCGTGGCTTCGTGGGTATGGCATGGCTTGGTGGGCGTGGCAGGGGAAGGATACTGTAAAATCCCCATTCCCTCCCCACTCCATGGGAAGGATACTGTAAAATCTCCATTCCCTCCCCACTCTAGGCGAAAGATACTGTAAAATCTCAATTCCCTCCCTACTCCAGGGGAAGGTTACTGCAAAATCCTCATTCCCTCCCCACTCCATGGGAAGGATACTGTAAAATGTCCATTCCCTCCCCACTCCAGGGGAGCCGAGGTGGCGCAGTGGTTAGGGTGCAGTACTGCAGGCCACTTCAGCTGACTGTTATCTGCAGTCCAGCAGTTCTAATCTCACCGGCTCAAGGTTGACTCAGCCTTCCATCCTTCCGAGGTGGGTGAAATGAGGACCCAGACTGTGGGGGTGATATGCTGACTCTGTAAACCTCTTAGAGGGGGCTGAAAACCCTATGAAGCGGTATATTAGTCTAACTGCTATTGTTATTGCTAAGGTTACTGCAAAATCCCCATTTCCTCCTGGTCAGATGGGACTCAGGAGGCAGAGAATAGATGGGGCCAGGGCCAGTTAGAGGTATTTACCGGTTCTCCGAACTACTCAAAATTTCTGCTGCCAGTTCTCCAGAACTGGTCAGAACCTGCTGAATGCCACCTCTGGTCTGTAGGTTTATAACTCCTCATTCTGGAGTAGTTCCACCTTTAGCTGCGAAAGTTTCATTTCCAAAACAAAACAAAATAAAAGATTAGCTAGATTTATACCACATGCTAAGACAAAACTCTACATGTCACCCTATATAGCTTAGCAAACTTTTTTCCATATGAACTAATAGTATGCACAGAGTTGAATAAATTTGAAGTTCAAAACCCAAATAACTACATATTTCTCTAATTTTAATGTTTCAGAGTATGAAAGTTACTGATTATTCTAGGAGCTGTCACAATATTGAACAGATGGAAACTGCCCTTCCTTCAAAAGAGAGAGGGCCATACAATGCCCTGAATCGAAACATCAGAGAAAATAAGCATGAGTTTTGCACCTAAGTTGAATACACACACACACACACACACACACACACACACACACAGATACGTACATACACATACACATACATATACATACATACACATACATACATACATACATACATACATACATACATACATACATACATACATATTTTGAAAGTAAAATACTTGCTGGGAGTCTTGTAGTACTTTCCATCATATAAATACTGTTAAACAGAGCTCTTGAATTCTTGTTCCCTGGATTAACTGTTTCCAATCCAATCTATGTGAAGGAAAATCAAGAAGAAACCAAAAGTAAATTGTGTAACTTGTGCTCACTCCTAGTGTGTATTTGCCAAAAGATGTGACAGACACTGAATTCTTTTTGTCAACTTAGTGCAATTCAGTACCTGGTGTGCCCCTGAAAGTGAGTTGACTTCTAAATGGGCATTCTGCCAACATTTCATCACCGTTTCATATTCCCCTGATATTTATAAAACCTGGAGGGATTCCATAACAGTTCTGAGTGGAACATGACCAGGCCCTTTAATTTGAAACAGTGCTTTAATTTCATACATCATTTGGAATGGCTGAAATTACTGGGCTGAGTCAAGTTAATAGGACAAGAGAGCATTTGAAGGAAAGGTTTAAACAAGATGGGGAGAGAGTTTGATTAATGTTAGACATTTTGGCAAGGACTAAAATGCCACTGGTTTTAATATTCTCTCTCTTCTCCCCTATTTCCTCCCCACATTTAAAGCTCTTTGATTACAAGAAGGGGATAAAATAACTAGCAGGATGTCTCCATGAGGTCCCCTTTAAAGTATCTAGGGAGTTGTGTGGAAGGAACAAATTCTGGGCAATTATTTATTTATCAAAGGAAGACAAAGGTTTCCATATTCTCATATGGTTCCTGACTAGATTTGCAAATAAAAAATTTGCCATGGAGGATGGAAACAAGAGATAGACATTTAAACTAAACATTTAACTTTAGCTTCAGATCTGATGTTTTCAAGCTATTTAAAATAAACATTCTCTCTCTCCCCCCCTCTCTTTTCTCTTTTCATACTGAGAAAGTGTAAAATATTTTATTTTACTTTATTTACTTCAGGAGGATTAGGGTTAGATGGAATGTTTTCAGATACTTAAAGCTAATGTAACAAAATATTGTTAACTAGCTATGTTTACGTTTGTTTGACTTGAGTTCAGATGAACTTCATAAGGCCCCATCCTCTTCCGATCCGTCACTGTGAGGCACATAGTGACCAACTAGATCAGGGGTGTCAAATTCAATTTCATTGAGGGCCTCATCAGGGTTGTCTTTGACCTCAGGGGGCTGCGGAGGGTGTGGCCATGGTGGGTGTGGCCAGCTCGAGATCACTTGTGTCAGGGGTGTCTGTGGTGGCCTGAATATTTTGGCTGTAACTGCCTCCTGCATCCTTCTGCCAGTGAAAACAGAGCTCAGGAGCCCATTTTCACTGGTAGAGACACCGCAAGCCAGTCCCTTGCTGTTTCCAGAGTGGCCCCAAGGGCCAGATCTAAATACCACAAAGGCTGGATTTGGCCCATGGGCAGAGGTGGGCTCCTACCAGTTTCGGTCCAGTTCAGCCGAATAGGTAGTAACTCGGCCAGACACGTGACCATGCCAGTTCTATCCTGGGAGTTGCCATCTTTATTTTTTGTTCTGTACATGTGCAGAACAATCTTCATTGAAAAAATGTATTTTTCCCCTTTTTTAATGGTGTGCGCATGGCAGTCCCAGAGAGGTCCCAGAGATGGGCTGTTTTCCACAAAAAACAGAGGAATTTTTGCATTTCCCCAGTCTCCAGAAGCAGGCTGCAGCAGGGCTGGGGGAAGGGAAAAATGCCCCCGTTTTTACAAAAAACAGGCAAAAACTGGGCCTTTTTTTTTGCAAAAATGGGGGTGTTTTCCCCTTCCCTCAGCCCCGCTGAAGCCTGCAGAATGTTCCTGGGGGCTGGGGAGGACAAAAACTTTTTTTCTTACTGGGTAGTTTACAGGCACTCCCTTAGCTCCAGCAAGGCTGACACACACACACACCCCTGATCAAAACTTTTTGCCACCATTTCTGTGGGCATGGCTTGGTGAGGGGCCCGTGTGACTGAGTGTGCATGAGTGACATCAAGTTGGATACGCCCACTCAGTCACATGCCCCCATCTAGCCACACCCACCAAACTGGTAGTAAAAAAAAATTGAAACCCACCCCTGCCTTGGGTTTGATACCTGAACTAGATACTAGATGAACAGAAGGGTAAAAAACCCTTTTCTATAGATGCTTCTATGAGGCTGGTAGCCATAAATGTGCTGAATTCCTTTTAATGCTTTTGAATGTAGTGATCTTTATCACAATTGTACCAGAGAAATCCATTGTTTAATTTTGTGTGGCATAAAGAATGTGCATTCTTTAATAGGCCATGCATCTACCCATACTGAATTTAATGGACGGGTTGGTGTTCTTATACAGAAAGAACAAAAAATATACCTGTATTCCCATGTTTAATTCTATGAATTACTCTATCAATATACACTAAAACGTTCATGTCTGTTTGTTTGATTTTAACCCTCAATTGTACAAAATGGTATATCATATGGCAAGCAATTTTTCAATCAATTCACCGCAAATGAGCCCATTTACAAAATACATCCAAAATCCATGATTTGATTCCTATGGAATTGAAATTTTGCAAAGTTGTGGCTGCTTCAATACGCCCACATTAGTATGCTCCTGTGGTCACCTGTTGTCATGTGATCATCATTTTCAATGCTCCCTACCAGATTTTTACTAGGAAATTCAATGGGAAAATCAAGTGGAAGTCAGAAGTCACTCCCATTGCTTTTTTTATCCTAGTCATGGTCCATAGTCCATGGTCATTCTGTTTGTCTGTGTAAGAAGAAAAATATCTCTGAAATGATGACCCAATGGGTGGGTCATGGATTGTCTAGTATACATTAATCATGTTTCTTTGTACTTGCTTTTCTTCTAAACCCTAAAGATTGAAACTTCTCCTTCTGGGGGAACTGCTAATTTTAATTACTCTTATTTACATCTTTTACATCTTTTGAGGGGTTGCCACAGAGAGGAGGGGATCAAGCTATTTTCCAAGGGACCCAAAGGCCAGACAAGGAATAATGAATGGAAACTGAACAAGGAGAGATTCAACCTGGAAATAAGGGAAAAATTTTTGACAGTGAGAGCAATCAACCAATGGAACAGAAGTTGCCTTCAGAAGTTGTGGGAGCTTCATCACTGGAAGCTTTCAAGAAGAGACTGGACTGCCATCTGTCAGAAATGTTGCAAGGACTACTATTTGGGCAGGGGGTTAGACTACTGCAGATGACCTACAATGTATCTTCCAACTCTATTAATCTATTATTTCTTAACCATTGCTCTAAATACACCCTTCCTCTTTTTGTTGTTCTTTGCATTATTTCTACCATATTGCAGGGTTTGCAGTTTTGCATTTCGTGTGCTACTTTGTCTGATTTGCATTATCAGTAGGGCGTATGCCTACAGTTCACCTGTCTTCATTCAGGCAGTTCACCCATCGCCTTTTCAGTCATCTTTGGGTCTGTTAGCTATCTGGGCTAAGTGCAAGTGCAACTCCAAATATGCTCTTAAATCTAGCTATAGATTTATATAAGATGGTTATTCTGTGGTGGCTTTATTTGCAATTCCCTTCCTAATTGATATAAAGATGGAATTTACCATGGGAGGGTTGTTCATACCATACTTTTTGTTGATTTTTTTTCTCCATGTTTTCCATTCTGATTCCAAAGTTCCTTTCCTGATAAGCCGTTGTTGTAGCCTGCCAGTGACCAGTGGAGCCGGCAGCAGATTCAGACAGTGAGGAGGTTGGGGAGGAACATGGGCCAGTCCTGGAGTCTGGGGAAGGCTTTGATGAGGGCTCTGTGTCAGAGACAGAGAGGGGGCCAGAGCTATGTGCCAGTTATTAGTTGCCTTCAGAGTCAGACATCAGTGAGGCAGATGAACATCTGGAGCCTGTTCCCAGTGTGCGCATTCACAGAGTTGCCAAACGAAGGGGACAGCTAAAGAAGAGGGGTTGACTTGGGAGTAAGGCCACAGGTGGACAATGAATGGCCCCTCCCAGAGGAAATAAAAAAGCAGCAAAAGGGGAGTGGAGTTTCCAGGAGGCAATTAGTTCAATTAATTGGCTCATGACTCTCTGAGACTCCTTGCCAATTTTGCAGATCTCGGTCTGGCAGTTCTCCAAGCCAGATAAGGTCTGTGACTGTAAATCCTCCCATGTAAGACTTTGCTGAATGTGAATGAGCAGAATTCACAGTAAATTAATAAAAGGAGTTTTTGACGGGACAAGGAGTTTGCTTCATGCTCCTGGACAGCCTAGATCAGAACAGCTGTGGCCAACTCCAATCTCATTAATGTATACGAGAAGCTTAGATACTTTTTATGCCTATGCACATCACATTTTCCTTTACACTAAGCAGGATGTTGAAATCCAATCAAAATGATCTAACCTGCTCTTTGCAATCCCTTTATGATTTTAAAGACTCTGAATGGTTTTGTATCATCAGGAGATGGTGATAGCCACCTCACCTCATTGCTCACCCCAAATTTCAAACATTTTAAAAGCAATTAAAAGATAAGGGTCTCAACAGCAATTCCTGGAGGAATCGGTGTGAATATTGTCCATGTCTGCTTTTGCAACTAAGGCTGATGTAGGAGAGATTTTAAAAAAGAATATGCTGTTTAAATTTTTTTACACAAAGCACTGCCTAACGGTTGTGTAAATTGGACAAATCTTGCTGGGATGGATAAACTGGCTTCTTTGGTTAGCGAAAAGACAATATCTACATCTATTGGTTGCTGAAAATCCCTTGTGCATTTTCGTGTTAAACTGGGAAAAAAAGCAGTTGTGATTTATGGTTCTGATAATAAAACAGAATAGATAGATCATAAAAATCTAGATAGGATAGATTATATAAAAAAGAAGAGAATCATCATGTAACTTTAGAGACAAATGTTAAACATGTAAGTGTACTTATAATTGATGTGAAAGATATCAGAAGCCACATCTTTATGACTTTCTTTAAGCCTATTTTCTTTTTTAAATTGCACTTTTAACTTCCATTATTATTTCTTTTCTTCTTTTACATGTCTGTTCTAATTTTGTTAAATTATTGGCTCTCTGTTTTGCTTCTGAGCTTAAAATGATATTCGTCTGGTCGCATAAGAAAAATCCAAGGTTGTCAAACAAGGGAAATAGTTAAATGGGATTTTGTAGCCAAAACAATAAAGTTTTCCTATCGGAACCAAGGACATTCACACAGGTGGCTGGCCAGAGGAGGAGCAAGTAACCAAGCGACCGGCCAGCACTTGGATTGGACAGCGTGACCAGTGACTTGGGGGGAAAGGGGAAACCTTTAATATTTATTGGGTGAAAACTGCGGGAAATTTCAGAATCGGTTTTCACCAGTTGTGCCAATATGATGTATCCAAAAGAATATATACTTTGAGGAACCTACCTGCCTCAAAGTTATGTATTCTATGGGTGTGTTACTTGGAATGCTGACACTGGAATAGATGATTATTCCAACTCATGAAACCTTTTCTTTATGTAGGAAAGATAAAACGCTCCTTCAAACAGTGTCCATCTCCTGGTTCTCTTGGTTTTATGGTTTCTCTTTCAGCAACAGATATAGACTCGGGACAGAATTAACCTTTGGCCAGCTTCCACTAAAGAGCTAATTGCAGACTTTTACACCACAAAACCACTCCAGCAGTGAATCATGATGTTATCACTTTTCAATTAGGCAGCTGCAACACAGTTTACCTAGAACTCTCTTTGAAGAAGAACTGGAAAAGATTTTGTTGGTTCAAAATGTACGGACTCACCTGTTGGGGCAGCTGAGCTGCTTTAGCAACACAGCATCAGTCCTTCAATGCTTTATGGTGTATGTGAATTCAATCCAGCTTTTAATTTATAAAGCCCTGTATGATTCTGTGCCCAAGTACCTTCTGAGTTGGCCCATCGTTTGTGTTCATCATGAGAGAGGATGCTTATGGTTCATAAAAAGTGCCCAGGGGAGGGGTGGGCAGTAGCTAAGAAGAATTCCTTTTCAGTGAGAATTTTTGGAGCAACTTGTCTGCTTTAACACCTGCAGGTTGCTTGCAAAACTGTTCTGATTTTGTTCTCTCAGGCTTGTGGGCACAAAGGGTAGTATCGGATTCGGGCTTTATTGTTTTATTTAACTATTTATCTATCTGATTTAGTATTAGGCAGGGGTGTCAAACTGGTGGCCCCATGGCCCAGATGCATCACGCATAGGCAATGCCTACCCCAACTCCACAAATGGGAAAAACATCATGAAACGTCACGTGACGGCCACATGACACAGCGAATTTGACACCCGTGGTATTAGATGTTTGAGTCATGTGAATCTTGTTGATTCAGCTTTGGCTCCTAGAGACATTTGATGTTTCTGTATTGAGCTGTTGCAAAATGCTTAGAATCCTTTTAACTGGGCAGTATACAATTTTGCAAAATAAATAAATAAATAAAGCAAAAAATAAAAACAAACAAACAAATCTGACTGCCTCTCCAAAATCTGAAGCTGACTGTAATTGGATGCTCCTGTGCTTATTTGTTTATGGCAAGCATATTTGTGATCTCAGGATCGCAAAGAAGAGGGAGTCCAGGGCAGGAAGCAATGGGTGGAAACTAATCAAGGGGAGAAGCAACTTAGAACTAAGGAGAAATTTTCCTGACAGTTAGAACAATGAATCAGTGGAACAACTTGCCTCCAGAAGTTGTGAATGTTCCAACACTGGAAGTTTTTAAGAAGAGATTGGACAACTATTTGTCTGAAGTGGTGTAGGATTTCCTGCCTAAGCAGGGAGTTGGACTAGAAGACCTCCAAGGTCCCTTCCAACTCTGTTATTCTATTCTAAGTGCATAATCCTAACAGAGCCAAGGTGGCGCAGTGGTTAAATGCAGCACTGCAGGCTATTTCAGCTGACTGCAGTTCTGCAGTTCGGCTGTTCAAATCCCACCAGGCTCAAGGTTGACTCAGCCTTCCATCCTTCCGAGGTGGGTAAAATGAGGACCCGGATTGTTGTTGGGGGCAATATGCTGACTCTGTAAACCGCTTAGAGAGGGCTGAAAGCCCTATGAAGTGGTATATAACTTGCTATTGCTATTGCTATTGCTATATTTTTAAAATTAATTTAAGAAATTTTTTTAAAGAGATCATAAAAGCTAACAGAAATTGATAAAAACCACCAAACCAAACAAAAATGCAGTGGGGAAAAAATAAAAAGAATTAGAAAGAGGAAGCCTCTGATTTTTTCTGCAGCATATATGAATACAAAAAACTTTTATTATAAAAGAAATAACATTTTCTGTTCTCATTTTTATATAATAATCAAAACTACAAGAAATAAGTGCATTTGTTTCTGTTTTATGCAAATAAAATGTAGGTATTGTCTTTTCTACAAAGCTGATTTAGCTATGATTTAACCATCTCTATCATCTTCAACATTGTGGATATGTTCAAATCTTTCCACTTTTTGAGCATATAAAAACCTCACTGCAGTTGTCAAAGATAAAAAACAAAGTGCCATGACTTTGTTTCTAGTTACCTGTCCATTAGTTCCATAAGAAAAGTGTCTGGTTTCGATTGCACTTTAATCTTTACAATCTTCTGAATTAATGCATATATTTGTATCCATTTTTCTAGTTTTTTAAAAACTTAATAAAATGTCCCCTCATATTGTTCATATTTCCAGAACAAAAAATCAAAGCAGCTTTATACATTCTACACTATTTTACTGGTGAGAAATACGAAGAATACATAATTGTATAAAAATTCTCTTTAAGCGTAGAACAGAACATAAATTTCAATTGTTTCAATCATATATTTTTCCATTGTTCCACTTATATAATGTAACCAAAGTTTTTAGCCTAATTCATCACACATTCTTTCCCTTGTTCTTCTTCTGTCTTATATTTAAACAAAAGTTCACACATTTTAGCAATAAGATGTTCATCATTAGCACATAATTCTATTTCAAACTCAGCCTTACGTCCTAAAACCATTTATTCACTTTAAATCTCACCGTTAATTGTACATAAGAAAACCATTGACAATATATCTTTTCACTGTAAAATCTTCTCTTCAATTTATTTTACAATCTCCTTGAGAGAACTGTAATGCATCACGGTAAGTTAGCCATTATGTTTACTTCTCATTTCTCATCTATAAAATGCCACTTGGACTGAAAGTTGCAAAGGCGTTTTCAGACAAAATCTAAATTTATACTTACTCCATACAGAGATGGGCCTATCTGATAGAATGCCTGATATAATGGTTTTTAAATCATTTGCCTTAGCTTTGAACTACCATAAATATCAATGCCAGCCAAATCACATTCAATTCAGAAGAGAGATGGAAGGGACCTTGGAGATCTTCTAGTCCAACCTCCTCCTCAAACAGGAGACCCTATACCATTTCAGACAAGTGGTTGTCCAGTCTCTTCTTAAAAACCTCCAGTGATGGAGCACCCACAACTTCTGAAGGCATTATGTCCTTCTATCCCCAATCATCTAATAATTGTCCCATCAGGACAATTAACCAGTGGAACGACTTGCCATTAGAAGTTGTAGGTGCTTCATCACTGGAGGTTTTTAAGACGAGATTGGAAAGCTACTTGTCTGAAATGGTATAGGGCCGTGATGGTGAACCTCTGGCATGCCCCCCTTGGCCCATTTTTGCTGCCAGTAGGCTTCAGGATAGCCTACTAGGCCCAAAATGGTGTGTGTGTGTGTGTGTGTGTGTGTGTGTGTGTGTGTGTGTGTGTGTGTGTGTGTCACACATGCATGTGAGGGGAGCATGGGGAGTGTTGCACATGCATTACATTATGGTAACTTTCAGCATGCAACACTTACAGCACACAACGACAAAAAGGTTAGCCATCACTGGTATAGGGTCTCCTGCTTGAGCAGTGGGTTGGACTAGAAGGCTTCCAAGTTACCTTCCAGCTCTATTCTGATTGATCTATTTCTTAATAATCCCCATTCCTTCATCCAAACTAAACAGAGGCAGAAAAATATAATTTTAAATCCAGTAGCCCCAATCCTCTTCTTTCCTTTGCGTCTTGTAGTAGCTTATATTTAACTTGTGTTTTTCCCCACCCTATAAATTTAAATAGATGCTTCCACCATTATTTAAATGGGACATCAGTTGTCAAAACAGGTATTGTCTGAAACAAAAATAACATTTTAGGTAAAACATTAATCTTTATTGCAGAAATCCTGCTCAACAGTAATAATTGTAATTTGTTCCATCCTGAAATATCTTTTTACTCCTTGTTGTCTAAACAGAATCGTTTTGAAATAACGTACTATTCATATTTGTCATGGTTTATTTAAATACTTTATCTTTTTCTCAGTCTTAAAGCCTTTTATTTATCATTTTTGCTTGATCTTGTATTTTCATATTTTTGTTAACATCATTTATCTTTGTTTATTAATCTTGCAATCTACATATGCCCCAAATTCTTTTAGTTTAGTCATTAAAAGTTCACCTTCCTGTAAGGGGTCTATTAAAACCAGAAACCAGTTGTCTGCAAAAACTCTTAACTTCTTTGACGTTCTGTTTAAGAAAGTCACACAATCTTCTCATCTTGTCTTATTTCACTATTCAATAAAGGTGGTCCTTGCTTTACAACAGTTCATTTAGTGACCATTTGAATTTACAATGGCACTGGGGGGAAAAGTGACTTATGACCCTTTTTTTACACTTAGGACCATTGCAGCACTATTCTCCAAGGCACCTGAGGGTAGAACAAGAAGCAATGGGTGGAAACTAATCAAGGAGAGAAGCAACTTAGAACTAAGGAGAAATTTCCTGACATTTAGAACAATTAATCAGTGGAACAGCTTGCCTCCAGAAGTTGTGAATGCCCCAACACTGGAAGTCTTTAAGAAGATGTTGGATAACCATTTGTCTGAAATGGTATAGGGTTTCCTGTCTATGCAGGGCGTTGGACTAGAAGACCTCCAAGGTCCCTTCCAACTCTGCTATTGTATTATATTGTATTGTATTGTATTGTATTGTATTGTATTGTATTGTATTGTATTGTATTGTATTGTATTGTATTGTATTGTATGTTCAATTCAGCTGTTTGGCGACTGACTCAGATCTATGATGGTTTCAATGTTTTGGGGTCATGTGATCCCTTTTTGCAAATTTCTGACAAGCAAAATCAATGGGGAAGCCAGATTCACTTAACAACTACAGTGATTCACTTAACAAAGGTGGCAAGAAAAGTTGTAAAATGGGGCAAAAGTCACTTACCAAATGTGTCATTTACCAACAGAAAAAAGGAGATAGTGGGCAGCTTCGTCTTGTTCCTTTTTGCACCCCACATGGTTTGGTGAAATCTTCTTTAATAATTATTTGTGCCATCTACAAAGTATAAATTGATTCTACTCATTTTATATTCCCTCCAAAATTCACATCTTCCAAACTCTTAAAGAAGAAAGTCTGGCTGAAATTGTTAAAAGCTTCTCTGAATGTGGAAAAATCAATGCTGCTTGTTTTTCATTATGTTGTTCCAAATACTCCAAAACATCCAACATAGTTCTAAAATTATCTTTCAGCTGTCTTTTAGATAAAAACCCACATCGATCCTCATGAATAAATTCTCACAAAATTATTTTCAGACTTTCAGCTAAAATCATTGTAAACAACTTGTAGTCATTATTTAATAATGACGTTGGTTTGTAATTTCTTGCTAAAGTCAAATCTTTCCTTCTTTAGGTATTAATGTTACATTGTCTCTCTCCAAGTTCCTGCTGCTCCTCAAAGTTATTATACCAGCTTCATGAAAAAAAGAATTCATTGTAATTTGTAAAGGTTGCACATGTTTATCCTATAATAAAAGTTTCAGAAGCAACTAAAAAGAGTAAGCCAGGAAAAGAAAGGTATCTGGACCAGATTATAATTTGATTATATTTGAATGTGATTCAAGTAGAATTGATAATAATTTCAAAAGCAAAAAGCAATATAAATCTACAGACAGCTTTGTTTAACAGAATAACAAGAGTTGGACGGGACCTTGGCGGTCTTCTATTCCAACCCCCTGCTCAAACACGAGACGCTATACCATTAAAGATGTGTGACAGTCCAGTCTCTTCTTAAAGGCCTCGAGTGATGAAGCACCCACAACTTCTGAAGACAAGCAGTTCCACTGGTTAATTCTTCTCACTGTTAGGAAATTTCTCCTTAGTTCTAGGCTGCTTCTATCCTTGATCAGTTTCCATCCGTTGTTTCTTGTCTTGCCCTCTGTTGCTTTGGAAAATAGCTTGACCCCCTCTTCTTTGTGGCAGCCCCTTAAATATTAGAACACTGAATCACCTTTGTGTTGCTTTGAATCACCGCTAGTATGTAGACCAGATCAGTAAACTAATTCAGCAGGAAAACTAACCCTCTTATCCAAGAAGGCTTGGAATGGAATGCTTCTACTCTGCTCTTTTTGTAATGGCTTCTGAGGATTTTCTTTGCATCTTTCTATACTTTGAAAGTGAAACAATAACTACTACTACTACTACTACTACTACTACTACTACTACTACTACTACTTCCTCTTCCTCTTCCTCCTCCTCCTCTCCTCTTCCTTCTTCTCCTTCTCCTCCTCCTCTTCCTTCTTCTTCTTCTTCTCCCTCCTCCTTCTCCTCCAACTCCTCTTCCTTCTCCTCCTCCTTCTCCTCCTCCTCTTCCTTCTCCTTCTTCTTCTCCCTCCTCCTTCTCTTCCAACTCCTCTTCCTTCTCCTCCTCCTTCTCCTCCTCCTCTTCCTTCTTCTTCTTCTTCTCCCTCCTCCTTCTCCTCCAACTCCTCTTCCTTCTCCTCCTCCTTCTCCTCCTCCTCTTCCTTCTCCTTCTTCTTCTCCCTCCTCCTTCTCTTCCAACTCCTCTTCCTTCTCCTTCTCCTTCTCCCTCCTCCTCCTCCTCTCCCCTTTCTCCTCCTCTTCCTCTTCCTCCTCCTCCTCCTCTCCTCTTCCTTCTTCTCCTTCTCCTCCTCCTCTTCCTTCTCCTTCTTCTTCTCCCTCCTCCTTCTCCTCCAACTCCTCTTCCTTCTCCTTCTCCTTTTCCCTCCTCCTCCTCTCCCCTTCCTCCTCCTCCTCCTCCTCCTCCTCCTCCCCCTCCTCCTCCTCCTCCTCATGTTAAAGCTCTTGTTATCACCTGGACCAGGGGTCAGTTCAGGCAGGCACTACTGCCAGTTCACTTTTGTGCACGCGCTGTGCATATGCGCGCATGCACAGTACAACTAATTTTTTTCTGCACATACGCAGAACTGAAAAACAAGATGGCAGCACCTATGGCGCCACCCATAGAACTGGTTCAGGGGCGTAGCAGGCCTGGGTCGCTGCCAGTTTACAACAACCCAGGCCACCAAACCATTACCAGTTTGGCTGAACTGGGCCAAACCGGTAGAAACCTACCACTGGACCTTGAACAAAGAGGTGTCACCTGATTTGAGATAAAATAGAATTTTGAAACAAAGTGGGATTTTGTGTTCACACAACAGCCAGGTAATTTAATGGGAAACCAAAAGTGTTTATATAAAGATTAGGGAAAAAAAAAGGGGGGGGGACCACAAACCTCTACAAATATTCTTAGTCTGCAAATGTGAGGGTGAGTGGGTCCACATAACTCCTGCATTGATCTTCTTGAACCTGAGATGATATTCTGAAGCTGAGTTCGAATTAGGGACAGTCCTAGTTTTGAACAAAGTGAAAAAAACCAATTGATTCTGGCAGCAGAACAGAGGTGGGTTCCTACCATTTCGCACCAGTTCGGTAGAACTGGTTCGTCAAATCTACCGAACTGGTTAGAAGAGGTTCCACCAGAAAGCAGGCCACACCCACAGAAGAGGTTCCAAAATTTTTTGAAACCCACCACTGACACATACACACACACCAGGGGTGGGTTTTTCGCCCCGTTCCAACCGGTTCGGTTGGAACGGGGCCGGCGGCGTCCTCGTGCACCCATGCGGCTAGCGTCTGTGCGATGCTCCAGCTGCTCCTGGAGGATCGCGCAGGCACTGTATGCATCCTGCGCATGCGTGGAAGCACAGAACTCGTCAAAACCGGGTAAGGAGCGCGGGTGGGCGTGTGGGCCCTTCGCTGTTCCCGGAAGTTACTTACTTCCGGGTTCGCCGACCAACCAGTTCACAGGGACCGCCGCGAACCGGATGAACACCCCCCCCACACACACACAGAGACTCACACAGAGAGAGAAAGAGAAAGAAAGGAAGAAAGAAAAAAAGAAAAAAAGAAAAAAAGAAAAAAGAAAAAAAAGTGAGAGAGAGATGAAAGAAAAAAAGGAAAAAGGGACAGAGAGACAAAAGGAAGGAAAGAGAGAGAGAGAGAGAGAAACAAACAAACAAACAAACAAACACATGGCCGGCAAGCCACTCCCACCAGGTCACATGGCTGGCAAGCCACTCCCACAAAGGAGGCCACACCCACAGAGTAGGTTCGCATTTTTTTTTCTTTGTGTTCAAAAGTTTTATTTCTTTTAAAACAAACATTTCATCATTCCTCAATCAGTAAGACATCGAAGTACAATTTTTTGTATGTCAAAATAATTCTAGTTTACCACCAAATCCTTGTATAGTCTAATGCATACCCTTCCCTCCCTCCACCCTCCCCCCCAACCCCCCTCCTCCTCCCCCCCCCGACTTCCCAGAACCCGTACACGGTATGGATTTTTAACAAACACAGTCTAAAATCTATTGAAAAAAAGAAATAAAGAAATTAATGACATTCTACATTGACCTTAGCTTCTTCTTGCTGAACTAACTTTAAACAATTTAAATCATTTCTGATCTTAAGCATAGGCTAACTGGAATTTCTTGGTCCCGTATTTATTTTGTATATAGTCAATCCATTTTTTCCAGTCTCGTTTATATCTCTCATTTGAGTGATCTTTAATATATGCCGATATTTTAGCCATCTCGGCTAAGTTTGTAACTTTCAATGTCCATTCTTGAGTTGTAAGCAAGTCTTCCTTCTTCCAGTATTGCGCCACCAACAGTCTTGCTGCCGTTATTAGGTGCAGAATCAAGTTACTCTCTACCACTGTAAAATCAGTACATATACTTAGTAAGAATAACTGAGGAGTAAACTTTATCCTTCTTTTAAAGATATTTTGCATAATCCACCATATTTTTATCCAGAATGCCTTAACCTTTTGGCAGGTCCACCATATATGATAATATGTGGCATCGAGAGAACCACACCTCCAACATTTAGGCTGTACATTCGGATACATAGAAGCCAGCTTTTTGGGATCTAAATGCCAGGTTCGAAAAAATTTTGAAACCCACCACTGCAGCAGAAGCTATGAAGTAATAGAAAATTATGTCTCTATACTTCCTAGCCTAACTTGTTGTATTCAGGGATGACTGAGAATCCATCCCAAAATGAATGTTAAAAAATAAACACCAGTTCAACTTGCTTTTTTTCACAATTTATTTTTCAACGGCTTCAGGTATTGAAGTCTTAGTTTGGTCCAATTTGGAGAGATCTAAAATAAGAGAAACAGGATAGCGATCCTGAATTTTCTATAAAGCTCCACAGAAACTAATGGGATGAAGTCCTAGGATGGACCTAATAATTTGTTTGAAATACAGTATTCATTTTTTTTAAAATAATTAAAGATACTGGGAAGGAATACTTTCTCTCATTTCAGGAGCCATGTCTTTATTGGGATTGCAGTTGAATTTCCCTTCCTAGTTTTTCATTCATTCATTTGTAAATCACCCAGTTGGTTGAGATGAGCAAAATATAAATCCAATGGACAATAATGAATGATCCATGTTTACATATAGGTTTTCTAAGAAAAGGATAACACCTTAATAACACCACTAAAATTGGTGTTAATCGGTCTTGATAACACCACTAAAATTCTGAGCGGCTGAATTTTGTTCATCTCCAACTAGTGTTTTCTTACTTTCTGTCTCTCACATTAAAGTGATTGCCTAATAAGTAATCTAATTTTTAGAAATACCCTGTAGCTGGATTCAGACATCAAATTGGAGCAGAGGGTTTACAGTTTGGAGCTAATGCAAATGAGCAGGGTGGGAGAGCATTGACCATTCAACCATGGCTATTTGCGTCAATGGAAGTGGCTAAACAAACCAAAGATTTTGCCTGCTGGGACTTTCTCGGCATGACAACAGATTTAAGATCATTGTCTACTTCCTTCTGGTATACCCTTGACTTCTTAATCCAGCTTGTTAAGGACAAAATAAGATAAGTCTATCAACAGGGGCCAAAGTAGGAATTTAAAAAGTCAAGATGATAGTCCTAGCAATATGATCAAAGTCTTGACTCTTTGTGTGTGCACACAACATGAACACACATCCAAAAGAGGTGGGGTTTTGATTGTACTGCAGCAATTCTTATGATCCCAGTAAATCTCAGTGGTAAAATATGTCCTTGTGCGACTGCTTCACAAAAACCTTCAAGCACCTTTTTGCTTAGGCTGTTAGATTACTGTGTTCTATCTATACTATCTATGCTCGCCGAAAGAACTATTAAGAGATTTAAAAAGGAAGCTGCATTAATTAACAACATGTTTTGCATCAGCAAACTAAATATGAGGCTCTCTTTTTCATAGCTGCTTGTATTTTAAGTGCCATAGGTAAAAAGATCAGCTGATAAAGCAGCACTGCAATGCAATATTTATGTATGACGTGACTCTTCATGCCTGACCCAAAGTAGCACAACTTGCAGTGTGGAGCTGCAATTATGCTCTTACCTTGCTGATGAAACTAGGAAGATCTTATGAATGGTGTTGCATAACCTGTAATGCAGGGGTGTCAAACTCAAAGTCCGGGGCCCAGATCTGGCCTGTGGGGTGTTTAGACCCTGGAAATAATGAAGGACTAGCCCATGGTGCCTCTGCCAGCAAAAACAGAGCTCGGGAGGGCTGCATGTGGCCCCTGCGAGCACCATTTTCACTGGCAAAAGGTTGCATGAGACCATCACAGCCAAAAATGGAGCTCAGGAGCCTATTTTTGCTGGCAGGGGGCTTTGGCCAACACAGGTACCCCCGAACTGAGTAATGTCGAGCTGGCCATGCCCCCCAGCCATGCCCATGCCCTCTGCCTCCCCGAGGTCAAACACAACTCTGATGCGGCCCTCAATGAAATCAAGTTTGACAACTCTGATGCGGCCCTTAATGAAATCAAGTTTGACACCCCTGCTGTAAGGCTTGCTGAGTTGGCAGGATATGCTATCCATAGATACCATGAGCTGTGTTATCTAGAGTTCAAGTATTGTGGGAAATCAGTCATTTCCTGTTGTATGAAGCAGGCAATCCTAGCAAGACATAATATGGCTTCTTTATTCAAATAAAGTATATAAACATAAGAACTGTACTCTCTTAGATCTCATGTGTTTTGTGAGCATAGTTCTTGTGTTGGGGCTGTACAATTGCATGCAAAATTCTAGGTAATTATTAGACGTTAGGAAAGTGTTGGAGATTTCAATAACTTCTTGCTTCCATCTAATAGTCTATATCAGTGGTGAAATTCAAAAATTTTTTACTATCAGGTCTGTGGGCATGGCTTGGTGGGCATGGTAGGAGAATGATATTGCAAAATCTCCATTCCCACCCTAATCCTGGGTGGAGGCTATTGCAAAATCTTCATTCCCACCTTACTCTGGGGCCAGTCAGATATGGTATTTGCCAGTTCGCCAAACTACTCAAAATTTCCACTACTGGTTCTCCAGAACCTGTCAGAACCTGCTGAATTTCACCCCTCGTCTGTATTATAATGATGGGAATTTAGACACCCATAGATTTCTATTTAGGTAGAAGCACGTCCAATCTTGGATATTCTCAAAAAGCTAAACAGTGTCAGATCTAATCAGTACTTAGGTGTAAGAGTAGCAGAAAATACCGGGAGTGTAGCTAGACTGAGAAGAAATTGAAAAATTCTAGAAGAAGGCATGGAGAAACTTCTTTTGTATTGTTGTCATGAAAAACACAGGGAAAAGACCCTCGAAATGGTATGCTCTCTTCCAGCAGTGTCCTTTGACAGTGGTTAAATACCCAAGATAGAAGCCTGTTCTGACCCCCCTCGTCCCACACCAACACACACTCTGAGCCAAAGATAAGTTACGGCATTTAATTAACAGACAGACAGGTCTTTGGCAGCAAACCGGCACAGACAAGCTTGGGCAGCAATCCAGCACAGATAAAGCTTGGCAGCAATCCAGCCTGCCAAGCTCACCATAATGTTCTCCGACATTAGTTCCTGCGTTGACTTCTGCAAGAGGGGCGTGTGCACAAGAAGTCTTTTTATAGTCTGGAGAGGAGCCTAATGACCACCAGCTGAGTGCAATTACCTCTTATAATTGCGCAACTGTTCCTGATGCCTAGTAGCTCTTCGATGGCGTGCATCCAGGAACAACTCACTGCTGGATTCTGGATCACTCTCCCTTGTCTCCTCCCCACTGGTCCAAGGCTCAGGTGCTTCCTGGTGGCCAACCAGCCTCTCTGTGCCCGGCTCGGAGTCGGAACCCTGTCCAGGGTCCTCCACATACTCCAGAGCCGACTCATAGGGCCACTCGCTGTTGGAGTCTGGTGGCAGCTCCAATGGCTCCTACTGGTCCACAACAGAAGCCATAGTAGATGGTTGAAGCCAGTGGAGGGTTCCTACCAGTAGTAGCTTGGTGGCCTAGGTCGCTGAAACCAGCAACGATCCAGGCCTGTCACACTCCTGAACCGGTTCTCCATAGGTGCTGTCATCTTGTTTTTTGCTTCTGCACATGCACAGAACAATTTTAGTTGTACTACACATGTGTGTGCAGCACGGCATGTCCCTGGGCAAACTGGCAGTAGTCTCTGCCGAAACCCACCCTTGGTTGAAGCCATACCCTGCTTTGTAAATGTACTAATATCACACACTTGAACAAATAGGCAGGGTTTCAACTGCCCTACAGCAACGGTCATTACATCCTTTTGGACCTCCTCTGCTGCCAACTCTTTAAGCTAGGCCACACCAAGACACTCAAGTAACAAATGTTGTTATCATTTTATTATAAGATTGCAACAACAGAATTTTGCAAGTGTGAATGGGCTTCCCTCCACCCTCTCTTTATCTTATGAGAACTAGGAAGGCCCATGTCTGAGATGCTTACTCAAATTAAGTTTCTGCCCTAGGCTCAGATTTCTATTATCTGATCCTTGTCTTCCTCCTGCTCCTCAAAGTTATTATACCAGCATATCCTTCTGTTTTCCTCTCAGTAATCTCTGCCCCCTACCTGTAATCCTCTTACTTTCGTCATTGTCTTGATGCTTTAAATATTTTCCAGTCTGTGGTATTATTGTGAACATTAGTCATTTTCAAGAATGTTGAAAGGTCAGACACTCCCAAGAACCTTATAGTGCTTCAGTCACCAACACCATGTTTACCTGTTTCTACGCCCCATCTAATTTTAGTTTTAAAAATATTCCTTTAATTTAAAATAAGTGAGAATAGAAAGCTGTAAAATAAAATGCCAGCCTCAAGCCAAACCTTTCTTTCAAGGAATGCATCTGGGACTAGAATATAAATTTTATAGGGAACTATTTGGAAGTATGCCCAGTTGTTTGGGGTGAGGAGAGAAAAGAGGAAAAAAAATAAGCCAAGTGAGTTGAAAGAGCATCCAGGGAGCCGCAGACTGCCAACCAGCCTGTCCTGGTTAATTTATGGTTTATCACCTATGATTATTTTAAAAAAAGGCAAAGCATGCATTGCAGACTCTGGCTACTTCCTTTCCCTGAAGAAGATCTCAGTCTTTTAAAGATATATATGTATTTTTCTTCCTATAGTACAGTGCTGGGATTCAAAAAAGTTTATTACCGGATCTGTGGGTGTGTCTTGGTGGGTGTGGCATCTTGGTGGGTGTGTCTTGGTGGACGTGGCAGGGGAAGGATGCTGTAAAATCTCCATTCCCTCCCCACTCCAGGGTAATGTTACTGCAAAATCCCCATTTCCTCTTGGTCAGCTGGGATTCGGGAGGCAGAGAATAGATGGAGGCGGGGCCAGTCAGAGGTGATACTTACCGGTTCTCCAAACTACTCAAATTTTCCACTATTGGTTCTCCAGAACTGGTCAGAACCTGCTGAATACCACCTCTGTTAGAGTATACTTGAAATGGTCTGGAGATTTATTCAATGAATTATGTACTTAGGATCCCTGGAATGTTCATGGGGTGGGGGGGGAGTTCAAAAATTCTATAGATGTCCTGCTCCAAACTGAATGATATTACTGTAGAAAAAGAAGCACAACCTGGGGGTGGAGTCAAGTAAGTAGTTAGCTTGGAGTCATTATGTGCCCACAAGTGATCCAAGTTTGGCTCCCTCTTAAATTCTGTGGATTCTTATCAAGCACCAATTTAGTGTTCTTCCTAGGTTGACTAGATTCTTGAGTATATAGGCATGGGCTAATAAATCATCTTAACTGGAACTTAATGTGTGAGCCTGATTCTTTATGTCTGACAATTACTTGGCTAAAAATGGATGAATGGCATGAAAGCCTGCAGCAACCAGAGGCATTGTCAAAATGACAAATTGTGTGTTATGATGTTACAAGACAAAATCTAACCATTGTGTTCTCATGTGGAATATCCAGTGAGTGGTCCCACTGGGTGCCCAACCAACAAATCTTGAATGACACTTAGAAAATCTGCACTTTCCCATCTGTCAATTATAAAAGGCTTGCGTCCACACATATACTGCACTGACACATTATGACATTCTAGGTTCTTGGGAAGAACTTGATGCATATGAAGGCCAACACCAGGTAATGAACTGGAAGCTGTGAATTGACATTTTTTTCTAAATAATAATAATAATAATAATAATAATAATAATAATAATAATAATAATAATAATAATAGAAATCCAATCATTGACAAATACAGTCCAAGTATTCAGCACCGATATTTCAATGCAGTTTGGCATGGAAAAATGCGCCACTGTATCCATAAAAAGGGGCAAAATCACTGCATCTGAGGGAATTGAAATGCCCAATGGCCAACTAATTAAATGCAAAGAAAATGAAGCCTACAAATACTTAGGCATTCTGCAGTTGGATAACATCAAGCATGGAGAAGTAAAAACTATTGTAAGGCGAGAGTACACCAACAGAGTTAGGAAAATTTTGAAATCTAAATTGAATGGTGGAAATACAATCAAGGCCATAAATACCTGGGCAATACCAGTTATAAGATACACAGCTGGCATAGTTAACTGGACACAAGCTGATTTGGACCTTTTGGACCGAAAAACCAGGAAACTAATGACAATGCACTACAGTTTACATCCACGTGGTGATACTGATAGACTGTATCTGCCCCGAAAATCAGGTGGCAGAGGATTATTACAAGTGAAGCAAACAGTTGAAGAAGAAAAACATGCACTGGCTGATTATTTAAAAGACACTCAAGAACATCTATTAATCGAAGTAAAGAACAAAAATCTACTGAAGGCCCAACAGACAAAACAAGAATACAGAAAAGATGTGATAAAATCAAGAATGGAGAGTTGGCAGAACAAAGCACTGCATGGTCAATTTCTGGAAAAAATAAAAGATAAAGTGGACAGTGAACAAACTTGGTTATGGTTAAAAACAGGTACATTAAAGAAAGAAACAGAGTCACTAATCCTGGCTGCGCAAGAACAAGCTATCCGCACAAATGCCATTAAGGCCAAAATCGAAAAATCCTTTGATGATGCCAAATGCAGACTTTGCAAAGAAGCTGATGAAACTGTTGATCACATACTCAGCTGCTGTAAAAAAATCGCGCAGACTGATTATAAATTGCGGCACAATTCAGTAGCACAAATGATCCATTGGAATTTGTGCAAAAATTATAATATTAAAACAGCAACAAACTGGTGGGAACATCAGCCTGAAAAAGTCACCGAAAATCAGATGGTCAAGATCTTGTGGGATTTCCGTATACAAACAGACAAAATACTGGTGCATAATACACCAGACATCACACTGGTTGAGAAAAATAAGGTCACAATCATAGACATCGCAATACCAGGTGATAGCAGGGTCGCCGAGAAGGAACATGAAAAAATCGCAAGATATCAGGACTTAAAAATCGAAATTCAACGACTATGGCACAAACCAGCAGTGGTAATTCCAGTGGTAATTGGCACACTGGGTGCTATTCCAAAAGCACTGGAATTACATTTAAAACAGTTAAAAATTGACAAAATCACCATCAGTCAAATGCAAAAAGCCGCACTGCTTGGATCTGCACGCATATTACGAAAATACGTTATGACGTCCTAGGCCCCTAGGTGGGACCCGACTAGTAACCAATGCCAAATCCGGCGAAACAACTGGCCGCTGTGATACAATTGTACAATCATCATCATCATCATCATCATCATCATCATCATCATCATCATCATCATCATCATCGGCATCAGCAGCAACATACAAAAATTCATGGAAACTTCAATGAACCTCTGGAAAACGAAGCTTATGGCTAATAAAGAAGTACTGGATGAAGTTGAAATTAAACGAGGCATTTTCCAGGGTGATTCCCTTTCACCCCTAGTTTTTATACTCTCAGTGCTACCTGACAATCATTTTGAAGAAGATGAACTATGGATACAAACTTGCAAAGAAAGGACTGAAAACTTCGCACTTGGTGTACATGGATGATTTGAAGCTGTTTGGTAAAACAAAAGCTGAACTGAATTTATTAATTGAAAGCACAAAAGAATTTAGCCAAGACATTGGTATGCAGTTTGGAATTGACAAATGTGCAACAATGGCAACCAAAGCAGGGAAAGTCATAGAAGATGATGGAATAGAACTTGAGAATGAAGAAATGATAAAGCTAGCAAAACCAGAAGAAGGCTACAAGTACTTGGGGATTTTAGAGGCCTCTGACTTAATGCATAATAAAGTCAAGAAATTAACTTCAGCCAAGTACATTAGATGAATTTGCAAGATATTAAAGTCCAAATTGAGTGGAGGAAACATCATAAAAGCCATAAATAACTGCGCTATACATGTGATTCCATAGTCTGCAGGAATAATTGACTGGACCCAAATGGAGTTGGACAATTTGGACAGAAAAACAAGGAAGCTTATGACAATGAATCATGCTTTGCACCCTAAAAGTGATGTTGACCGATTATATCTACCAAGAGCAGAGGGTGGTCGAGGACTCCTACAAGTAAAACAGACTGTGGAAGAAGAAAAACATAGCTTGAATGAATACATCCAGAAAAGTGAAGAACCAATGATTAAGGAAGTAAATAAAGGAGGCCCTTTTAAAGAGAACTAAGTCAAAAGCTGAATATAAGAAAGAAGTAATTGAGAAGCGAGCTGAAAATTGGAAAAACAAAGCTATGTATAGCCAATACTTGAAAAGTATTGAAGGCAAAGCTGACCAAAAGCTAACTTGGAACTGGTTAAGATCAGGCGTACTGAAAAAAGAAACAGAAGGCTTTATTTTGGCAGCTCGAGAACAAACCTTAGCCACAAACTGCATGAAGGCAAAAATTCAACATGTTACCATCAACAGCAAATGTCGCCTCTGTAATGAGAAAGACAAGACAGTCGACCACTTGATCAATGGGTGCAGCAAAATTTCACAAACTGACTACCTACAATGCCATGACCATGTTGCTAAGATCATTCACTGGAAATTGTGCCAAAAGTTTGGATTTGAGTACAGCAAAAAACACTGGGAACATCAGGTTAAGAAGGTTTTAGTGAATGAGAAAGTCAGGATCCTGTGGGACTTCAGAATTCAGACTGACAGGCACTTGGCCCACAACACACCTGACATAACAATAGTTGAAAAGAAAAAAGTATGGTTCATTGACATTGCAATACCTGGAGATGCACGAATTGAAGATAAATGCAACAGATAAATACATTCATATCTCAGGGATAACTTAAGAAGCATGATATTCTGATCAAGGCTTCCCGAGACAGTAAAAAGCACATGTTTAGTCTCAAAAACTCTCTTTTTATTTCAATCACTGTGAATTATATTCATTCACAGCCCATAATGAGTCACAAATAGTTTGTAAAGAGTCTGACAGAAGTCTGCCAAAGTCTTTCGGGATAAGACTGATAAGCACCCACCTTTATCTCCCTTGACACACTGCCAAAGACATAATTGACAATTAGCTTTGCAAGGCCACATGGAGCATAGAGTCAAGATGGAGCTTCAGACTTTAAACCAAACAGAACGAAGAAAATTACTTCCTGCAAAGGCTCACGTGCCTTTGCTCTTCCTTTATGTCTTATGGGAGGGGTCAATCATCTCCAAGCCTTACTCTTGAGTTACCCCTTTTGTTTTAACTGTTCTTGCCTTTTGGCAGCTCTGCAGGTGCACACACTGAGAATAGGATCCCCCTGCTCCTCTGCCTCGCTGGTGTCAAACTCTGCAGGCTCCGGAGGCGGCACATAACTCCCAGATTGCTCTGGGCCTCTCTCTGCCTTTTCTCCATGAGTTACATCTAATGTACAGAGTTGAAGCTGCTCAGTTTTCTCTCCTCTATAATTCTATGGAAGACCTGAGAAATTGTGACTGTCTGAAAAGTATCCCACTGACCTTTATGTTTCTTAATCCTGCAAGATAGGGAATGCCAAGGAAGAGGAATCATCTGGATTCTTTAATGGTACTTTAATGCAGTTAGGGTATTGTAAGAGAATCTTGAAAACCTGTCAAAACTCCTCTCTACTTCAACTTTCATGTAAGTTAATTAAGGTGGATTGACTTCAGTTTCTTCTTCATGCACTGTATCTTCCAAGGACTGAGAAATGTCTAACGGTTAAGATTCTGGCCTACAAACCAGGAGACTGTGAGTTCTAATTCTGCCTTAGACATAAAATCTGCTTGGGTGACTTGGGCTAATCACCAGGAGACTGAGAGTTCTAGTCCCATTTTAGGCATGAAAGCCAACTGAGTGGTCTTGGGCCAGTCACTGTCTCTCAGCCCAACTCACCTCATAGGGTCGTTGTGGGGAAAATAAGAGGATGAAGGACTATTAGCTGCGTTTGCCACCTTGAGTTATTTGTAAAAATAGTAAAGATGGCAGATAAAGAAACAAATACAAAATAAATATGGATATTTTTTAACAACCCCATCTTCCCTAGATATTCCATTTCAATAATTGGGTGTAAATTTGAACTTGGACATCTCTATCCCTAGCTCAAAATTCTAATCATTATGTGGCCATACCTCTTGAATATTGCTCATCTGCCTGGAATCCACACTGTATATTGGACATTAATACGATTGAGTGGGCCTAGAGGTACTTCACGAGAAGAGTACTCCACTCCTCTACTCACAATAGAATTCCCAATGCCACCAGGCTCGAAATTTTGAGCGTGGAGAATCTGGAACTGTGCCGCCTTTGGTATAATCTAAGCACAGTACACAAAATTGTCTGTTACAATATCTTACCTTTCAATGACTTCTTCAGCTTCATCCTCAATAATACACGGGCAAACAATCAATACAAACTCAAAGCAAACCATTCCAAACTCGATTGCAGAAAATATGACTTCAGCAACAAAATAGTCAACGCCTGGAATATTCTACCTGACTCCATTGTTACATCCTTTAACCCCCATAGCTTCAACCTTAAACTGTCTACCATAGACCTCACTCCATTCCTAAGAGGTCCATAAAAGGGGCATGCATAAGCGCGCCAGCGTGCCTTCCATCCCTGTCTTACTGTCCCCATTTATTTGCATTCATTTCTTTCATTCATGTCTATTTTTATATTTATACCTGCCATCTTGTACATGTTTGACAAACTAATAAATACAAATAAATGCAAAATACAAATACAATCTGTACTCCCGATTGTACTCTTTCTCTTTAGAGATCCAACATGACTTCACTGCTTTTCTGTAGATCATACCAATAACTCTTTTGAACAATAGGAAGTATTAAATAGTTTGGTGTGAAAACTAAAGAAACTAAATTCCACATGAAGGATCTCTTTCAATTTTTCTCATGATACTGGTTATTATTGGTTATGACTGATTAGGAGCCATGCTGGGGTAGTAGTTAGAATGCAGTATTTCAGGCTAACTCTGGGCTTATTCTGCCCACTGCCAAGAGTTCAATCTTGACCAGCTTAAGGTTAACTCAGCCTTCCATCCTTCTGAGGTTGGTAAAATGAGGACAGAGATTGTTGGGGAAGGGGGGCATACTCTGACTCTGTAAACAATTTAGAGAGTTCTGTAAAGCACTTTGAAGTGATATGTAAGCCTAGATGCTATTGCTATTATGTGCCATCAAATCTTAGATTTTCTCCTTGGCTATTTGTTCCTAACTTGTTCTTTCAAGTCTCTTAGTAGTGTACTCATGGCTGTCTTCATAGTGGATTTTCTTTGAGTAAATATAATAATCTCAAATATATCTACTGGACATGATGCTGATGATGTATGATCATTGACAGATTGATTCAAATGGGTCGATGAACCCTCTGCCCAGATAATTTCTCCCTCCTCAGCTTTGATAAACCACCTGCTCTGCTCCTCCTCAGGTGGTCCTGAGAAGATAAGGCTATTTTCAATTTTTTTTTAAATGCTGCTGCTGTTGCGTTAGCTAAGAATCCATTCACACATCAAAAGTATTTCTAAGTCTTCCAAGTGACAATTAGGGATCAAGTAGGCAAACTTTGTGCAAAGTTCCATCATTAGTTCTAAACACTAATGTCTAAACAGTTGATGTCTAAACTGCTGGCAACAAAAGTGAGTACATCCCTAAGTGATAATAGGATAATGTCCAAAAGTGTCAATATTTTGTGTGGCCACCAGTGGTGGGTTTCAAAAAAATTTCAAACCTATTCTGGGGGTGTGGCCTCCTTTGTGGGAGTGGCTTGCCGGCCATGTGTTTTCTCTCTCTCTCTCTCTCTCTCTCTCTCTCTCCTTCCTTTTGTCTCTCTGTCCCTTTTTCCTTTTTTTCTTTCATCTCTCTCTCACTTTTTCTTTCTTTTTTCTTTCTTTCTTTCTTTCTCTTTCTCTCTCTGTGTGAATCTGTGTGTGTGTGTGTGTGTGTGTGTGTGTGTGTGTGTGTGTGTGTGTGTGTGTGTGTCAGTGGTGGGTTTCAAATTTTTTTGGAAACTCTTCTGTAGGTGTGGCCTGCTTTCTGGTGGAACCTCTTCTAACCGGTTCAGTAGATTTGACGAACCGGTTCTACCGAACTGGTGCGAACTGGTAGGAACCCACCTCTGGTGGCCACCATTATTTTCCAGTACTGCCTTAACCCTCTTGGGCATAGAGTTCACCAGAGCTTCATAGGTTGCCACTGGAGTCCTCTTCCACTCTTCCATGACAACATAATGGAGCTTGTGGATGTTAGAGACCTTGCACACTTCCACCTTCTATTTCAGGATGCCCCACAGATGCTCAATAGGGTTTAGGTCTGGAGACATGCTTGGCCAGTCCATCACCTTTACCCTCAACTTCTTTAGCAAGGTAGTGGTCATTTTGGAGGTGTGTTTGGGGTTGTTATCATGTTGGAGTACTGCTCTGCGGCCCAGTCTCCAAAAGGAGGGGATCATGCTCTGCCTCAGTATGTCACAGTACAGGTTGACATTCATGGTTCCCGCAATGAACTGTAGTTCCCCAGTGCCGGCAGCACTCATGTAGTCCCAGACCATGACATTCCCACCACCATGCTTGACTGTAGGCAAGACACACTCGTCTTTGCACTCCTCACCTTGTCATGCTTGTGAAAATTAAAGGGGAATCGGTATGCAAAACAAATGTCATTAAAGGCTTTCTGGATGGATTGGGACCATTCTGAACAAGGGCAGAAAACAGTGACTCCCACCTTTGTCACAATGTCTACAGCCCCAATTTGCTATGCTGCACTAAAGATCTCCCTATTAAAAAAAAAGGAAGCTAAGCAAGTTGCATATCCCATGACTCTGAGCGGATTTTGTTTGCTTATCCGCTTATTGATTCATGTTTCAAATTATTATACTGTACATTATCCCAAATGGAATTAATGGTTCAAAATGTAACCTAATCTATATTTTTTGCACTGAAGTTGCCAGGTTCAATCCGGCATTTTTTATTTTTAGTATCTCAGGGTGATTGCCAAGCTAACAAAGGTTTTGAGAAATCTACCAGCCAGCTTGAATAAATATGTGCAGGGAGTCTGCTTAGCTTGAGAAAGAAAGACTGAAAGAAAAAGAAAAAGAAAAAGAAAGAAAGAAAGAAAGAAAGAAGGGAGGGAGGGAGGGAAGGAAGGAAGGAGGGAAGGAAGGAAGGAAGGAAAGAAGGAAGGAAAGAAGAATCAAGATAGTGTCCACAAATGCAATCCAAGTTGCTACCATTTCTTATGGGTTGATTGTAGGGTTGATTCAGCCATCTAGCTTTTCTGAATTCTTCCTGTGATCATCCCTCTGAGTATGTAAACATCAAAGCTAGTTTTATTGTGTTTATGAACAGACTGAACCAGTTTCCTCATCTTCTAGCACTATCCACAAGACGGGTATTTTTAACAGTCTGCAATGGCCTGATCTAGAATCCGTCTGGCTCATTTTCACTATGGTAGTTTGCATCCAGCTTGAAATATTCCCCAGCTCAAAACATTGCATAAAGTCAGTCTCCTCCCCCCCCCTCTCTCTCTCACACACACACACACCTCTTTTAATACCATTTTCTTGGCAGCAATCTGCAAATGATTTGGGTTTTTTTTTTTTAAAAAAAAAGCACACCGCTTCAATTTCCCAGGTTGCCTTACAGTCCTAAAATTTCCTGATGATCTTTTACTTCAGAACTAACCAGGTGCATTCATGCTTAGTCTGCTGGAATTACCCAAACATTAGGGAGAGTTAGACTGAGATGTATAGCATATTGGTGCTTACCCTTTAAAATTGTCTCTGTGTCGTCCCCAAGCTCAGTGTCTGGCTTGACTCTTAAACTGATTTAAAGAAAACTCAGCTTGAGACAGTTTGAGACACTTGGGCAACAGTTTGCAAGGTATTCTGGGGTGCGGGTTGCCACATCATCTCATTGGCAATTTCCTACTTCCTTCCCACATTTTTGATCCAGACAAGCAAGAGGCATTTTCTTTCCTTCCTATGGGCAGATTTCTTTCTGGAGACATCTCTCCCTCTCCCCTTCCTCCTTCTCCTACTATCCATCCATCCATCCATCCATCCATCCATCCATCCATCCATCCATCCATCCACAAGATGATGAATTTCCATTCCTTCTAACCTCAAAATGTTTGCTGGCTGGTAATGATGGCAGAGCATACTGGCAATGTTGATAAGTCCTAAGTTTGACTACCAGTTTAGCTTGGACTCCTAAAGCCAGTTCCTTCTATGAAAAAAGGCCAGTGGCTCAACATGTACAGGAGATCACTTTCTACATGTCTCAAATAAAATAATTTCAGATAGCCAGATAACAAAAAAAAAATTGCTAAGATGAAGAAAACCACTGACAGTGTCAATACTTCCTGGAAATATTGGAAGTTTCAGTCTCAGAAGAGCTCAAGTTGGAAAAGGCTGAGATACCACCTCATGTCTATCTATTGATGGGATGCCTATTATTAGAGTCATGGTAGTGCAGTGGTTAGAATGCAGAACTGCAGGCTAATTCTGCTGACTGCCAGCAGTTCAGCAGTTCAATTCTCACCATCTCAAGGTTGACTCATCCTTCCAAGGTCAGTAAAATGAGGACCCAGATTGTTGAGGGAAATATGCTGACTCTGTGAAGCATTTAGAGAGGGCTGAAAAGCACTGTGAAGTGGTATGTAAGTCTAAGTGCTATTGCTATTAGAAAACAGACTAAAGTAACATTTATGGAACTGAAAGCAATTCTGCCAGCTGTTTATACTAATGGCCCCTGATGGTCTTTTTTATTTATTTGGGGAGAATTAATGGATTTTAAAGGACCAAATATATGACTTTCATACTCTAGAGGCTTTTGACATATACAGGTAAAGGTAAAGGTTCCCTTCACACATATGTGCTAGTTGTTCCTGACTCTAGGGAGTGGTGCTCATCTCTGTTTCAAAGCCGAAGAGTCATCGCTGTCTGAAGATGTCTCTGTGGTCATGTGGCTGGCATGACTAAACGCCAAAGGCGCACAGAATACTATTACCTTCCCACCAAAGGTGGTTCCTATTTTTCTACTTACATTTTACATGCTTTTGAACTGCTACGTTGGAAGAAGCTGGGACAAGTAATGGGAGCTCACCCCGCTACATGGCGCTAGGGATTCAAACTGCCAAACTGCTGATCTTTCTGATTGACAAGCTGAGCAACTTAGCCACTGAGCCACTGCATCCCTCATAAGGCACCCTTTTAAAACCTCTCCAAATCTCCAAGCATGAATACCTCAAAGTTCTTGTAAGGATAAAAAGCATTTGGCCACTAAGCTGCTATATGTAATCTTCAAAACTGAACCAAAGCAAAAGCCCAAACTTAGAACCAAATGTTCTGGTGACATCAGGAGATTACTGTCCGCATCTCTATAATCCCCAGGCATACCCTAGCTCCCAGGCAGGACATAAAGCATCTCCAGGCTGAAAATGCCATAGAGCTTAAGGCCATTATTACAGAGACAAGTTCTGTAAATTTATTTGGATCTCTTGTCAACCAGGAAGCTTCTTCTGGGTCTTTGGATGTTCTGGAGAAGACTCCATAGACCAGATAAAAATGGGGGTGGGGGGGAAACAGCCTCAACCTACAACTGTAATTGAGCCAGAAATTATGTTTTAATTTATTAGAGACATAAGTTGAGGCACCCACATAAACATGCATACCTGTTCTGACCCCCCTCGTTCCACACCAAAGCACACTCTGAGCCAGAGATAAATTACAGCATTTAATTAACAGACAAACAGGTCCTTGGCAGCAACCCAGCACTGACAAGCTTGGGCAGCAATAAACACAGATAAGGCTTGGCAGCAATCCAGCCTGCCAAGCTCATACAAAGTTCTCCGACATTCGATTCTGTGTTGATGTCTGCAAAGAGGGCTTGTGCACAAGCAGCCTTTTTATAGTCTGGAGAGGAGCTTAATGACCATCAGCTGAGTGCAATTACCTCCTGTAATTGCGTAATTGTTCCTGACGCCTAGTAGCTCTTCGATGGCATTCATCCAGGAACAACTCACTGCTGGCTTCTGGATCACTCTCCCTTGTCTCCTCCACACTGGTCCAAGGCTCAGGCGCTACCTGGTGGCCAACCAGTCTCTCTATGCCCTGCTCAGAGTTGGAACCCTGTCCAGGGTCCTCCACATCCTCCAGAGCCGACTCATAGGGCCCCTCGCTGTCGGAGTCTGGTGGCAGCTCCAGCGGCTCCTGCTGGGCCACAACACATACCAAATACTCTTTCCTCTTCCTGATTTCCCAATAACAACAACAACAACCCTGTGAGGTGTGTTGGACTGAGAAAGGGTGACTGTCCCAAAATCACCTAGCTGGCTTTCATATCTAAGCTAGGGCTAGAACTCATGGTCACCCAGTTTCTAGCCTGTATATCCATGGGAAAATGTGTTAGTTTCTTATCTTCTCTGGCTGAAAGTGTTGATATAGCAACTGTACACGCTGCCAAAACTGAAAATTGGCCACAGCAGGGTGCAACTATCAATATCTCTTAGAGAAGGAAAGTCATGTGTTCCTCCAGTCAATGAAAGGCGAGTCTGCTGTTAAAATGCCTGCTCCACCTAACTGACAAACTCATTCCTGTCTTTTTAATCACCTTTTGTTGGAGTCCAGCCCTGGCTAACACATTCTAGAGTGATATTCTCACTATATAATTATTATAACAGACAGTCGTGCATCCAGGAAAAAAATATAGAAATACTGTAACTCCTTGTTTGGCTTCTGCTGGATGAAAAGCAGTAATTGAAGGACTCAGAGGTGAATGTTTTTTTCCCCTGCCTGTGGCCCAATAAACAGAAAAACTTGGAGACTGGCATTGAATTGATGTCTGCCATTGGGGCATAGCTTCTTCTACCTCCAGCTTCCAACATGGCTAGCCACTTCGAGTGAATTACTTTGAGGCCTGCTCTAAAAGGGGGTGAGGGCAATGATACCAAGGAGAAGAATTGTGTTGCTCACAAGGAGAGTTGTGGTGTTCCTTTTCCTTTGGTTTCTGAAGAAAGTTGGACTGAACCAACTTCCTTCCTTCTACACCAAGTTATAGCTCAGACCAGGAGTTGGCAACCTTAAATACTCAAAGAGCCACAAAGGTCCTAACTGAAAGCCCCACCTTCAATTCTGGAGCTGACCGGAAGTCCTTTTCCCTCTACCTGACCTAACCAAAAGCCGTAACCCTAGCCCTAACCTGATCAACTATGGAGCTGATTGGCAACAGGGAGCTGCAGCAGAGGGATGAAAGAGCCACATGCAGCTCCAGAGCCACAGGTTGCCACCCCTGGCTCAGACGATTGTGTTTGTGTTTATAATGGCAAGAAACTCTAGACCAATGGTGGAGAACCTAAGACACATATGTCGATAGTGACATGCCATGACATTTTGGGTGACACACCAACATTCACTAACTCCTGATAACAATTATTTTGTGGAGGCTATATGAGAATGGAATGTGGACATGCACAGTCTCCCGAGCCTCTGAAAATCACCTGAGATTACCATGCTGTTGCACGGCTTCCAGACCCTCTGAAAATGAGTTTGTTTTACTTGTATTTCATTCTTTGACATTTTTAACAGATATTAACAGATTAACAGAGTTGGAAGGGGCCTTGTAGGTCATCTAGTCCAACCCCCCACCCAAGCAGGAGACCCTACACCATTTCTGACAGATGGCAATCCAGTCTCTTCTTGAAAGCTTCCAGTGACGAAGCTTCCACTACTTCTGAAGGCAACTTCTGTTCCATTGGTTGATTGTTCTCACTATATTTTTATATACTTTATAGCCACACATGATTAGACTGCATTTTTAAGTCAGTTAATATGTAAACAATTATTTCTCTTTTGTTCAGGCAGGGGTGATGTGGCCGGGCGGTCAAGGTAGACATTTTCCAAATTTTTAACAAAAAGGTTTGCCATCATTGCTCTAGGTGGTAATACTCGAAGGTGGCTCTGCAGGACACAATCAAGGACACAAAAACAAAATCTTCTCAAGGATACAACAAAATTTACCTCATGGTCCCCAAATGCTTACCTCTGAGCTACAGCACCTATGGATCTAAAAATGAAACCGTAAGCATTAAGATTAGCATAATGTTGGACAGTGATTTCAATCCTCCTTCACCCTGGCTATGCTAGTCTAGGAGTGATGGAACCGGAGGTCTATCAATAATTGTGGGGTTCATATATTGTCTGCTCTTGGTTTACAACAAGAATCGGACCTTGTCTTCTCTTTTCAATGAAGGTAGACAAGTGCTTACAACTGTTTAAGCTTTGTCTCAATATGTTGCAACATAAAACCTTGTCTATCTGCGGAGGTCCTAAGCGAAATTAGCACTAGAACAAGAAATCATAGGAAAAGCCCAAGTTTATATATGAAATTGACAAGTGGATGATGATGATTGCAAAATAATAACAATAAAAGCAAAAGTAGCGCCAATAGTAATAGGCGCTTTGAATGTAATCCCAAAACAACTGGAGCCCTCCTTACACCATTGGCACATTTTTCTTAGCATGTTTTCTTAGAATTTTTTCAGAAGTAGAGGAAGCCAGTAAAACACTCCTGATGTTGAATCTGAAATGTTCTACTTCTGTATTTTTTATGCAATGGTAGATCATAATGTATTTTGCCAGGACACCAGAAATACTTGTTTTTCTTACTCTCTCTTAGTTGGCTGCTCTTGCAAAGCAATGAGTAAGGTAGTAAAAATCTGGCTTCCTTTTTCTGCTTAAGTTAGAAAGACTGTGTCCTGTTCAATCCATTTTGATGGATTTTTAAACTGTAAATAAACTGCAATCCATTTCCATTTACAAGTTCCTCTAATTCTCTCTCCCTCTCAATCTTTTACGTGTGTGTGTGTTTGTGTGTGTGCACGCACACACACGTGCAGGCATACATGTGCATGCACATCACACACACTGAGAGGGAGAGGGAGGGAGGGAAGGAGAGAGAGTTAATATGCCTGGTTTAAACAGACCATTGAGTTGCTAAAATAGCAGTAGCAATAGCAATAGCACTTAGACTTATATACTGCTTCACAGTGTTTTACAGCCCTCTCTAAGCAGTTTACAGAGTCAGCCTATTGCCCCCAACAATCTGGGTCCTCATTTTACCCACCTTGGAAGGATGGAAGGCTGAGTTGACCTTGAGCCTGGTAAGATTTGAGCTGCCAAACTGCAGCTAGCAGTCAGCTGAAGTAGCCTGCAGTACTGCACTCTAACCACTGCTCCACCAGAGCTCAAAAATTCTAATGACCACTGTCTAGATTTTTTCAACTCAGATAGGAGGAGGAGGAGGAGGAGGAGGAAGAGGAGGGGGAGGAGGAGGGGGAGGAGGAGGAAGCTTTAGTTGGAACAGCTTCCATCCTGCAATGATATGTATAACACTGTTAAACATCCAGATCCAAGGACTTGATAGGTGGACAAAAATGCCAAATCCAGTCTGAACTGTGGTGTGATGGCTGGCTGTGTGATGATCAACAACAACAACAACAACAACAACAACAACAACAACAATTGTAATTGTAATTGTAATAATAATAATAATAATAATAATAATAATAATAATAATAATATATAACATTGGCTGTGGCAAAAAAAAGGATCCCTCAATTGCAAAAGGAAGCTTTACTTAGAACAGCTTACATCTTGTGACGATACCTCTAACACCATAAAACATCAACAACTTCTTATCCCAGATCATTGGGAAGGATTTGATAGGTGGGTAAAAAGGCCAAATGGAAAAAAAGGGGGCATATTTTCCATTCCCAGGTTTTCTGAAGGAAGCTTGACTATGCAGCTGGGTGTGCATCTGTAACAAAGAGGAAAGTAAGGAGGGATTTCTGAAAAGATCCAAAATTTATATAGCCACATACTTCCTGTCTTGCTGTCATCAAAAATATATTAAGAATCAATCCAAAATCCATCTTTGGAATTATTTGTTCTGGGTTGGAATTCTGGAGCAATAAGATAAATGTTGTTGGGAAGGGAAGGGACGCAAAAAGGAAGGAAGGGAAAGGAAAATATAATAGGCTTACCATACCTTAGTTGCACAAATCCAGACATCTAATAGGTAGTAGCAAAGAGTGCATTCTATTTCTTTTGTTCTTATCTAGTGAACAGCTGGATTTTTGTTCTAAAAATACAGATTTTGCAGATAAATCCATTTCATTTGCTTAATACTGTATATTTAAGGATTTAGGTGTGATCAAGCCCATGAACTTCAAAAGATACAACTTGTGGGAGAGTTTTTGGAGAAGTTTTGTATAACTTAGAGCAGGGCTGTCAAATTCCTGTCCCATGGGCTGAATGCATCATGGGCTGGCCACAACAACACCTGGTTTAGCAAAGGGGAAAAAAGTCCCAATACATCACATGATAACAATGGCACTTAGACTTATATACCGCCTCATAGTGCTTTTACAGCCCTCTCTAAGCAGTTTACAGAGTCAGCGTATTGCCCCCAACAATCTGGACCCTCATTTTACCCACCTTGGAAGGATGGAAGACTGAGTCAACCTTGAGCTGGTGAGATTTGAACTGCCGAACTGCAGCTAACAGTCAGCTGAAGTAGCCTGCAGTACTGCGCTCTAACCAGTGTACCGCCTTGGCTGTATCACGGTGATGCTGCCATGATGGTGTGAGTTTGACACCCTTGACTTAGAGCATAGATAGAATTGATTGATTGATTGATCCCACTGCAATCTCACAATTCTTGGCAGTGTGCAAGGTGCAAAAAGGGGGGGGGAGAAAAACTATGTAGTATCCACAATAACTTATATAATCTGTCTGGGTGATTTCAAAGGAGGCTCAGCCAGATGGGAAGAAAAGAGAACAAATGACTCATTGTGCTATGAGATAGATCTGTCTGCAATAAAAAAAAGAGACGGTGGTAAAAAAAATTGTTAGAGATAGCTTCATTTGATGCCATCTATCCATTCAACTGAATCTACCAAATAATTCACAGCCATCTTCTGTGGAATAGCATCTTTGACGGATGCTGCCATCACACTGTTGAAAGTATCATTGTAAAAAATATCATAGGAACTGGCATCATCAACTACCAGAACTGAAGCACACATTGTGCAGAAGCCCCGATTTGATCATATAAACTATTATAGGTTGGGTTCATAGTTTATAAAAAGGACAGAATATCTTTTTCAAGCCATTTGACTGGGTCTATCTATTCATACAACAAATTAAGATTTAGTAAATGAGATCCAGATCCAGGCTAGAAACTGGGGGACTGTGAGTTGTAGTCTTGCCTTAGGTACCCAAGCCTTGGACCCACCTCTCTCTCTCTCTCTCCCTCCTCCCACGTGTGCACCACTGGAAGAAAAGGCAAGATCAAACCACTTCTGAAATCTTGCCAAGAAAACTGCAGGGACTTCTCCATGCAGCTGCTGAGAGTCAACATTGATTTGAAATAATATGTTGGAAGAAATGTCCTTCTGGGTTCAGTTCCAAGTGGGGAGAAAGACACTGGAAACAATGGTGGCTGTTTGGAAAGATGGTTTTAATGGTGGACAGGACCACATGGTTTTGAGGATCTGGGCAAAAAGGGAAGAGATGCTGCGAGTGCCTATGTTTTATGCCCTCTCTGGGCTTTTCAATTTGAGCTTGCATTCTTATTGGTTGTCAGACTCCCAAGGGGCCATGCAAGGACAACACTGTAGACTGTCCTGAGTCCCAAGCTTAGTTGAAACTTGCTGGGTGATGATATAATGAAAAGGCTTTGGGCAATTCCTACTATGGCTCTGCCTGAAGGAGGTAGATCTTTGTTATGTAGAATAGACTGGCTCAGGTCTTAATGGTCCATTGACAAAGGTATGGGGGATGAGTTTCCTGCCTCCCTTTTAGGGGAAATATTTTGCCCTTTTAATATTTCCTAAACTATTTCATTTTTCTAGGAGAGGGATGGGTGCTAACTTCCTACAAATATACAACAGACCAGAACATGGTTCCTCTCCTTCCTTCCTACATTTAAAATTCAAAGATTTAAAAGAATGAAGTCAGGAATGTGGGTGTCTGTGACCCAATGTGTCTTGTGTCATCATAGCACAAGCTTTAATTTTTTTTAATCTTTCAATTTGCACACAATTACTTAAGGGATATAGGGTGCGCTGCAGTCTTCTAACGTATGTTTTATGTCTTGTGGATGGTTGTGGTTGGAGAGCAAATAACAACAATAATAATACAATGGTCAGTAAGAAAGACAAAAAAAGTCTGGATAGTGGATCTGCCAGCACCCAGAGATAGAAGAAGAGGAGAGAAAGAACAGTTAAAGATAACAAAATATAAAGACCTGCTAATAGAATAACTATGACAAAAGAAAGCAACAGTTGTACCTTTCGGTACAATCCCCAAAAATCTGGAGCAACACCTGAACACCATGGGCATTAATTAAATCACCATCTGTCAATTAAAAAAAGAGAGACAATTTTAGTTGAAACACCTTACATCCTGTGATGATATCTTTAAAACCATGAAACATCCACACCTGTCTATCCCAGGCCTTTGGGAAGGACTTAATAGGTGGAGCAGATTTCCAAATCCAATCCAAACATCTGGCTGATTTGTGACAAATCCAGAGGTGGTATTCAGCAGGTTCTGGCCAGTTCTGGCGAACCGGGAGTGGAAAACGGCAAATACCACCTCTGTCTGGCTCCGCCCCTATCTATTCTCTGCCTCCCAGTTCCCAACCGATCAGGAGGGAATGGCCCAGAGTGGGGAGGGAATGAGATATTGCAATCCTTCCCCCAGGAGTGGAGAGGGAATGGGGATTTTGCAGTATCCTTCCCCTGTCATGGCCACCAAGCCACACCCACCAAGCCACACCCACCAAGCCACACCCACCAAGCCATGCTATGCCCACCAAGCCACGCCCACAGAACTAGCAGAACCCCGCCACTGGACAAACCATAGTAATAACGGCATATTCTATGCGGATTTCTTTGTGGAACTTTCCACGGAGATTGTACACCTTTTTAAAATGAGAACATTTCTTGATTTCTGGCTTATTGCTGATGGCGAAGAGAAGCGTTGCCTCCACAGGTAGTGAAGAAATATTTGTTCCTTTCTTTGAAATGATTCTGTCTGGGGGTTTTGTTTTGTTTTTAATATCCATGGCACCAGCCTTTGCATTCGGCATCCAGGAGTAGGAAAGGGAGCATGATTTCCCCATTGCAGGGTGAGACCAGCTGCAAAGACAAGATTAAAAAAGAACTGACCCCCCCCCCCTCACCCCAGCTTCCTTAATCATAAAAAAAGAGGGATGTATAAAAGAACGTTCCCCTTTGAATACATTTGCCTACAAATAAACCGCCTTAAATCAGGTAGTTGTTTGTGACTTGAGACAGTAGTGCAGGACACAAAATATACACTGTCAGCATGGCAGCATCCTGAAAATGAGAATGTCTCACTGGAAATAAAGAGCGGTCGAGCAGAGGTTTCTCTCAGCCCATTTGCCGGGCAAAAGCAGATCCGTTTTCTTAAGATTTGACATTTTAGCACAGCGAGCAGAAGGTGGAAAGCAATGTCTCTCCCTTAGAACAGCTCCATCAGTATGTTTGCCTCACCTCCATCATTATGATGGTGTCACATAATAAATCTCCCTCTGGGGCTGTTATTGTACTGGCCCTTTAACCTGCCAGAGAGGCAATCATGTATACAAGCGCTGTAGTGCCAGCTGTGCTGATAAGGAGCTTTGGAATACACCTGCGGAATTGGTCCTTCCAAATTATGTAGAGATTCCTAGACTTTGAGCATCGCTGCAACAGAATAAAAATTGGACAAGTTTCCTCCCAGTCCACCCCAATATTCTCCTTTGCAAAACAAATGTGTGATGCTCAGTGAAATAACAATAGCACTTAGACTTATATACTGCTTCACAGTCCTTTTACAGCTCTCTCTAAGCGGCTTACAAAGTCAGCCTATGGCCCCCAACAATCTGGGTCCTCATATTACCCACCTTGGAAGGATAGAAGTCATGAGCCGAGGTGGCGCGGTGGTTAAATGCAGCACTGCAGGCTACTTCAGCTGACTACAGTTCTGCAGTTCGGCTGTTCAAATCTCACCGGCTCAAGGTTGACTCAGCCTTCCATCCTTCCGAGGCGGGTAAAATGAGAACCCGGATTATTGTTGGGGGCAATATGCTGACTCTGTAAACCGCTTAGAGAGGGCTGAAAGCCCTATGAAGCGGTATATAAGTCTAACTGCTATTGCTATTGCTATTGAGTCAACCTTGAGCCTGGTGGGATTCGAACTGACAAATTGCTGGAAGCCTGCAGGCAGCTGAAGTAGCCTGCAATACTGCACTCTAACCACTGTGCCACCTCGGCAGAGAGCTGAAGAGAGCCAGAAGCAAATTTTTCACAGACCCATAGGAGGTAGTCCTCGACTTATGACCACAATTGAGCCCAAAATTTATCTTGCTAAGCCAAAGACATGTGTTAAGTGAGTTTTGCCCCGTTTTATGATCTTTCCTGCCGCAGTTGTCAAGTGAATCTCTGTGGTTGTGAATAACATGGTTTCTAATAAGTGAATCTGGCTTCAGGTCCCAAAACGTGATCACATGACCCTGGGACACTGCAACCGTCATAAATATGAGTCATTTGGCAACTGTCCAGATTTGGATCACACGACCATGGGGATGCTGCAATAATGGTCATAACAGTGAAAAACGGTCATATGTCGCTTTTTCAGTGCTATGGTAACTTCAATCATTAACCTGTTGTAACTCAAGATCTACCTATAATCCAAATAATGATTATAGCTTGTAACTGTGAATTATTTAGATCCTACATAAAGAGCATGCCAGAGTTGATCCAAATCCAGTGAAGGTAATTTGGGATTCAAGCAGGGGTGGGTTCTGGCAGGCACTACTGCTGGTTTGCTCGTGGGCGCCCCACGCGCCAATGCACACTTGATGCGTGCTCTGCGCATATGTGCAGTGCAATAAAATTATTCTGCACATGCACAGAAGCGAAAAGCTGCCAGAAGAATCAGTTCTGGGGTGTGGCAGGCCTGGGTCACTGCCGGTTCCAGTGCCCCAGGCCACCAAACCACTCCCAGCTCGGCCGAAATGGTCCGAACCATTAGGAACCAACCACTGGATTCAAGTGATCCTGTTATTTGTCATCGACATTTTTCTTTCTTTTTTTTTCTTTTACAATGTGGATAAAATAAAGATTTTGGGGACAAGAAATATTTGCCACATATAAGCTTAACCTTTATTTTTGTCCTGAATTTATAAGTTACAAGAAGTTAGATGGTGTGTGTGTGTGTGTGTGTGTGTGTGTGTGTGTGTGTGTGTGAGAGAGAGAGAGAGAGAGAGAGAGAGAGAGAGAGAGAGAGGGAGGGAGGGAGGGAGGGAGGGAGGGAGGGAGGGAGGGAGGGGGAGGGAGGGAGAGAGAGAGAGAGAGAGAGAGAGAGAGAGAGAGAGAGAGAGAGAGAGAGAGAGAGAGAGAGAGAGAGAGAGAGAGACTGACTTTATGCAATGTTTTGAGCTGGGGAATATTTCAAGCTGGATGCAAATTACCATAGTGAAAATGAGCCAGATTGATTCTAGATCAGGCCATTGCAAAAATACCTAGATAGTGCTAGAAGATGAGGAAACTGGTTCAGTCTGTTCATAAACACAATAAAACAAGAGAGAGAGAGAGAGAGAGAGAGAGAGAGAGAGAGAGGGAGGGAGGGAGGGAGGGAGGGAGGGAGGGAGGGAGAGAGAGAGAGAGAGAGAGAGAGAGAGAGAGAGAACTGGAAGTATGAGAGATGATAATTAGACAAGAATAACAAATGAAGCATAGTAGTAGTAGTTGTTGACTGATTTTTATCCTACCTTTATTCCTTTATAAGTAAGGTCGGTGGACATACATAATATTCCTTCCTCTTCCTATTTTCCACACAACCACCCTGGGAACTGGGTAGGGCTGAGAGGGAGGCTCAAAGTCACGCAGTTTCTTTCATGCCTAAGGCAGGACTCACAATCTCCTGGTTTCTAGTCGTGTACCTTAACCACTACGCCAAACATAGACGTACATTGTCCATGGGGAAAAAATAAATAAATGAATGCATAGTTAATCACTTAATGTACCGATTTCTAATATATAAGTTACAACTAAGTTGTTAAAATACCCTAATAAACAAATTTCTACACTATTCTTTTATCCAAAATATCCCTCAAGGTAGCTAATAAAAATCAAGCAAGTTTATACATTATATAATTATACATTGTAACATTTAATGTTAAAATCCATACAAACCAGATAAAAATGTAATTAAGAACCCAGTTAAAGACAGACAAGGAAAAAGAAACAAATAAGCCATATTAATTAAAACATATCTTAGCCGAAAAATCAGTTTAAAGGCCATGTGTCTAGATGAATAAAAATAAAATTGTGAAAAGCTTCATGACAATATTAGACAAATCTGATCAGGGAAAGAGATATTAATAGATTGGATCTGGAAGTCGAATGTTTTAGGGTTTAGTCTCTGTTTCTGAATCAAGTCTTGATTCATATGGAATTAATTATTAACCATAAGTACCCTTGCAAGGGACCCAGTGACTCAGTGGCTAAGACGCTGAGCTTGTCGATCAAAAGGTTGGCAGTTCGCCGGTTTGAATCCTTAGTGCCGCGTAACGTAGTGAGTTCCCATTACTTGTCCCAGCTTCTGCCAACCTAGCAGTTCGAAAGCATGTAAAAAATGAAAGTAGAAAAATAGGAACCACCTTTGGAGGGAAGGTAACAGCGTTCCGTGAGCCTTCGGTGTTTAGCCATGCTGGCCACATGACCACGGAGACGTCTTTGGACAATGCTGGCTCTTCAGCTTGGAAACAGAGATGAGTTCCACCCCCTAGAGTCGGGAACGACTAGCACATATGTGTGAGGGGAACATTTACCTTTTACCCTTGCAAGGAAAAAAACACATTTATATTAAAAAATAGATAAGAACTGGGTGGCAAGATTGGAGTTAGAAGGTGTGTGTGTGTGTGTGTGTGTGTGTGTGTGTGTGTGTGTGTGTGTGTGTGTAGGTCTTTGGTTATTCGGGTTTTCTCCCGCGTAAAATTAGAAGTGTCTTTGCGATGTTTCGACAAAGTTTCATTTGTCATCTTCAGGCTGGTTTACTTGGTTTTGTGCTTCCAGGAGCAATGTGAGGTCAAAGCTGTTTCTTCCTTTTAACTGCCAGTGGGGGTGGGAGCTGATTGGGTGGGAGCTTGCCTGTGTTCCGATTGGGTGGGGGTGTGTTCTGATTGGTTGGGGGTTTTGTGCTCGGCTTAGTCTGAGTTGCTGGGGGATTTGAGCTGGTGAGCTGAGTTGCTGTGGTTTAGCTTCGTGTTTGTGGCCATGCCAGTTCTTCATGGTGGGTGTCAGTCTGCTTCATGTGTGGAATGGAGGGGTTTAAAGTGGCTAATGATGCAGTTGTGGTCTGGCTTCTGGTCCTTGGTCATGCCTCATCATCAGTGTGGGTTTGAGTCTGCTTTCTGCGTGGATGTGTGGTGGTGACATCCTGTGTGGCTCTCGTGAGTGTGGGTCTGGTGTCATTCCTCATGTTAGGGGCTTGTTTGTCAATAAGGGCGGGTTTCCAAATGGCTGGTAAGCGGGAGGTATCGTCAGCGGGAGGATTTTGCTCATTCTGTCAGTGGTGCCTTTTATGTATGGGAGGAGGGCTTTTCTGTTTTCTTGTTCTTTGTCTTGGATTTTAGTGGGGGTTTCTTTTTAGATGAACAAACGAGACGATACCTCCCACTTACCAGCCATTTGGAAACCCGCCCTTATTTACAAATGAGTCCCTAACACGAGGAATGACACCACACACACACACACACACACACACACACACACACAGCCATGGGATGCTGCAACCATCATGAATACATCCTGGTTGCCAAGAGCCCAAATTTTGATCGTGTAAACATGAGGATGTTGTAGTGGTCATAAGTACAAGGCTGGGTCGTGTCAAGTTTTTCAGTAGTTTTTCAGTAGTTTTCAACTTCAAATGGTTGCTAAATGAATGATCGTAAGCTGAGGACTACCTGTATATGAGCCATATATTTGAAGCAAAATTAATGTTGATGTTATGTCTGAGATATTTGTGGATATGTCCATGCAGTTTTCCTTGGCATCTGCATGAAACTGGTTTATCAGTGCTTACTTTTTTTTGCCAACTTCCAGTTTTACCTGCAGTCCTGGGATTTCCTATGGTGGTCAATCATCTGTTGGAAGAAAAATCCATGTGGTTCAGTTCCAAGCCGGGAGAAAGACACTGGAAACATGGAGGCTGATTGGAAAGATGGTTTAATGGTGAAGAAGAATCACAAAGCCCATGGTTCTCTGGTACAGCTGACCCATGGAGTTGAGAGTGGGGGCATTTATACCTTCTCTTGGGCTTTGAACTTGAGCTTCCTGTTCCTGTGCAAGAACATGCGTTCTATTGGCTGTTATAGGGGTCATAACTGGCTCTGTAGAGTGTCTCAGATTTCGTTGAAGTTTGGAGGGTGTGGTGCAACTGAGATGACACAATGAAGGAGCTTGTGTTCTGAAAGGGTGTTCGACAATTCCTATTATGGCTGAGGGCTTATCAGAAGTGGTATTCAGCAGATTCTGACCAGTTCTGGAGAACCGGTAGTGGAAATTTTGAGTAGTTTGGAGAACCGATAAGTACCACCTCTCACTGGCTCGACCCCCATCTATTCTCTGCCTCCTGAGTCCCAGCTGATCGGGAGGGAATGGAGATTTTGCAGTAACCTTCCCCTGGAGTGAGGAGAGAATGAAGATTTTACAGTAACCTTCCCCTGCCACACCCACCAAGCCATGCCATGCCCACCAAGCCACGACCACAGAACCGGTAGTAAAAAAAATTGAATCCCACCACTGGGGCTAATCCTACCTTTGTTTAGACCATGCTGCTGGGAATTTCCTTATGAATAGTGCTAGCTATCTCTTTATCTCTTAAGTGCTGACATCTGCTGAGGGCTATTAAGAAAGGTGGGGGCTATTAAGTGTGAGTCTGCTTCCTGCCTGTAAAAAGAAACATATTTCCGGAGTGAAATATAATATTCTGCCTTTTTAAATATTTCATTCTTCTAGGAGAGAGGTGGGTGCTAACTTTCTACCCACCCATTCAAGGACTCACTAGGTCTGATCCTGCTTAGCTCTCGGTGATCAGCTAAGTCCAGCCACGTGCTGTTTGTTACCTATCTGAGCTATTTTAGGATAAATAAATGCAGGATTTTTATTCCATTTGGAAAGCCTTAAAAAATCTCTTGACAATCGAGGTGGCCTTTTTCAGGAGATACTTCTTATTTACTGGAAATTTATTTTCCTCACTTTGGCTCCATGCTTTCAGGCCATTCTGGCTGCAGAATGATCCTTTTTATTCCCATTGTTTATTCATGGTCCAGGAAATTTCTCAGTGCTTGCTCAAACGATACTGTTAGTGGCTTGTATTTATAGACTCCACCTGGAGAGAAGTAAATTAATTTATCCTCTTCTGGGCATCCTCTAGAATGTCACATCCAAAGTATTTCCAACACCATTTGGCTCGGTAGTGTCTATTTTTTCCCCCCTCTCTCCTTTCGTTCTAAAGCAGGCTGCAGATTCGAGATTCTTTATTGAGCCTTTTACGCATTCCTCGTAAAGTTTAATCACCAGCATAAAGAGCATTTACCTAAATATATCTTTGTTCATGCTCTTTGATAACAAATTAGGCTGCGCTGAATTATTTACAGGGACTCACTCCCAGAAGTAGGAGGGAAGGAAAGCTTTGGCAAAGCTGTTAAGCAAATCTCTGCATTAAGGTTTCCAGCCTTGCTCTGTCTAGCCGCCTTCAAAGCTGCTCTCAAGGGGAGATGGCTGCATATGCAAGTTAATGAGCTCACATCTGGTGCCTTAACAGCTGTCCCAAATGAATGGATTCAGCTTAAGGACACCCAACACTTCCAGAGAGAAAACTCCTTTCCCTTGTTTTCAGGTAGTGCAGGGGTATCGAACTCATGTCGTCATGGTGGCATCATATCGGGACTGTTTTCCCCTTTACTAAAGAGGGTGTGGGCGTGGCCAGTGTGTGACGCATCCGGCCTGTTGGCCGGGAGTTTGACAGCCCTGAGGTAGTGTAAGAAGAAGTCAACCCCTCCCCCATCTCAAATAAAATATTAGCCATAAGGAAAAGCCTCAGAAAAGTATTGTTGTTGTTGTTGTTGTTGTTGTTGTTGTTGTGTTAATTTTTGGTGAGATTCACAGCCTTTGGGGCTGGTTGGTAGCTCAACAGCTTGAGTCCTAACCAAGCACCTAGGTAGGAACTGTTAAGGTAACGTCGGAGGATATAAGCTGTTCCAAGTAGGGTGGTTTTCTGTAGAATCAGAATGTTCAAGTCTGATAAATTTTAAATTTCCAAATAGCGAGGTTGTTGTTGTTGTTGTTGTTGTTGTTGTTGTTGTTGTTGTTGTTATTATTATTATACAATTGTATCACAGCGGCCAGTTGTTTCGCCGGATTTGGCATTGGTTACTAGTCGGGCCCCACCCAGGGGCCTAGGACGTCGTAACGTATTTTCGTAATATACATGCAGATCCAAGCAGTGCAGCTTTTTGCATTTGACTGATGGTGATTTTGTCAATTTTTAACTGTTTTAAATATAATTCCAGTGCTTTTGGAATAGCACCCAGTGTGCCAATTACCACTGGAATTACCACTGCTGGTTTGTGCCATAGTCGTTGAATTTCGATTTTTAAGTCCTGGTATCTTGCGATTTTTTCATGTTCCTTCTCGGCGACCCTGCTATCACCTGGTATTGCGATGTCTATGATTGTGACCTTATTTTTCTCAACCAGTGTGATGTCTGGTGTATTATGCGCCAGTATTTTGTCGGTTTGTATACGGAAATCCCACAAGATCTTGACCATCTGATTTTCGGTGACTTTTTCAGGCTGATGTTCCCACCAGTTTGTTGCTGTTTTAATATTATAATTTTTGCACAAATTCCAATGGATCATTTGTGCTACTGAATTGTGCCGCAATTTATAATCAGTCTGCGCGATTTTTTTACAGCAGCTGAGTATGTGATCAACAGTTTCGTCAGCTTCTTTGCAAAGTCTGCATTTGGCATCATCAGAGGATTTTTCGATTTTGGCCTTAATGGCATTTGTGCGGATAGCTTGTTCTTGCGCAGCCAGGATTAGTGACTCTGTTTCTTTCTTTAATGTACCTGTTTTTAACCATAACCAAGTTTGTTCCCTGTCCACTTTATCTTTTATTTTTTCCAGAAATTGACCATGCAGTGCTTTGTTCTGCCAACTCTCCATTCTTGATTTTATCACATCTTTTCTGTATTCTTGTTTTGTCTGTTGGGCCTTCAGTAGATTTTTGTTCTTTATTTCGATTAATAGATGTTCTTGACTTTCTTTTAAATAATCAGCCAGTGCATGTTTTTCTTCTTCAACTGTTTGCTTCACTTGTAATAATCCTCTGCCACCTGATTTTTGGGGCAGATACAGTCTATCAGTATCACCACGTGGATGTAAACTGTAGTGCATTGTCATTAGTTTCCTGGTTTTTCGGTCCAAAAGGTCCAAATCAGCTTGTGTCCAGTTAACTATGCCAGCTGTGTATCTTATAACTGGTATTGCCCAGGTATTTATGGCCTTGATTGTATTTCCACCATTCAATTTAGATTTCAAAATTTTCCTAACTCTGTTGGTGTACTCTTGCCTGACAATAGTTTTTACTTCTCCATGCTTGATGTTATCCAACTGCAGAATGCCTAAGTATTTGTAGGCTTCATTTTCTTTGCATTTAATTAGTTGGCCATTGGGCATTTCAATTCCCTCAGATGCAGTGATTTTGCCCCTTTTTATGGATACAGTGGCACATTTTTCCATGCCAAACTGCATTGAAATATCGGTGCTGAATACTCGGACTGTATTTGTCAATGATTGGATTTCTATTTCTGACTTTCCATAGAGTTTCAAATCATCCATATATAGTAAATGCGAAATTTTTTCAGCTTTTTTGGCTGTTTGGTAGCCTAATTTCATTTTTTTTTAAGATTACTGATAGTGGGATCATTGCGATGATGAAGAGAAGAGGTGAAAGTGAATCACCCTGGAAAATTCCTCGCTTGATATTAACCATTCCGTAGCTCTCATTCCCTACTGCCAACTCAGTTCTCCATTGTTTCATTGCCTTTTCAGTAAAGGATGTAATATTTTTGCTAATGCCAGTTGTTTCTAAGCATTTTATGATCCAACTATGTGGCAGTGAGTCAAATGCCTTTTTGTAATCAATCCAGACCATATTCAAGTTCGTTTTTCTGTTCTTACAATTTTCTAATATCATTTTATCAATTAGAAGCTGATCTTTTGTGCCTCTGCTCCTTCTTTTGTTGCCTTTTTGCTCTACTGGCAAGATGTTGTTTGTTTCCAAATAATCCATCATGTTATCTGCAATAATGCCTGTGAGTAATTTGAAGGTTGTTGGTAAGCATGTTATTGGTCTATAGTTTTCAGGTGTTGTTCCTTTAGTTGGATCTTTCTGAATCAAGTATGTTTTTCCAGTTGTTAACCATTCATCAATTTGGCCCTTTTGTAAAATTTCATTCAGTTGCCTGGCCAATATTGCATGTAAACTGGTCAGATATTTGAGCCAGAAACCATGTAATTGGTCTTTTCCAGGTGATGTCCAATTCTTTACCTTTTTAACTCGATTTTTGATCATCTCAGTTGTTATTTCTAATACTTGCATTTGTTTGTTGCCAATGCTTTTCTCAAAGTCATGTATCCACTTTGCTTCCTTGTTGTAGTCCTTTGCATTTTCCCACAATTCTTTCCAGAATTCAACTGTGGCCTGCTTTTCTGGTTTTTCACTTTTGGTGTCACCATTCACATTAAGACTTTGATAAAAACGCCGTTGGTCTGATCGAAATTGCTGATTTTGTTTATATTGGATGATTCGTGCCTCATATCTTTCAATTTTTCTAGCTGTTGCTGTTATCTGCTGTTTTACAATCTCTACAGCTTCATTGATGTTTCTTGTATCCAATCTATATCTTCTGATTAGCCGATCTATGATTTTGTTGTTTTTAAGCCGTTGCTCATGCATGTTCTTTAAGTTACTAGCATCTGCCCTTAATTTTTTGATTTTTTGTTCTAGACGGATTTTCCACTTTGGCTTTGATGCTTTTTCTGTTGTGTGACTAGGTACTTTAATTTTAATGCCTAGTTCATTAGTGACTATTACAGCTGCGCTGTACATTAACTGGTTTGTTTCCAAGATGGATTCCGGTTCAATTGTTGAAAACACTGCATTAACCATTTTCATGATAGGGGCCAAAATTTTCTTAGGCACAGTTTTTAGTGATGGTAAACGTTGCCTTTCCTCATTAAGCAGAAAATGCTCCATGATCTTATCCTTCAATTCTTTTTGTTTTTGAGTTAGTTCATCAGTTGGTTCAGTGATAACTGGTTCTAGTGGTGGTGATGTTATTTCCTCCCTGAGAGCTTCTTCTGGGAGTTCTACTATAGTGTCTTTAGTTGTGTCTTGAATATCAGTTATTTCCGCTTGTGATATTGTTTTTTGGGTTTTGCAATTTGCCTGAATTTCCTCATGTTCAACTTCACTAAACACTTTATTCCGTATAATAAGTCGCCTTTGATCTGCTAGTCGTTGTTCACTAACATTTGAATCTGGATATTGTTGTTTCCATAATTCATACATTCGCTTTAAATATCCTCTTTTTTCTGGCTCTGAGTTGTAGTAACAGGCCATTATGGCACGGTTTTCATCTGCACTATATTTTTGTCGTTTTGTTGGCTGGTCCACTTGTAGCCCACTTGTCGACGGATGTCCAGGGACCCCAACATCCGCCGCGGCCCTTGTTAACCCGCGCGACGACCGATGCAGTATGGAATTCTTATTCGTTTTTTTCACCATATTGTATGGGTTGGGGAGGTTTTTTTACGGGACCAGATGCCAACCTGATCCCAACCTTCCTCCTTTCTCATCCGGGCTTGGGACCGGCAACGGCGGAGTTGTTGTTGTTGTTGTTGTTGTTGTTGTTGTTATTATTATTATTATTATTATTATTATTATTATTATTATTATTATCCAAACTGCCGAGCTTGCAATAACAAAGTCGAAACTGTTTCACATTTAATGTGTGAATGCAGCAAAATCGCACAAATTGATTACATAGCTAGACATGACCCAGTTGCTAAATTAATCCATTGGTCATTATGTAAAAAATATGATTTACCTGTATCCAGAAAGTCAGGGGAACATAAAGTGGAAAAGGTTATTGAAAATGAGAAGGTGAAGATCTTGTGGGACTTTTGAATACAAACGGATCGTCATTTTAAGCACAACATGGTTGTAGAGGGCCGAAGTGTACAGTTTATAATGAGCTTATTAAAAGATGAAGGCAACTGTTTAGATGTCTCCATTCATAAGCAAAGCAAATACTGCCAGGAGAAGTCCATTCGAGACAGGATATTTCGAAACCCCTTACAACAATTTCAATAGCTAACAAAAGCAGAGTGATAGGATTAGAGCAGGCACCCCTCACCCAAAAATCTAACACAGGACATAGCCATCAGCCACAATCAGAATTACCCAACACTCTTTTAGAACACAAAGTCCATATTGCACAAATCCAAAACTTCAGAGTTACAGAAACTATAGAGGACCATCTTCTCATTTAGCCATTTGGTCAGCTGCCCCAAAATCACCTGCTCTTGGTGGTTCTTTTTTATCCATAAACCAACTTTCTTTCCAATCAACCTCCATTTATTCCTGGCTTGGAACTGGACTTGGATTTTTCTTCCAGAAGTAGTCCTCAACTTATAACCACAATTGTGATCAGAATTTTCAATGTTAAGCAAAATGGTTGTTAAATGAGTCACACCTAATTTTACCATCTTCCCCTCCCGTTATTAAGTGAATCACTATGGTTAAGTGAATCAGAGGGTCCTTAAACAAAACTTGGGGGGGAATCACAAATACCAATTACATGAGCCCAGGACCCTGCGAGTGCCATGAATCCACGTTAGTTACCATGTTAGTTTGATTATGTTACTGTGGGGATGCTGCAATGGTCATAAGTGTGAGGACTGGTTGTAAGTCATCTTTTTTGATGTAACTTTCATTGTTGCTTAATGAATCGTTGCAAATTGTATTGCAGATCAGGAAATTTCATCAGGGTTTTGGAAAGTTATAATGTATAAATGCATATATTTTATGTATATATCCGTGTGCACATACATGTATGCATGCAAATGAAGTGGCTTTGGGTGACTAATCTGTATAACATTTACAGATTGACATCATAATTTCTGGTCCAAAAGTTATTTTCTTTGCCCCCTAAAAATAACTGGCTTACACAGTTGCTTCTATTGTGGAAAGAAGGAAAATGTCCTGCTCAAAGGAAAACTTGCAGTGCAGAGAAGATAAAAATACAATCTGGGTTAATCTTCATCACTGTCCCACTGTATAGGCAGTTCATTTCCTAAGGAAGATGGAGAACAGTGGCAGGAATTGGGTACGTCTAGTTTAATGAAAAGAAGGATTAGAGGTGACATGAGAGCAATACTCCAATATTTGAGGAGCTGCCACAAAGAAGAGGAGGTCAATCTATTTTCCAAAGCACTAGAAGGCAAGACAAGATGCAATGGTTGAAAACTAACCAAGGAGAGAACCTAGAACTAAGGAGAAATTTCCTGACAATGAGAACAATCAACCAGCGGAACGGCTTGCCTTCAGAAGTTGTGGGTGCTCCGTCATGGTCTTTAAGAACAGACTGGACAGCCATTCCTGAAATGGTATAAGATATCCTGCTTGAGCAGGGGGTTGGACTAGAAGACCTACAAGGTCCCTTCCAACTCTGTTAAATGTATGGATCCTCTCCCCATTCAATGCAGAATAGTGTTATCTTGACCTACCATTAAAAATGTATGGCCTGCCTCTTGCTTTTCATGAACTTTATTCAGTCCAGCTAGGCATGGGGTCTGGAGGAAAGCTATGTTTTTTGCTCACCAGAAGGCGAGTATTGCCCTTTGAAGATATTTAGGAAGAAAATCAACTCATTTGTGCTAGGGTGCTGGAGAAGGTACCTGCATATTCCTTGGATAGCAAATATGACTCACAAGCAGTTGCTAGAGTTCATAACATCAGACATGTCACTAGAAATCACAAAACTGCATCTCACTTATTTTGGCCATGTATACAAGGGAATTCACTGGAGGAAGCAATTCTCTTTGGAAGAGTTAAAGGGAAACCAGGCTGGACATCATCACCAGCCAGTGCATAGAACAAGTTTCAAGTTTCAAGTTTAATTTTATTTATAGGCCGCCCAATCCCGGAGGACTCCGGGCGGCTTACAGAGAGGGGAAAGAAAGAAAAAAAATAAAAGAAAATAAGAATAAAATAAAACAAGTTAAAAACAACACAGATACATTCATTTCAGTCGGGGCTGGACCTCAACAATGAGGTTAACAGCCCCAGGCCTGCCGGAAAAGCCAGGTCTTGACAGCTTTTCTGAAGGCCATGAGAGTGGGTGAGGTCCGGATTTCTGGGGGTAGTTCGTTCCAAAGGGTCGGGGCAGCCACAGAGAAGGCTCTCCTCCGGGGAGCCGCCAGCTGACATTGTCTGGCTGACGGCATCTGAAGAAGGCCCACCATGTGGGATCTTACCGGCCGTTGGGAGGAGTGTGGCAGTAGGTGGTCTCGCAGGTATGCTGGTCCTAAGCCATGTAGGCCTTTAAAGGTAATAACCAACACCTTGAATTGCATCTGGAGACCAACAACTCAAAGAAGTCCTTCTATTCCCACAGCAGAGAATCCACAGGATTCACAGACTTTTAGCTATACAATTTGGGATGAACACCCTTTGAATGGTGTGGGAGTAGGAATGGATTTCCAAAGGAAAAATTGCAGACCACAGGAACCAGGAGCACTACTCAGGTGACCCCAAAGACACAGATAAACCTCCAAGTGCTTCAACAACCCTCTAAAAGGATGCAGATTACTATCTGACTGCAAGGAGTATAAATCCTTCCATTCCCCATTGTTTGTCAGAGCTGAAGAAGCTTCTTGGATGATAAGTGAAACATATTCAAAAGAAAAAAACAAGAAAGTCCAGTTGCCTCCTGAAAAAGCACCTATCAGACCCGCAAGTTATCTTTGGTTTTTGGACTTTGGGCCTGCCACACTTTCTATTATTCTACTATACATTTTCTATTGTGGGAAAATGAGAGGGGGGATTATATGAAGTTGGGTGATATGTAGCCATAACAAAATTCTTTATAGAAAGGCAAGGTCATCCTTTGTCTCTGCACTTGGCCAGAATTGGTTGGGTGGAAGCTGCCAGAGTGGCAGTGGGAGATTGGACCATGTGATGAACTTGTGGGTGTGGGGGCAAGATCTTGAGATTTCAACTGCGTGGGAAAACCTGGAAGCTTTCAGATTCAGGTTTTCCCAGATGTGCCAACATGGTTCTCTTTACCAAATTGGAACTTTGAGCAATACTTTGCCTTGGACTCTGATTTACTTTAGGATGTTATTTGGAACCCCGACAACATCTTTGGGACCAACGTGACCTGGATGACTGAGAATCTCCACGGACTTTTAACTCTAAGAAGTAATGCAAGATTGGAAGATGTGGAGAGACCTAGCCCCTAGAATCAAGCCCAAGAGTTGGACTTGACTGAATGGATAACATCATCATTGAATGCAACTTCATGACTCAAATGAAGAATACTGGAGAATCAAAGGATAATAAACACAGTGGGTAGAATCACTGGGCATAGAATGATTCAATCCCTGAGCAAGGCTTTTATGTTAGACTTGTGTTCTGACCCCCCTCCATACAGTGAGTCACACCGACACAAGGTTACTGTTAGCCATGCTTTATTCACAGTAATTACTCACAGACAAGACTTTGGCAGCAACCCAAAGTCCCACAGATAAGAGATACACACAAGAGCTTCTCTAATTTAGTATAACGGTTGTGTCCTGCAAAAGGTCTCCTCCCAAAGTCTCTTCTTATATACTCTCTTGGGAGGAGCCAAATCACAACCACCTAGGCCTGATTATCTTCTATGTCTCCATAATTGCTGCCTGCGTTTCTCCGCCCTTCTCTGCCTGGCATCCGGGACCAACTCCCTTTGCTCCTCCCCACTGCTCCAGGGCCTGACGTCAGGGACAAACTCCCTTTGGCTTTCACCGCTGCTCCATGCCTCAAGCACCTCCTGGTGGCCAACCAGCCTCTCTGGTCCCTGCTCAGAGTCTGAACCCTGCCCAGTGTCCTCCACATCTTCCAGAGCCGACTCATAAGGTCCCTCACTATCGGAGTCTGTTGGCAGCTCCAACAGCTCCTGCTGGGCCACAACAGACTTGTATAGAAATTGGGAAGTTTTGACAGCAAATCATTACTTTCTCCCATTTTCATATAGAGTCCATTGTGAACTTTATCTACATATTAAATTGTTTCATTGAATCATTGCAATTAATTTAAGACCACTTGGAAGGAAGGGAGAGAGAAGAGGGAATAAATAGCCCTTAGCTCTAAGAATTTATACAAGGCAGCTCTTCTCAACGATCTGAGGAAATTCAAAGCTGCTTTAGCATTCTGAGTGCATCTCCAATTATCTTCTGTGGTTAAATTACCTTTCACTCTAAATCTGAATGGTAACAAGAAGAGAGTAATTTCAGAAAACTCTCTACCTTTCTGGAAATTGCGCTGATGCAAACAATGCATTCATGCTTGAGCTGGATATTTCTTTCCCTGCTAAATGTAAAACCCACATATTCAGCACTGCAAACACTAGAGTATTCTTCATAAAACTCCCTTCTCTGCTCTTTTTGAACACAGAGGTCTATGGTATTTTAAAATAGTGCAAGTTGTGTATGGTGTATGAAATCAAATGTACATGTCCCAGGATAATGTTGCAGGATCCAATCTGAGTCAATCTCCGGGATCAAAAGTTTATTCTTCCAAGTTTTGGGGCTCATTCTGGAACCCATTTTAAGGGAATTTCTCTCTCTCCAGAATGTGTGGAAAGAGATAAGTTCACTCAGGATGGCCTCGAGCCTGAGCCTGACAGCTTGCAAGAATAAATCTTTGGTCCTGGTGACCAACTCAGATTAAATCTTTGTACCATGTGTTCAACCGGGCACAGAGGTTGTGGATTTTGACTTTATGTTCTCAAGCTATGAAGGAATCTCAGATGCAAAACCAAGAAACTGTAGGAGTGTCTGGTTGCTTTTTCTCTGTAACACATGGCTTGGCTCTAGCTTTGATCCTTTTTAATTATTTAAATTAATAGTGACAGAGTTGGAAGGGACCTTGGGGGTCATCTAGTCCAACCCCCTGCCCACAAAGGAGACCTATACTAGGGATTCGAACTGCCAAACTGCTGACCTTTCTGATCGACAAGCTCAGCATCTTAGCCACTGAGCTACCCAGCCAGGGAGGATCCAACTAACAGAGCGGCGATTATAAGAAACCCCTAGCAAAAGTAGATTTCTTAGACCCCCTTTCCATAACCTCTGCATTCTACTAAAGTTGGATTTCCATACTCAAGATGTATATACCAGAGGTGAGTTGCAACTCCTGGGGCTACTGGATTGCTTGTGTTTGCCTGCACGCTTGCACACAACACTTCTGAACCAGGAGCAAACCACTTCTGGTCTATACTGATTGGGAATTATTGTTGATATAGCCGAATACATGTGAAGGTTGTTAGATTAAAGAAGACAGCTTTCTCATAGAAAATGTAACACATAATTGACATGAACAATAGAAATTAAAAATTTGATGAATCCTTTATGGTCATCTAATGTAAGTTATGACATCACCTGCCCCAGTTTCCAAAGAGAAAATCTTAATCAAAATATCATTTTGAAGGTCAATATTTTCCACTCTTGATGTGTAAACACTCCATGTTTACAAGCTGTCCACTCCATCAAAGTTTAATGGGGCATTCAATGAATTTTGCAGATTATAGTCTGCATTTTTGACCAGCTAGGACATTTAATGGCCTAGAATCAGCAATAATAGCTTCAATAATCTTGTGTTGGTTGTCATGACATTTTTCTGATTAGGAGTTAGAGAAGCTCTCCCATAAATAAAGGCAACAGCATCAGGGATTTTTAATGAAGCACAGATATAAGGGGAAACAAAATAGGAATAGATAAAAATCACATTTGGCATGGAAAATGGGAAGTCCCCCCCCCCATCTTTTTCCATTATTAGAATTCAATCCGGCTACCAAAATTAAATACTATATGGAATAAGGATGAATAAAAACAAGAAATTGCTTACAGATTGCATGTATGAACTATGGCATTCATTGCTGTCAAATGCAATGGCAATATATTTGATGTATTATGTGCCATTTTCTTCATGAGCCAATTTATTTAGATATATTTAAAAGGGCACTGGTCAAGTTAATGGAGGATTGCACTATGAGTACATGGCATTTACTATCTCCTGGTTCCTAGAAAGTAAACTTTAATGTTTTTGCAAAACAGCAAGAGTGGAGGTGGAAAGCAACTTCTACCCCACTTTCCATATTTTTAAGTTAAAAAATTCCACCTCCACTATCGCTGTTTGGTTGGTGATAAGTGACATAGAATATTTGGCTACATGATTTTTTTCTCCTGATCCAACAGAATGTTTATGTTGTTATGCATCCCACCAGTGATGTATTAAATAAGGATTCCAAGTGATGTATAAAATAAGAAATGTACTTTGATGCTTCTGTCAAAGTCCTGGTCTCACTATAGAATGGTGAGATGATGAGACTATTGCATTTATCAGGCCCCAAATCTTGATGCACAGTTGATTTAGTTTTCCAATTCTCAGAGAAGCTGCAGAGGAAGGGAGAAAAAAGACAGGGTGATGATTGGCACTCAGATAACACAGATTTCATAGCAACTATGATATGACAGTAGCGTATGACAGCAGTATAGCTCTCTCTTCTGCTACCATTGTGTCTTCAAGTAGCCATCCAGCAGAGCTTTTTCAAACAGTGAATGGGCTGTTAAAATTGAACCGGTATGAGAAAATAGGGACCTGCTGTGCCAATTTGGTGAACACTTTAAGGGTAAAACCATTCAAGTTCATGGTAAAGTTGTGATTATTATTCATTGTGTCCCTTGCAAAGGACTCCAAAGTGCTGTCTAGTCTGGTTTTGTGATCACAGTTTTGGATGTGGCAGCCTAAGAACATGAACAATTATGTTGGGGAGATTTCAACCAATCACTTCTATATTGTGCCCTGGTCCATTTTATCTTTTAAGAGCAGATGATCAAGTGTTCTTTGTGACAGGAGATAGCATGGAGCTAAATAGCATAAAAGAGCTAAAGAGCAATGGGCTATCCATTCTGGATGAGGAGCTCGGGACTAAGACCCGCAGGGCAATTGGTATCCTAAACCCATGTTGTGGTGGAGGAAACTTCGGGAGGTTTGACAATTACCCATGATCTCATTGTCTATGAAGGAAAATTAGAAGGTTGATTATAAACCATGGGGAAGAATACCTTCTCAATTCTTTGGGGTAGAGAAGCGAACCTATGGCACGTCACCAATCACCCAGTGCAGCTCTACCATGCATATGCTTATGCCTCCCACCACCCAGCTGACTTTTGGGTTTGCGGGAGATGCGTGCACATGTGCCAGGGTCCCACACTCCATTTTTGGCACTAGGAGGCTTCGTGTGTTCACCGACAAAAGGGCGCCTGCTGAAACCGCCATGACAAAACCACGAGTTCTAAACCACGCTGACGAATGAGCGCTGAAGCGCACCGACAACAGTGCGTCGACAGAAGCACACTCTAAACCTAACCCTAACCCTAAACCTAACCATAACCTTAAACCTAACCCTGACCCTAACCCTTACCTTAACTTAAATTGCATTTTTGTCGGCGCGCTGTTGTCGGCACGCTGTTGTTGGCGTGTTGATGACGTTGCGGTTTTCGCGCCGCGGTTTTGTCGGCACGCTTTTGTCGTGTGCACATTTGTCGGGTCACGGGCTTCGTGGAGGGCCTCTGGAACCCGTGGGAGGCCGTTTTCACCTGGGGATGGTGAAAACTCCCCCCCACCATGTGCAGGGTGGGTGGGTGGGGGTGTCACATATGCATGCCCAGGTGGGTGAGGTGCATTGCATTGTGGATGTGGCTGCGCACAGCTTTGGCATGCGAGGACAAAAAGGTCATCCTTGGGGTAGAGCACTGGTAACAGGGAACAAAAATGACTGCAGAGTCTTTTGGGATAAACCAAAAAGGCTGTGATGAACTTTCCCAATAAATTTTATGTAAAAGCACATCAAATGACACATATTATGTTAGATCAGCAGTATGAAGAAGAGACTTCTGAGGTAACAGTAACCATTTATTTCAACAAGAACGAACAGCAACAGTAACTGTGAGTAAACCGGATAGCCTCCGGAGTTGTATAGCCTTTTATACTCGGCTGTCAAACTGTTAAACCAATCGCCTCGCGTATGACAGCCCAGCAACCAGCAAGCGCGTCTGATTGGCTAAGACGCGCCTGGCTGCTGCCGAGCTGTCATTCGTAAGTGTGAGGACTTACGAGGCTATTCAACATATTATATAAGCAGGAAAAGCACACAATGTCCCACTAACCTCAGCATAGAGAACTCACTTGAGACTCATAGTTCACACTTGTGCGAGTAGAGGGATCCTGATTGAATATTATTCATTTGGATGTTTTTTATCCTGCCTTCATTATTTTTATAAATAACATACATGCCAAATACTCTTTCCTCTTCCTGATTTCCCAATAGCAACAACAACCCTGTGGAGGTGAGTTGGACTGAGAGAGTTGGACTGGCCCAAGGTCACCTACTGGTTTTCATGTCTAGGGCAGAACTTTGACTCACAGTCTGCTGTTGTGCAGCTGGATGCCTTAACCACAATGAAATTGTTAGGTGAGTCTACTGAGAATGAAACACCCTGTTAATGACTCTCATCTTTGTCTTTTTTTTTCATTTAAATGAGGAGACGCTGGGCAAAGTGTAGATGGGTACCTAGTTATGGATTGGATGTCAGCAAATAAAGTGGATTTTCACATAATAAAGGAAGAGACACTGTTGGGCAATGGTTGACAGATAAGCAGATAAAACAGACCAACTGACAGACATAGACATACATAAAGGTAAGAGGTAAAGGTTTCCCTCGCACATATGTGCTAGTTGTTCCTGACTCTAGGGGGCGGTGCTCACCTCCATTTCAAAGCCGAAGAGCCAGCACTGTCCGAAGACATCTCCGTGGTCATGTGGCCAGCATGACTAAACACGGAACGCTGTTACCTTCCCACCAAAGGTGGTTCCTATTTTTCTCCTTGCATTTTTTACATACTTTCAAACTGCTAGGTTGGCAGAAGCTGGCACAAGTAATGGGAGTTCACTCAGTTGCGTGGCACTAGGGATTCGAACCACTGACCTGCCAACCTTTCTGATCAAAAAGCTCAGCAGCCACTGAGCCACCACGTCTTTCTTAGACATATACATATCCTAATGTAAATAGTGTTCTACAGATTAGACAATTATAAGAGCCGAGGTGGCGCAGTGGTTAGGGTGCAGTACTGCACGCCACTTCAGCTGACTGTTATCTGCAGTTTAGCGGTTCTAATCTCACCGGCTCAAGGTTGACTCAGCCTTCCATCCTTCCGAGGTGAAAGAGGACCCAGACTGTGGGGGTGATATGCTGACTCTGTAACCCGCTTAGAGAGGACTGAAAGCCCTATGAAGTGGTATATAAGTCTAACTGCTATTGCTAACTGCTAATTATGAATGATAGGATTCTGCTGGATTTAGCCTTGCTACTTAACAGGCCTTTGTGGCCTGATTGGCTTATAACCATTTCCATTTAATAAACTCAGATATCCCAGTGGATGGTTGCAATGCTTCACACTTGGGATGTCCTTCGAAAGAACTTCAGACAGAACAAGGATTTGGAGGTGACATGGGGCAAAATATGGCTACACAAATTGTATTGGGTTGCAGCCAACTAGTAGATACTGCCTGTGTATTCTCTTCTAAGTCTATTTTAAACTACTAAGTAAGAAGCTTTCATAATCTAATATCCTCCAGTTATACTGGCTATAATTCCTGTTATTTTAGGACAGGTTGGGAAAGCTGAGCTAAGCTACAACAAGAATTTATTTCCATGTGATCAAAAATGGATAGTAGTTTTATTCTTTGGGCCCCTACGTTGCATCAGTGCAGGAAGTTAGCACTCACCCCTCTCCTAGAAAAATGAAATATTTTAGGAAATATTAAAAAGGGCAGTATATTTCCCCTAAAAGGGAGGCAGAAACTCAGCCCCCCACCTTTATTAATGGGCCATTAAGGCCTGAGCCAGTCTATTCTACATAACAAAAATCTACCTCCTTCAGGCAGAGCCATAATGGAACCCCCAAACCCTTTCGTTACATCATCATCTAGAAACAGCTCAACCAAGCGTGGGAGACAGGCAGCCTACAGTTAGCTAAGACCCCCCCACCAATCAGAATACATTTCTTACATAGGAACAGGAAGCTCCAAGGCAGGATCCAAGAGAGGGTATGAAACTCAGGCTCCCTCAGCATTTCTTCCCTTTTTTTCTTCAAGATCTTCAAGGCATGTGATCCCCTCTTTTCCCCCATGACCTCAAACCATGTGGTCCTATCCACCATCAATAAACCTTCTTTCCAAGCAACTTCCATGAATCCAGTGTCTTTTTCCTCACTGAACCTAGAAGGACATTTCTTCCAAAAAGGTACAATATTCAAGTGTCTTATCTCCACATCCAGGGGGGAAATTTTAACAGTGATTTTTTTGTGACTTAGGAGAGCCACGTTGTTATTTATGTGTAGTTATTTAGCAAGAGGGAGTTGAAAACCTGAGCCCAGTGTGAGCAGCAAAACAGGGAGAAGCCTTGTCACAAGAAAAGCAGTGTGTGCGTTCTCATCTGCCTTCCCCAACTTCATACTGCAGCTCTCAAAATGCCTTTGACAAGGCAAATCTATAGCAACTATATCAAACTTGCCATCTGTTTCCAAAAGGATGTCAAAGGACCTATAATTGTCATCATCATAATGTGCTAATGACTAATTAAGGGGACAAACAATTAGCAAGGAACAGAAAGTATGGAGATGTGATTGTGGAAGACTTCATCCTAGTTGATATTAAAAAGTGAATGCATACTCCCAGTGATCTGGCTGGGATCCATCCAATAGTTTTTGGCTTTGTTACACTGGGGGATCAGCCATAGCAAATATTTACTCTCCTGTTTAAAGGAAGCATAAATTCTACAAAAGGAGTACAAAAGTCAGGCAGCACATAACAGATTATGACTCTTTAGTCTAATTTTGGAATGCCTCCACAAAAGCCTTGGCTTGTTGTAGAAGGAGGTATCTCTCCCCACCAATTTGGCTTAGTAGCTCTGGGGTTTTTTTCTTTAAATTATTTCATCTACGTACTACCTTGAAAAAAAAGGACGGAGGAAAGGAAGGATTGGGGAATCTATTTGATGTGGATTGGTGAGGCAATATCCATATATAGAAAGAAATAAGAGACCTTAGAAAGTATGCAGAGAAGAACAACAAAGATAATAAATGTTATGTAGGCTAAATCTATGTCTGTCTGTCTGTCCGTCCGTCCGTCCATCCATCCATCCATCCATCCATCCATCCATCCATCCATCCATCCATCCATCCATCCATCAATGTGTGTGGGTGTGTGTTCCAGGATAACTCTGGAATGCCTTGAGCAATTTCAACCAAATTTGGTACACAAATGACTTTCTCTCTGGAAAAAAATACTGTGGGGGAAGACACCCCTAAAGCCCCTCATGGTGTGCATTCCTTAAGATACAGCATGTTGTGCCTTAAAATGGCTTCTACTGTACAGCAATGGAGTTGCCATGGTAACGGATTCACAGTACTCCACAAGAGGGCTCCTTCTTGTAAGGAAGAAATCCCAACATTAGAAATTATGTTTGGTCCAGACATTTCCCCCCTACAAATAAACACCTGGACAATGCCAGGTTATCAGCTAATCATATAATCAATATTTGAGAGAGCTAGGGATGTCTAACATATTGAAGAGAAGAATTAGGGTGACATAATAATTGTCTTCCAATAATTGAAGAGCTGTCACAAAGAAGATGGGATTGACTTATTCTCCAAAGCACCTGAGGGCAGGACAAGAAGTAATGGGCAGAAGCTTGTTAAAGAAAGATCCAACCTAGAAGTAAGGAGAAAATTTCTGACAATGAGAACAATTATTTAATGGAATAGCTTGCCTCCCAGAGGGGTAGTTTGTAGTGCTTCAACACTGATGGTTTTTAAAAATAGGCTGCACAAATGTTCGACTAGGATGGTATAAGGCCTCCTGCCTTGAGAAAGGGTTTGAATTAGAAGGCCTTCAAAGTTTATTCCAGCCTTATGATTCTATGTTCTAGACAATGGGTCCTCAAACTACAGCCCATGGACCGCATGCCATTAATCCAGCTGACTCAGGACCACAAGGCGGCCCCACCCACATCGCTCCACCCACCTTTTGGCCAAGTGCAAGGCTTACCTTTGTGAGCCATGCAGGCTGGAACTGAAAGGTAAGCACTTCCCTCCATCCTTTGCCCAAAGCCGCGCACCAGGAGCTTGAAGCAGCCTCTAAGTTGGAGTTTCTGCCCCCCTCTGACCCACACAAAAAGATCCTGAAGAGGGAGACTGTCTACAACAACACAAACATTTATTGCACGTATCCGGCCCAGGGGCCGTAGTTTGAGGACCCCTGATTTGGTGCAATATAAAAAATGCAAATAATTTTTCTACAGACCACTAAAATTTTCTCGTTCAGTTGGTGACCGCTGGTATAGAAGAATTGTGAGATCACTTAAACCTTGGTTTCAGAGCCCAACACACTGGTGAAGAGATCAACCCATAGATTTGCACTCTGCTCAGATTAGTCTTGATATTTATAAGAAAGTTTTGTCTTAAATCTCTTACGTTATTTGTCCTTTTGTGATGGAGAAAGAAAAAAGAGGCTTTATTTTTGGAGCTGTTCTGCATCTTGATCTGAGACAAAGTTATTTGTATTCCCAAGGTATAATGAGTTCAATGTCAGTTGTTCCTCATAAAGCATGTTGCTGTTCAAAGATGAAAAACTTCTGGTGTTTTTTTTAAAAGTATTTTCATTCACCTTGCACATTTAAAGAAACAAATGGCAATAATAAATATCCTGAGAATAAATGGATCCATTGTAGAAGGAGTAATTGTGTTTTCATTCCTACCAATGTAAGAAGGTAAGTTTTTAGTTTATCACATTTATGATTTTTTTTCTCTTTTTAAACTTTGTTCCCAAGCAATGGGAGGAATTCCCAGTCTATGAGGGAGCATCAAAATTCAGCTACCTTATGCTGTAATGCAAAGTGAAAAGTATGGCTAGAGAAGGCAGGGGCCCAAAATCACCTTTGTTTTGCATTTTGGGGAGTTTGAGAGTTATGTAAAGGGTAAAAAGTGGTCTTAAAATTTGGAGAGGTTACAGGCACCTAACTCATCCCTTCAAGATTCTAGCTCTTCTTCTAGATCTGAGAGTTTAGTCCTACCCATGTTTAGATTATAATCTTTGATATGGGGTGCAAAGTTTGGTGCCGTTCTCACACTGATAGAATTTGTTCACTTTTGCCCTACTAAATTTAAAAGACCAGAAGCAAGTTGCATTATGACTGATGGGCTGATACTACTGCCAGGTCAATATTTTAATATGCACTTGGTTCTATATCTATCATCTCTTTATCCAATTTATATGGACGTCCATTTTAAAACAGTGACATTAAAAGGCATAACAATGGTTTAAAACTAAGGAACAATTTAACAACAACCAGACCGGAGGTGGCAGTCAGCTGGTTCGGACCAGTTCGGGCGAAGTAGTAGAGAAAATTTTGAGTAGTTCAGAGAACCAGCAAATGCCACCTCTGGTTGGCCTTGCCCTCCCTCCCCCATTGTTCCCTGTCTTAGATTCCCTTGTTTTTTAGCTCAGCGTATTGTGTGGCAGAATGGATTGCCATGCCTCAGCTGAGCTAAAACACAGCTCCGCTCACCAGCGCTGACCCTGAGGGCGGTCTTTGAGCGCTGCGCATGTGGGTGAAGAGCACTCTCATAGAACCAGGAAAAGATTTGCAGTCCCACCACTGAACCAGACCCAAAGCCACAAACACAACCCATAAAAAAGAACATTAAGCAACATTGAGCAGCAGACCTGGTAGATAAATCCTAGACCTTGGTTTTCCCAAGAAGTAAGATGGGCGATCTGGGCGAAAAGAAATGATAGGATGTGTTTATATAGAGATTTTTGTTTCCTATGATATGGCTATCATTTGATTCAAAAGAAGGATTTGTGCAAGAAGGTAACATTTCTTTTTTTTTTCTTTCTTTTTAATTCACCATCTCATTCTACAGCTTTGTGTCTGGGGCTGCTGATGACTCTTAAAATTTAAAGGCCAAGGTCATAAAGAGACAACAGAGGTATTATGAAAAAGCAATGTGCTTTTAGATTTCCAGAATATCTCTCAGTAAGTCAAGTGTTGCTGGTTAACAACTGAAGGAATGTGTAGTTCAGAAATAAAATGTAAAAATGTCTCAACAAATCAAATTAAGACTTGCAATTTCTAGAACCCAAAGACCAAATCAGGATAGATTAGAGAACAATATACAAAATATGTACTATACACAAGAATCCCAAGATTCTTTGGTTCACCTATTAGTATCACAGCAACCTTTACTGTAATTAGCTGGCTGACACTTCAGTGATTTTGTTTTGTACATAGCAATGAAAAGAAGATTTTAACAGTCTGACTGCGGACAATAATCACACATTGTCTATGTTCCTCATTTACCACTCATACACTTTTTAGACTTTTTCAAAAATGGGGGTTGCCACTGGAGTAACTTTACTTTACAGCCAGCCCTACAACCTGTATTAGTTTTCTGGAGGACCAATGTAAACACAGACTTGTTGACCAAGCAGGGACAAAAACAGCCAGAAAAAAATGATGGCAGTCTGGTAAACTTCCCCTTTGATAGTCAATAGGAGTGTTGATTTACCACCAGCCCAGGGGTGGGTTTCGACCGGTTCGCACCGGTCCCTGCGATCCGGTTGGTCGCCGAACCCGGAAGTAAGTAACTTCCGGGAACGGCGAAGCCCCCCCCCCGCGCCCGCACACCCGCGCCCGCTCCTTACCCGGTTTTTACGAATTCTGCGCTTTCCACGCATGCGCAGAACGCATACAGCGCCTGCGCGATCCTCCAGGAGCAGCTGGAGCATCGCGCAGATGCTAGTACGCATGTGCCACGTGCGTGCGCGAGGACGCCGCGTGCGTGCGCGAGGACGCCGCGTGCGTGCGCGAGGACGCCGCCGGCCTCGTTCCAACCGATCCGGTTGGAACGGGGCGAGAAACCCACCCCTGCACCAGCCTATCAAGTACTCAGGAATTGAGGGCATGGTGGCACAAGGAAAAAATTAACAACTTAATAGCCAGCCATCAACAACTAAATTAACTAATTAAAAACTAAAAGTTACACACAACCAGGAACCATCTAAATACAATGCACAAAAAAGCCCAGTGAAGAGAGAAAAGTTCTCTATTGATGGGTTCCAGCATGAGGCCCAAAAGTTTGGAAGACTAAAGGTCTGGTCACAATGACCGACACATATTGGATCCTGCAACATTATCCTGGGATACATATATTTACACTCATTCATAATGTGAATTCAAGTGTAAGCTAGTGATTAGTTTAGCTTCAAAAAACGTATTAAAATGTGCTTAAAATAAAAAAATATGCTAGCCAAAATCAGCCACGGTTAAGAAAATTGGCTAAAGTTCACCTTAAACTGATGTTTGGCTTCAACATGTTAATAAAAATAGCTGGAAGCCAGAGGTGTTTGAAAATAGCTGGGTTATCCAGCAGTGAGTGGTAAGTACAGAGAGCTCCTTCTGTTTGTAAACAGGGATTTGAGTATTTAGCCTTCAGTTACGAAGACTTGTACAAAGAGAACAGGATTTATTAGAGATTAGTGAAGCCCATACAAAGGTGAGCATGTGATTGGCAGGCATTGCCAAATGGTCACTCAAAGGCAAACTCAGAGGTATCCAGCTTGTTTTGTTCTGACCTTTTATTAAAAGCCATATGGTGAGTTCAGTGATTTTTTTTTCTGGTCCCTGAAAAAAGATCTGATGGAAAGAACCTTTATTGGCAATAAAGCACCTGGTCAGAGCACACCATAATTTTCAAACAGTTGTTAAGCCACTGGTCATAAGTTAAGGACTACCTGCAATTGCGAATTTTTGATGGAAGGGATAAACAGGTTGTCAGGCCTGCAGCCATTTTTCCTTTTGGGTCTTTGGCCTGCCACACTTTCTGTTATTCTGCTATGCATTTTCTATTGTGGGGAAATGGGAGGGGGGATTGTACGGAGTTGCATATTATGTAGCCATAACAAAATTCTTTCTAGAAAGCCAAGGTCATCCTTTGTCTTTGCACCTCTGCACCTGACTGGATCTGGATGGGTGGAACTGTCAGCATGGCAGTGGGAGATTGGACCATGTGATGGACTTGTGGGTGTGGGGGCAAGATCATGAACTTTCAACTGGGTGGGGAAAACCGGGAAGCTTTCAGATTCAAGTTTTCCCAGATGTGCCAACATGGCTCTCTTAATAAATTGGAACTTTGAGCAATGCTTTGCCTTGGACTCTAATTTACTTTTGGATGCTATTTGGAACCCTGACACAGGTGGTATTCAGCTGGTTTAGACCAGTTGGCCTGAGCCGGTAGTAGAAATCGTGAATGGGCCCACCCCACCCACCTACTCTGGCTCTATGCCGTCCTATTTAGGCATGTTTTCAAGCTGTGCACATGCGTGCAAGCCGCATGCGCAATCAAAGCCTATATGTGGAAGCTGAGCACATGCTCACATTTGTGAACTGGTAGGGAAAATAAGTTAATACCACCCCTTTAGGGATACGTTGTGTTCACATCATTGCATCAAAATCTTTTGTGTACACTACAAAGAGAAGTATCTTAATACAACTGATTTGATACAGCTTCTATCAAATGTTGCCTGCATTTGTGGGAGATATGATATTTGTGAGATGTATAACGTTTAAGCAATAAACACAAGAATACATATATATTTGTGAAACACACATTAAAAGTCATATTGCATTTATGCAAATAAATGCATCAATAATAATAGACCTGCGGATGGGGAGAAAAATAGCTAAAGGATTTGGTGCTGGAGGCTACACAGCACAAAACCTGGAACAATTAACGTTTATAATATATTAGTATTTCTTCAAAAAACAAGAGCAGGTCAGAGGTGGTATTCAATTTTCAGTAGCTCAGAGAACCAGCAAATAGACTGGCCCCACCAGTTGAACTTCTTTTGTTGCCCTGAACAAGAGAATGGAGCTGGAAAGCAAGTTAATGGGGTGGGGAGGGAATGGGGATTTTGCAGTAACCTTCTCCTGCCACGTCCACAAAGCCACATCATGCCCACAAGGTCATGCCCACAGAACAGGTAGTAAAAAAGGTTGAATCCCACCACTGGAGCAGGTAATGTAGAAATTCCAAAATATAGGGAGAATTTGGATGTAAAGAAGAACAGAAGCATACTATTCCACCATGGAATCTCTTGGAAAAAGATTGTACATTTTATTTTATTTTTCTTTTGCTACAGTTCGTTTTCTTTTGAATTATGAGGCCAATTCTTATATGTTCTCTTGGAACAAAACCTACCAAATCCATTGGTCAAAATGGATTTGTGAAGTTCTAATGGTTTCAGAAAATGCACCATTATATGAAGTATGATGAATAGCAATAGCAATAGCAGTAGACTTATATACCGCTTCATAGGCCTTTCAGGCCTCTCTAAGCGGTTTACAGAGAGACAGCATATTGCCCCCAACAATCTGGGTCCTCATTTTACCCACCTCGGAAGGATGGAAGGCTGAGTCAACCCTGAGCCGGTGAGATTTGAACCGCTGACCTGCTGATCTAGCAGTAGCCTGCAGTGCTGCATTTAACCACTGCGCCACCTTGTCTCTTCTCCTAATGCCTTCTCCTAATGGCAAACTGAGGATGAAGCTACAGTGTTGTCTGATTTAGCCTATCAACTTCATGACCCATCTGGAAATAAATAAGGATAAAACTGCCCTTTAGAATTCTGATTGGATTTTTCTGAAATTCAAATGAAAATATAAATATCTGATTCTTTATTCTCCATATCATTTCTGCCAGACATTTAAATATTCTAGATATGGAATTCCTTCTCTGTTCAGTCACACTTGATGGCACTCTTTGCAAGTCTTCTGGTCATCTTAAAAGATACTTTTTCAGCTTGAGTTAAAGTGATGTTGCTATGCCATCTGTTCTGTTTTGGTATTGATGTTCTGTATAGCATGTTATTTAGTTAGGTATTTGTTAGATATTTATCCTGTGTTCAGGAGTTCAAAGTGCTCTTTCTTCCCATGGTGGCACAGTACTTAGAATGTAGTATTGCAGAGTGGTTCTACTCACTGCCAGGAGTTTGATCCTGACCAGCTCAAGGTTGACTTTGCCTTCCATTCTTCTGAGATTGGTAAAATGAGGACCCAGATATAAGTATAACAAAGGGAATACATATTTAATTCTGCATGTAGTAACCACAGCAAGAATAGTGCTTCAACAACAATGGAAACATGATGAGGTCCTCACAGATGAAACTGTAGTAAAAAAAAAAAATACAGAATGTGCCGAGATGGATAGATTGACACATAAGTAAAGGAAAAGGAAGAAAAAGAATATTTTTTTAACATGGGATTTATTTTACCAATGGTTAACTAACAGAAACAGAGGTTAGAACCTAAAAAAAATTTTAAAAGGTAATAAAATTTTGCACTAAAATTTTTGCAAGATGGGACAAACTAATTGTATTATTATTATTCTGTGATTAATATTGACATGTTTATTAAGACTACTAGTATGAGTATGGTCATTGTTGTATTTCTATTTAAAATTAATTGTGCTCGGACAACATGCTGTTCAGATAGACATGGAATTGTTTATGTTTTCAAAGAAAAAAAATGTACCAATAAAACATATATTCAATGGCAGGTGCCAAGCACCCAAATTTTGACCATGTGACTACTTGGCTGCAACAGTTTTAAGTGTGAGAACCAATCGTAAGCCTTTTTTCCCCAGTGTCATTGTAACTTCAGGCATTAAAGAAATGGTTGTATGTCTAGGTCTACCTGCAATGTATATAAAATAATGTTTATGATATAATGTTAACATATAATATTTTTTTGAGATTTTTTTTTATTCTCTTACATAGCATTTTAAGTATACATTCACATAGTTGTTATTCTTCTATACATTTATCATTCTTAAACATTTATTATTTCATTTAATAGATTATAACATACAATTTGGGTTGCTTTATTTACTATCCCTTCTTCCTGTTGTAACATCATCTCATTTTCCCTTTCTTTTCTCCCTCCCTCCCTTCTCTACTTTCTTCCTTCTTCCTCTCCTCCCCCTTCCTTCTTCCCTTGCCTTTCTCCTGCTCCTCCTCTTCCTCTTCCCCTTCCTCCCTCTCTCCTTCTCTTCCTCTCCCTTCCATCCGCCTCTCCTTGCCTCTTTCTTCTTTCCCCCATCTTCCTTTCATGTTCTCCTCCTTTCTCTCTTTCTTTTCTGTTATTGTAGGTGTCTCTTTTTGGCCTCAGTTTATATTTCCTTGGGATGGTATTTCCACAGACTCAAATATAATTTGTTATCATTTCTCATTCCCTTACCTTTGCTAATCTGTCCTAGCTATATTTTCCTCCCCTTTATATCTCGCTTTTGGCTGTATACTTATATATTTAATATTTTATTTTCTGTTTTCCCCTAATATTAAAAATATCTATATACCCATGATGGTGAACCAATGAGATGTATGCCACAGGTGGCACACAGAGCCCTCTCTACAGGCACACGAGCTGTTGCCCCAGCTCAGCTCCACCACACATCCGTGCATGCCTCCCACCAGCCAGCTGGTTTTTGGGTCTCTGCGGGGGGGGGCATATGGGAGACATGCGTGCATGCACAGTGGTAGGGCATGCAACATCTGGAACAGGTGTCTGGAGATGTGGAATTTATCCAAGACAGAATGGGAAGGAAGGAAGGAAGGAAGGAAGGAAGGAAGGAAGGAAGGAAGGAAGGAAGGAAGGAAGGGGAAACCCAAATAGTATTTTGGCTTTTGGCACACAGCAACAAAAAGGTTAACCATCATTGCTATACACTGTATATAATGAACTTCCAATGTCAAAAGAATCAATGTACAAGAACTTGGGGTATATATTTCTGATGCTCTGTTCTTATTTTAATTCCACATTCCATTGCTTTCTATAGCTAGCATATAGTGTAAGGTGGAGTGTGGTTGTTTGATACATTTGGCTATTTGACCTCTAACTATGTGGTTCTGCAACATGCCAGATGATATCTAATGGAAAGATTAATCAAATCTATTCATCCATCCAACTTGCTAAGTGCGCATACAATTCCCAGTGACCATCTGGAGAAGAAATGTATTAACAAGTTTCTTCTCCCCTTTCCAATGCAACATGTAAATATCCTTGAATGAGCTTAATTTTTATCTTTTATCTGCAACCATCTGTTTCTTATTGTTCCACTTGCTTCCAATTAAGTTTTAGTCTCAGTCATCATTAAATAAGCTTCAGTTTAGTTTACCAAAGGAAGACTTAATTGTAAGAACTTGTAATACGTGGGGTTTTGCTCAGAAAAGTTTGTGATTTTGTATAGAGTGTATATGCACTGAATGCCAGATGTTCATATGGTTAAAAACTCCTGCTTGCAAAAGTCAGGTTTGGATGGTCCAAAATAGGAGAAACATCTGCAGGAGAAGTATCATTTGGAATAAGGTTTAGGTGTCCAAATCATCAGTGCAAAGAATTTATTGAGAGGGAGGACACCTCTCTAATGGCTGTAGATACTTGGTGCTTAATGAGATTATAATAGTAATCACAATAGCATTTAGACTTATTTACCTCTTCATAGTGCTTGGCAGCCCTCTCCAAGTGGTTTACAGAGTCAGCCTATTGTTCCCTACAATCTGGATCCTCATTTTACCGACTGTGGAAGGATGGAAGGCTGAGTCAAACTTGAGCTGGTCAGGGTTGAACTGCTGGCAGTGGAAGGTAGATTTAGCCTTCTAGCTATTGCACCACCATAGCTCTTAAAACATTGTAGCAATTTAAAAGTTAATAATACCTTCCCATTTCCCAATATTTATTAGATTGATTTTCACCTATCTGCATCCTAAGGAAGGATGCAGATAGATAAAACTATATATGTAACAATATAAGATGAAACACCAAAAGAGACGCCTAGAGCGACGTTGGAGGGCTAGTAACTCTGAATCCGACTGAACACAATTAAGAGCCTTTGTTAGGACTTATCTAGTGGTGATACGGGCGGCAAAATGTGCGCATTTTTCCGCTCTTATCGCATCCGCAGAATTGCGCCCAGCCGCCTTGTTTAGGATAGCCCACTCCCTCTTGAAAGGGAGGGACGCGGATGAACCTCTACAGGGTAGAGCTGAGGAATTTGTTCAGTTTCTGTCGGATAAAATCGCTCGGATTCAGATGGACCTGGACTCCACTTGGACGGTACCAGCCAAGGTACCGGGGGAAGGTCCTGATCGGATTTTATGGAGCGAGTTTCAACTTGTCGCTCCTGATGAAGTGGACAAGTCCATGGGAGCGGTGAGTGCCTCCACCTGTTTACTGGACCCATGTCCCTCCTGGCTGGTCTCGACCAGCAGGGAGGTGACACGTGGCTGGCTCCAGAGGATTGTTAACACCTCTCTTCAGGAGGGATCCTTCCCGCACCCCTTAAAGGATGCGGTGGTGAGACCCCCTCCTTAAGAAACCTTCCCTGGATCCAGTCGTTTTGAACAACTATCGCTCAGTCTCCAACCTCCCATTCATGGGAAAGGTTGTTGAGAAGGTGGTGGCCTTTCAACTCCGACGGACCTGGGATGAAACAGATTATCTGGATCCCTTTCAGTCAGGTTTCAGGCCTTGTTATGGCACCGAAACTGCTTTGGTCGCGCTGAATGATGATCTCTGGCGGGCTAGGGATAGAGGGCATTCCTCTATCCTGGTGCTTCTTGACCTCTAAGCGGCCTTCGATACCATCGACCATGGTATCCTTCTGCGACAGTTACGGGAGGTGGGAGTGGGAGGCATCGTTTTAAGGTGGTTCTCCTCCTACCTCTCAGACAGGTCGCAGTCAGTGTTGGTTGGGGGACAGAGATCGACCCCTAGGCCCCTCACATATGGGGTGCCACAGGGTTCGGTCCTATCCCCCCTCCTGTTTAACATCTACATGAAGCCGCTGGGTGAGATCATACGTCAGCACGGGATTAAATATCATCAAACAGCATCAATATATGTTAGAACACCATTTGTCGGCTGTGACCAGGGGGGCCTTTGCCCAGGTTTGCCTGGTGCACCAGTTGCGACCCTATCTGGACCGGGAGGCACTTCGAATGGTCACTCACACCCTCGTCACCTCAAGACTGGATTACTGTAATGCACTCTATATGGGGCTGCCCCTGAAGAGTGTCCGAAGACTACAACTGGTCCAGAATGCAGCCACGTGAGCAATAATGGGTGTACCCAGATACACCCATGTTACACCTATCCTCTGCGAGCTGCACTGGCTTCCCATTGGTCTCCGGACCCACTTCAAGGTGCTAGTCATTACTTTTAAAGCTCTACATGGTATTGGACCTGGCTACCTGAGAGACTGCCTCCTGCCATTCACCTCCCAATGACCAATAAGATCACACAGGCTGGGCCTCCTCCAGGTGCCGTCGACCGGACAATGCCGGCTGGTGGCTCCCCGAGGGAGGGCCTTCTCTGTAGCTGCACCGGCCTTGTGGAATGAGCTACCCGCAGAGATCCAGACCCTCACCACTCTCCCAGCCTTCCGTAAAGCGATCAAGACCTGGCTGTTCCGGCAGGCCTGGGGCTGTTGATTAAGTTCCAGCCCCACCTGATGGTATGGATGTTGTATTAATTTTTAACATTGTATTTTTAATAGTTTAAATGTTTTTACTTTGTTGTGAGCCGCCCAGAGTCCCAATGGGAGTGGGCAGCATACAAATCTTATTAAAGTTCAAAGTTCAAGTATATTGTTAATGAACAATGTAATAACAAAGATTGTAGGAAGTGTTTAATGAAAGAGTAAAATCCTCAGGTTTTTTAAACAAATCCTTTACTAATCAAATGAGTGGGTTTTGACCTTAAACTATACAGCTGCTGCTCTGCTGTAGGAATCCTGGAACTGAATTTAAGGATTTTCCCATAAGATATTCAGAAGGAAGCTGCAAAAATATGCAGATAAATATGCAAGCCTTATAATGTCTATGGTGATATGTTATATTCATAACCAGCTGGGGAAACTTTCATAGTTATAACCAGATATTTCATCTCTAAGTTAAGCAGGCTGGGATTCCCCTTCCTAAATGCATAGTTTCATTTGTTTGAATTTCTTTTTTTAATATTGTGGTTTCATATGTGAATAATTTTACACTTGTCACTTTTAATTTCTCTCCATCTAAACACACACATACACACACACACACTCACACACTCACACTTATTGAAAGTAATAAACCATATTCTACCACAGAGGTATCAAACGCAAAGTCTGTGAGCCAGATCCGGCCTGAGGGGTGCTTAGATCCGGCCCGCAGGGCCACCCTAAAAACAGTGAAGGACCAGCCAATGGTGCCTCTGCTGGTAAAAATGGAGGGCCGCAGGCAGCCCTCTGGAGCCCTGTTTTCACTGGCACAGAGCTCGGGCCACCACAGGAGCCCCCAACACAAGTGACATCAAGCTGGCTACACCCATCCTGGCCACACCTCTCCAGCCCAGCCTTGAGGTCAAACACAACCCTGATGCGATTCTCAATGAAATCAAGTTTGACACCCCTGTTCTACCACAATGGACCAATATGAGTTATCTATCACCCACATATACATTTGTTGCATACAATGAAGCAGTCAGTCAGTCATCAAACAATGTGATAAAAGGATATAAAAGAGCATAAAATGCATTTGAAAATTTAAAACTCTAGAAATAAGATGATATTCTCATGAGGAAAAACAATGGCATCTGTAAGCAATGTTACGACTCTTCTACAGAATGTTAAGTTTCCATTCCAAAAATATAAAATAAACAGGACCAACATTAGAACAGGTGGAGCTTGTTATGAAGGTAGGCAGCAAATTGCTATAAAGATATTGAAAGGATACTTAGCTGGAATCTTCAAATGACAAGATCCTTAAAATAGCACTTAAGAATTTGGATGGATAGTATTTAAGGACTTAAAAGTTATTATGAGTGTATACCCAAGAAGTGTGCAACATATGAGAAAAGAATTCAGCCTTAAAAAATTGCATGGCAGATGTGTATATACTTGTCAACTTTAATATAAATAACATCAGTGTGACCTTAGTGCTAGTGTTTGCTTTATCAGAAATAGATTTAATGTGTTCACATATAAAACTAATAGAACGTTAAATGCCTTAACAAGTTTTTCCTTACAGAAAACTATTTTAAGCTAACTTTTCAGAAAGATTACCTTTTTGAGGAACAGCATATTCCATATGTGAAGATATTAATATAAATAAGCAAAAAAATACCCCACCTTTATATACTGTCTCAGCATGCTAAGGTGGTAAAATGAACTCTATCCATGGATATTGAATACAGAAACCTTGGATACAATCCTATCTGCACACCCTTTCTCATTCCATAGAGTACTATTTGGGTTTTCATTTCCGTCCTTCCTTCCTTCCTCCTCCCCTCCACTCCCCTCCATTATGTTTAGCAGTCCTCGATAAATTCCACATTTCCAGACCACTGTTCCAGATGTTGCTAAAGACCAAACTGATTCCAAAGCAAAGGATTTGGATATTTAGAATAATAGAATAATAAAATAACAGAGTTGGAAGGGACCTTGGAGGTCTTCTAGTCCAACCCCTTGCCAAGCAGGAAACCCTATACTGTTTCAGACAAAGGGCTATCCAACATCTTCTTAAAGACTTCCAGTGTTGGGGCATTCACAACTTCTGGAGGGAAGTTGTTCCACTGATTAATTGTTCTAACTGTCAGGAAATTTATCCTTGAGTTGCTTCTCTCCTTGATTAGTTTCCACCCATTACTTCTTGTGCTACCCTCAGGTGCTTTGGAGAATAGTTTGACTCCCTCTTCTTTGTGGCAACCCCTGAGATATTGGAACACTGCTATCATGTCTGCCCTAGTCCATCTTTTCATTAAACTAGACATACCCAGTTCCTGCAACTGTTCTTCATACATTTTAGCCTCCAGTCCCCTAATCATTTTGTTGCTCTTCTCTGCACTCTTTCTAGAGTCTCCACATCTTTTTAATATCATGGCAACCAAAACTGAATGCAGTATTCCAAGGCATTATAAAGTGATAGTAACACTTCACGTGATCTTGAATCTATCCCTCTGTTTATGCAGCCTAGAACTGTGTTGGCTTTTTTGGCAGCTGCTGTACACTGCTGGCTCATATTTAAATGGTTGTCCTCTAGGACTCCAAGATCCCTCTCACAGTTACTATTAACGAGCGAGGTACTACCTGTACTGTACCTGTGCATTTCATTTTTCTTGCCTAAATGTAGAACCTTACTTTTTTCACCATTTAAAAAGAGGCTTGCACAAGGTCTGGAAATGAAACCACTATATCTATTGTTCCTGGCTTAAAAGAATGGACCGGCTACAGAACAATTCTCATCGTCCCTTCAACATAAGTGATATCAAAGATCAAGCTCCAGGCCTTGGTTTACTTCAACCAAGCAGCCAGTGATGGGAACATAACATCTCCACCATGTGGTTGGAACATTTGGTAGCAACATCAGACTTTGGAGCAGAAAAAAAATATATTGCAGTTGTTGAGCTTAGGTATTCCTCTTGCTTTTTTTTGAAGTGCTGCTTGTCGCAGTCATAGAATGCAAACTGTATTTTCAAAGGGGGTTGCATGAATTCAGAGAGGACAGATCCATCAAAGGGTGATTAAATTCAAGATGACCTTCATGCACCAGCTGAAGGGAACAACATGCCTTATCTCCTAATGTGGAAGCACCCCAGAGTAGATAAAAAGAAATTACGTTAAAATTAAATAAATAAATGTTGGGTTCTTTTTTTGTTAACAAAAAGGGTTTTTTTTCCCCCAAGCAAAATCAGATTCTAAACTCTTTCATTAAAAGATTCATTAAGCAATGATGACTCAAGGATATAATTAGGAACAGAGCTTGTAATTCTATTCTAGGTTCTATTTCTATATCCCTGTTCTTTTGTAATCCCCAGCCTTTGGAAAGGCCTCTAGACTCTTCACCTACCAGAGACATCATTTTTTAAAATATATATTTTTTCTATATGGTACCTTTGGGTCTGATCGATTTAATGGAAGTATGAGAACTTACAGTAGGGATTTTATATTTTATATTCATTATTTATGATTATGCATAAATGTATATTACTATGTATGCATGTATTATGCATGTAACATCTTCCTCTCTCTCACACACACACACACACATACATACAAACCTCCAGACTTTTTTTTACAAATAACTCAAGGCAATGAACCTATCCAACACATCTTCCTACGAGCCAAGGTGGCGCAGTGGTTAAATGCAGCACTGCAGGCTGACTGCTAGATCAGCAGTTCAGCGGTTCAAATCTCACCGGCTCAGGGTTGACTCAGCCTTCCATCCTTCCGAGGTGGGTAAAATGAGGACCCGGATTGTTGTTGGGGGCAATATGCTGACTCTGTAAACCGCTTAGAGAGGGCTGAAAGCCCTATGAAGCGGTATATAAGTCTACTGTTATTGCTTCCTATTTCCCCACAACAACCTGTGAGATGGATTTGGCTGAGAGTGACTGAGAAATATCATGCATGCATTCATTCCTTCATTTCATTTCATTTCATTTCATTTCATTTCATTTCATTTCATTTCATTTCATTTCATTTCATTCCATTCCATTCCATTCCATTACACTCCACTCAACTCCACTCAACTCCACTCCACTTTTCTTCCTTCCTTCCCTCCCTCCCTCCCTCCCTCCCTCCCTCCCTCCCTCCTTCCTTCCTTCCTTCCTTCCTTCCTTCCTTCCTTCCTTCCTTCCTTCCTTCCTTCCTTTAGAGTTTAATATTTTAAAACCCTGATGGCACAGTGTTTAAAAGTCCAGCACTGAACTTGTTTTTAACTTTTTTTGAATTCAATATTAATATTAAAATACCCCTGGTGGCGCAGTGGTAAGGAGGCAGTATTGCAGACTAACTCTGCCCACACCCTGAAGCTTAATCCTGACCAGCTGAAGATTGACTCATCCTTCCATCCTTCTGAAGTCATTAAAATGAGGACCCAGATTCAGTGGTAATTTTTTTTTACTACTGGTTCCATGGGTGTGGCTTGGTGGGCATGGCAGGGGAAGAATACTGCAAAAGCTCCATTCCCACCCCACTCTGGGGCTAGCCAGAGTTGGTATTTTCTGGTTCTCCGAACTACTAAAAATTTCCGCTACTGGTTCTCCAGAACCTGTCAGAACCTGCTGCCTTTCGCCCCTGCCCAGATTGTTGGGAGCATTATGCTGACATTCAAAATCATTCCCAAAGTGCTGTAAAGCACTATGGGCAGTACAGAAGTCTGAGTGCTACTGATATTGCCATGGCTATTGCAGGTAAATTTTGCCCACAGCCTGGAGTTCAATCCTGATGGGGCTCAAGGTTGACTCAAGCTTCCATCCTTCTGAGGTTGGTAAAATGAGGAGTCAGATTTTGGGGGGCAATATGCAAATAATGCTTCTACCTTGTAAATCACTCAGAGACTGCTGTAAAGGTATGTAAGCCTTAATGCAATTGTTATATGCCTCTCATTTTGCTATTGAGAAATAAAGATGTTGGACTGAGATGGATGGGCAACAATACAAATTTGGATAATAATAATAATAATAATAATAATAATAATAATAATAATAATAACAACAACAACAACAACAACAATAACAACAACAACTCCGTCGTTGCCGGTCCCAAGCCCAGATGAGAAAGGAGGAGGGTTGGGGTCAGGTTGGCAACTGGCCCCATAAAAAAAACCGCCAACCCATACAATATGGTGAAAGAAACAAATAAAAATTTTATACTGCATCGGTCGTCGCACGGGTTAACAAAGGCCGCGGAGGATGTTGGGGTCCCTGGACATCCGTCGACAAGTGGGCTACAAGTGGACCAGCCAACAAAATGACAAAAATATAGTGCAGATGAAAACCATGCCATAATGGCCTGTTACTACAACTCAGAGCCAGAAAAAAGAGGTTATTTAAAGCGAATGTATGAATTATGGAAACAACAATATCCAGATTCAAATGTGAGTGAACTACGACTAGCAGATCAAAGGCGATTTATTATACGGAATAAAATGTTTAGTGAAGTTGAACTTCAGGAAATTCAAGCAATTTGCAAAACCAAAAAAACAATATCACAAGCGGAAATAACTGATATTCAAGACACAACTAAAGACATTATAGTAGAACTCCCAGAAGAAGCTCTCGGGAGGAAATAACACCACCACCACTAGAACCAGTTATCACTGAACCAACTGATGAACTAACTCAAAAACAAAAAGAATTGAAGGATAAGATCATGGAGAATTTTCTGCTTAATGAGGAAAGGCAACGTTTACCATCACTAAAAACTGTGCCTAAGAAAATTTTGGCCCCTATCATGAAAATGGTTAATGCAGTGTTTGTTTTCAACAATTGAATCGGGATCCATCTTGGAAACGAACCAGTTAATGTATAGCGCAGCTGTAATAGTCATTAATGAACTAGGCATTAAAATCAAAGTACCTAGTCACACAACAGAAAAAGCATCAAAGCCAAAGTGGAAAATCCGATTAGAACAAAAAGTCAAAAAATTAAGGGCAGATGCTAGTAACTTAAAGAACATGCATGAGCAACGGCTTAAAAACAACAAAATCATAGATCAGCTAATCAGAAGATATAGATTGGATACAAGAAACATCAATGAAGCTGTAGAGATTGTAAAACAGCAGATAACAGCAACAGCTAGAAAAATTGAAAGATATGAGGCACGAATCATCCAATATAAACAAAATCAGCAATTTCGATTAAACCAACGGCGTTTTTATCAAAGTCTTAATGTGAATGGTGACACCAAAAGTGAAAAACCAGAAAAGCAGACCACAGTTGAATTCTGGAAAGAATTGTGGGAAAATGCAAAGGACTACAATAAGGAAGCAAAGTGGATACATGACTTTGAGAAAAGCATTGGCAACAAACAAATGCAAGTATTAGAAATAACAACTGAGATGGTCAAAAATCGAGTAAAAAGGGTAAAGAATTGGACATCACCTGGAAAGGACCAATTACATGGTTTCTGGCTCAAATATCTGACCAGTTTACATGCAATATTGGCCAGGCAACTGAATGAAATTTTACAAAAGGGCCAAATTGATGAATGGTTGACAACTGGAAAAACATACTTGATTCAGAAAGATGCAACTAAAGGAACAACACCTGAAAACTACAGACCAATAACATGCTTGCCAACAACCTTCAAATTACTCACAGGCATTATTGCAGATAACATGATGGATTATTTGGAAACAAACAACATCTTGCCAGTAGAGCAAAAAGGCAACAAAAGAAGGAGCAGGGGCACAAAAGATCAGCTCCTAATTGATAAAATGATATTAGAAAATTGTAAGAACAGATAAATGAACTTGAATATGGTCTGGATTAATTACAAAAAGGCATTTAACTCACTGCCACATAGTTGGATCATAAAATGCTTAGAAACAACTGCATTAGCAAAAATATTACATCCTTTACTGAAAAGGCGATGAAACAATGGAGATCTGAGTTGGCAGTAGGGAATGAGATCTACGGAATGGTTAATATCAAGCGAGGAATTTTCCAGGGTGATTCACTTTCACCTCTTCTCTTCATCATCGCAATGATCCCACTATCAGTAATCTTAAAAAAATAATGAAATTAGGCTACCAAACAGCCAAAGAAGCTGAAATTTTTTTGCATTTACTATAAATGGATGATTTGAAACTCTATGGAAAGTCAGAAATAGAAATCCAATCATTGACAAACACAGTCCGAGTATTCAGCACCGATATTTCAATGCAGTTTGGCATGGAAAAATGCACCACTGTATCCATAAAAAGGGGCAAAATCACTGCATGTAAGGGAATTGAAATGCCCAATGGCCAACTAATTAAATGCAATGAAAATGAAGCCTACAAATACTTAGGTATTCTGCAGTTGGATAATATCAAGCATGGAGAAGTAAAAACTATTGTCAGGCGAGAGTACACCAACAGAGTTAGGAAAATTTTGAAATCTAAATTGAATGGTGGAAATACAATCAAGGCCATAAATACCTGTGCAATACCAGTTATAAGATACACAGCTGGTATAGTTAACTGGACACAAGCTGATTTGGACATTTTGGACTGAAAAACCAGGACACTAATGACAATGCACTACAGTTTACATCCACGTGGTGATACTGATTAACTATACCTGCCCCGAAAATCAGGTGGCAGAGGATTATTACAAGTGAAGCAAACAGTTGAAGAAGAAAAACATGCACTGGCTGATTATTTAAAAGGAAGTCAAGAACATCTATTAATTGAAGTAAAGAACAAAAAACTACTGAAGGCCCAACAGACGAAACAAGAATACAGAAAAGATGTGATAAAATCAAGAATGGAGAGTTGGCAGAACAAAGCACTGCATGGCCAATTTCTGGAAAAAATAAAAGATAAAGTGGACAGTGAACAAACTTGGTTATGATTAACAACAGGTACATTAAAGAAAGAAACAGAGTCACTAATCCTGGCTGCGCAAGAACAAGCTATCCGCACAAATGCCATTAAGACCAAAATCGAAAAATCCTCTGATGATGCCAAATGCAGACTTTGCAAAGAAGCTGATGAAACTGTTGATCACATACTCAGCTGCTGTAAAAAAATCGCGCAGACTGATTATAAATTGCGGCACAATTCAGTAGCACAAATGATCCATTGGAATTTGTGCAAAAATTATAATATTAAAACAGTAACAAACTGGTGGGAACATCAGCCTGAAAAAGTCACCGAAAATCAGATGGTCAAGATCTTGTGGGATTTTCGCATACAAACAGACATCACACTGGTTGAGAAAAATAAGGTCACAATCATAGACATCGCAATACCAGGTGATAGCAGGGTCGCTGAGAAGGAACATGAAAAAATCACAAAATACCAGGACTTAAAAATCGAAATTCAACGACTATGGCACAAACCAGCAGTGGTAATTCCAGTGGTAATTGGCACACTGGGTGCTATTCCAAAAGCACTGGAATTACATTTAAAACAGTTAAATATTGACAAAATCACCATCAGTCAAATGCAAAAAGCCACACTGCTTGGATCTGCACGCATATTACAAAAATACGTTACAACGTCCTAGGTCCCTGGCTGGGGCCCGACTAGTAACCAATGCCAAATCTGGCGAAACTACTGGACGCTGTGATACAATTGTATAATAATAATAATCAACAATGCAAAATACATCAGGAGGGTCCGCAAAATATTAAAATCAAAGCTGAATGCAAAAAACCTCACTGAACTTAATTCAATACTCAACACAGTTCAATTGTTCAGCAGTGACATCAAAATAAATTTTGGGCTTGAAAAATGTGCTATATCATCCATGCGGTGAGGAAAAATGGAAAAAACAGAAAGAATAGAACTGGGAAATGGAAATATAGTGAAAGCATTAGCAAAGGATGATGATTACAAGTACCTAGGCATATTGGAAGCAGATAACATCTTGAATGGAAAAGTCAAAGAGTCAACGCAAAAGGGTCCGCAAAATATTAAAATCAAAGCAGAATGCTGAAAACATAATTAAAGCCATTAATACACGGGCAGTTCCAGTGATACGCTACTCAGCTGGGATCATCAACTGGACTCTGGCTGAACTGGAAAACATGGACCAGCAAACACGCAAACTTTTGAATATGTACCACGCTTTACATACACGAAGTGACATCGACAGGTTGTACCTGCCAAGAAAAATAGGGGGCAGAGGGCTATTGCAAATCCATCAAACAGTAGAAGAAGAAAAATGAAGTTTGAATGATTATGTGAACCAAAGTACAGAAAAATTGCTGCAGGCTGTGAAAACCGAGAACAGCATAAAAACAACAGAAATAAAGGCAGAATATAAGGAAAACAGCTGGATGACCGATTAAATAGATGTAAAACCAAAGCTTTGCATGGACAGCACTTGAAAAACATTGAAGGAAATTGTGATGACAACTTGACATGGTCATGGCTTAGGATAGGAACTATCAAGAAAGAAATGGAAGGTTTAATACTGGCTGCTCAAGAACAAGCACTACAAACTAATACTATGAAAGCGAAGATACAAAAATCCACTGACAACCCAAATTGCCGACTTTGCAATAACAAAGTAGAAACTGTTTCACATTTAATATGTGAATGCAGTAAAATTGCACAAACTAATTACAAAGCTTGACATGACCGAGTTGCTAAATTAATCCACTGGTCATTATGTAAAAAATATGATTTACCTGTATCCAGAAAGTCATGGGAACATAAAGTGGAAAAAGTTATTGAAAATGAGAAGGTGAAGATCTTGTGGGACTTTCGTATACAAACGGATTGTCATTTGGAGCACATCACACCAGATATCATGGCTGTTCCTGGAGATGCCAGAGTTGAAGAAAAAAAAAACTAGAAAAAATCATGAAATATCGCGACCTGGCCATCAAAACTACATGGCTATGGATGAAGCATGTAACATGATACCCATTGTCATCGGGGCACTTGGCACCATGTCCAAGAATTTTACAAGATACATCAACAAATTGCAGCTTCCTGCAATAACACTAGCGGAACCGCAAAAAATTGTGCTACTCGGAACATCTTATATTTTAAGAAGTACTTGGTTGATACTTAGGACGCTGGCAGCAAACCGTATCAACCATTAGGACCAGTCACTGGTATTTGTAATGTATTTTTGAATGTTCAGTTGGCTGAGTTTCATGTTTAATGAATAAAGTATATAACAACAACAACAACAACAACAACAACAACAATGTTTCCAGAGGAAAAAATATTCCTGGAAACATACAAATATTAGGATCATGTACTACAGAGAAGTAGACTGAGATCCAAAGGGTACAGTTCTCCCCAGCCTAGCATTCAGTCTTTAAATCAATGTATTTGGATACTCTGACATAAACTTGATTTCCAGAAGCACCTATCAGTAAATAGACATTTAAAATGTCTGTTATTATGTAGTGGGCTACAGTAGGCAAGAAGCAGACCAACAAAGATACAACAGCATTTAGTGACTCAAACTGGAATTGAGGAACAGCAGGCAATTGCCTGTAATTTATACTCTGGGCCCACAGGGCTTTAACCAATCATAATACATGAAAAACCCCACCCAAGTTTGAATGTTCAAAGTTTTCCTCCAAAACAGTTGGAGTTAACAGTTAGGGTCATCTAAAGGTTAATTTCACTTTAGCAGGGCTCAACACGAGTACTATATATACATTCAATACATAACATATGTCATGGTAGACTTCTTTTAAATTAAATTGATTAAAGTTATTAGATGATAAAACTCAAGGATTTAAAGCTAGCCAGAAATGCTCATTCTGTCATAATTATTTCTAGGAAAAGTGCACTTTCTTCTTTTGATGTAACCTGAAAACATATGCTTCATTTGCAGAAATAATAGGTATATATTTCATTGTTGGAAGGTACATATCATGTAAAGTAATTATTTAGTCAAGTCCTTTTGAGGAATTTCATCAACACGTAATTATCTTACTGGGTTATCAAAAAAGCAGAAACCTAGGAACTGAATCTTTTCAATTCATTGTTGTGGACATGTGGAGGCTAATTGTGTCAGGCCTGCAGCCATATTTTTTTTTTTGGTGGTGGTAGTGGTGGTCTTCGGCCTGCCACACTTTCTGTTATTTTGCTATGCATTTTCTATTGTGGGAAAACGAGAGGGTGGATTGTAAGGAGTCACATACTATGTAGCCACAACAAAATTCTTTCTAGAAAGCCAAGGTCATCTTTTATCTCAGCACCTCTGCACCTGACCAGAATTGGATGGATGGAACTGCCAGCATGGGAGTGGGATATTGGATCATGTGATGGACTTGTGGGTGTGAGGGCAAGATCTTGAATTTTCAACTAGGTGGGGAAAACTGGGAAGCTTTCAGATTTGGGGTTTCCCAGATGTGCCAAAATGGCTCTCTTAATAAATTGGAACTTTGAGCAATACGTTGCCTTGGACTCTGATTTACTTTTGGAAGCTATTTGGAACCTTGACAAATAGTTAGGCTGGAACAGGGGTATCAAACTCAAGGGCCAGGGCCCAGATCCGGCCCATGAGGTGCTTAGATCTAGCCCACAGCGTTGCCCTGGAAACAGCAAAGGACTGTCCTGCGGTGCCTCTGCCATCTCATTAAAAAAATCAAGTCGGTTGAAAAAAACAACTATATGTATAAAAACAAATATAACATTTTAATACAAGATGTAAAATCCATGTTAAAAGATAAATATTATTAAAATGAATAAATACAAAAATCCTAGGCAAAGAGAGGCAAAAATGGCTACCTCAGCAATATATAGCCTGGAAAATTAGACTTTGCCAATTCTAATTGAATAAACAAGGAAACTAAATGAAACATTGTTGTTGAAAGGCATAAATTAAGTCAGATTCCTGTGATGGATTTCTGCACTGGTCAGGATGTTGACTAGTTGGTTTCTTATGTTCTGTGATTCTATGATTATATTGCATATTTTCTCTCAAAAAAATTAGCATTAACAGGTTATCGTGTCTTTATAATATCAAGATTTGATTACTGCACAGTGTATTATTTGGAAATACTAATGATTATTTCAGTAGATTGACTTAACACCTGTCTCACATTCCAAGTCAGTTTCTGTTTCATTTTAGGACTTAATCCAAGTTGTTGAGTTTAACATACAAAAGCTTATTCTAGTTCTAGAAATGGTAGAGTATAATTTTACAGTTTTACTATGCACAGGCAGGAAGTAAGAATGCAGAGGCTATAATCAGTTGGAAATGTAATCATATTTTGAGGACTGCAGAACAGGTAATCAAGGTGAAATAGGTCTAAAGGTTAGAAAAAAAAATCTCTCTGTCTACAGTGATTTTATTTTATTTTTCCCTAGGATTTAAAAGCTTATACCAATCCTCCTCAACCCAGTGCCATGGATATGTTTTATAGGAGTGGTAGCCAAACAAACCTATTGGACTGATACTAAACATTTTATCTGGTTTTCTCTTTTTAGCACAGAGGGTTAAAGAATGTAACATGTTATCGCAACAACACAGTGAAAATACATAGCAATAGCACTTAGACTTATATACTGCTTCATTTTACAGCCCTCTCTAAGCGGTTTACAGAGTCAGCATATTGCCCCCAACAATCTGGGTCCTCATTTTGTTCACCTCGGAAGGATGGAAGGCTGAGTCAACCTTGAGCCGGTGAGATCTGAACTGCTGAACTGCAGCTAGCAGTCAGCTGAGGTAGCCTGCAGGACTGCACTCTAACCACTGGGCCACTTCAGCTCTGTTGAGTGAAAATCATGTTTCTAAGCTGAAAACAATCTAGAATCATTCTCTTTTTTGCATTTATTTGCTATCATTGTTTTTTGGCCAATCTGCAGTTACTCGTGCATCCCTCTTCCCCTTCTGACCCCTACCCTCTTGCTGCTGCTTTCTTTTACACACATGATCCACGCAATGACTAATAACAGTAGATAACTTCTGAAATTTAACATGTGCTGTTGCCACTTAAGGCAAACAATACTGATTTACAGAAAGACTGCTGCTCCCTAGACAAGCCATCTGGGGTGGCAAAGGCAGTAGCAGGGGTGATCATAATTAATCAGAAAGGTCAACAAATCTTCTTGAGTAGGAGGGGGGAAGTTTCAGCTCTCTCCTTAATGATCCACTAAAGATTACCAACATGGGATCAGCTGTCACTACTAATTAACACTGAATTTCATTGGCTTTTCTCTCATTGTTGTGAATCTCTAACCTCCACTCTGGGGGTCAGACTCACTGGAAATCATACTAAATTAGCAGATTAATTTATTGTTTATATTAGAATATGAAATAAAATCAGAAAAATAATGATCGGCCTGGCGCAATCCTTTGGAGGCCAGGGAAATGAAAAGAAAGGTAGTTTCCAAGAGGTAGCTGTACACCATGCATAAAATCATCCAGGATTTTAGCTTTGCTTGGAAAATGTAAGAATGGCCTGACTACAGTATTCTGCATTTGGGACTTTTCACAAAATAGCTTACCAACCAGTATAAACCTTTTCCCATTTGCAATCTGCTTCTAGGAATAACATTCTAATGCTGAAACTATCTGTCAGGTGTGCCTCCTTCAAAATCCAAGAAAGGAAAACCCCAACTCCATTGTTTTAGAGAAAAGGTACTTTTACTGGATATGAAATGAAAACAGAGAAAGTGAAGCAAGATCTGAGGCAAAAAGGCGCAAACTTGTACATATCAAATGTTTACCCAAATCCCTCCCCGCAGTTACCCTGCCTCAAATGTCCAATCTCCCATCCCAAGGGTGTCATGTGGGCTGCATCTTCAGGTGGCCTCATCCAACTGGTATGCAGAGATGATTGGCCTTGATCAAACTCAAACCTGAGTCTTCAGCATGCACAGAAGATGTTGAGAATAAAACTTCCTCTTTTGAGATGTCTCCCCCAGCACGATTTCCCTCCCAAATACCATGAACCCCCCCCTCCTCATTACTATAACAGCGGATAGCAAGCAAGCAATATAGAGGCTGACACTATCTGGTCTAATTTTGAATGATAAATTCATGGAAGTGGAACTTGGGATGGTTGGGGGTTGAACTTTACAAACTTCATGAGATTGCCCCAAATCTGTTCTATTTGCTTTCAGACCCGTAAGAAGAATTATAACTGAACAAGTATGTTTTAAGAGAACATACTCCCTCCTCTCTCCCCTGTGCTTCCTGGAATGACCAAGAATAACATAGTCATGCCAAAAGATGCCAGAACAGTAATCTTTGTTCTACAAATGGTGAAATGCTCCCTTAGCCATCCAGGCCTTTTTAATGTTCAAACTATGATAGAAGAGACTATGTCTTCAACTTGGGTATCTCCCAGATGGTGGAACATCAATTGCTGCTAAGAATTCTCAAATCATAGTTTGTAGATCTGAAGCATATGCAGATTGGGAAAAGCTATTTCAAAGCTTCCAAAATAGGTAAAATTTTGATTTGATTTGATTTGATTTTGATTTTAACTTTATTTGTATGCCGCCCTTTTCCCTGAGGGGACTCAGGGCGGCTCACAATTCAGGGGGAGGGAAGTACAAAACAAGTTATACACATAAAGACAATACATCGTTAAAATAGCACAACAGTCATACTATTCGGGTGGGGTTGAAGTCTTTAGCCCCAGGCCTGTCGGGACAGCCAGGTTTTAAGGGCTACGCGGAAGGTCTGGAGGGTGGTGAGGGTACGAATCTCCATGGGGAGTTCGTTCCATAGGGTCGGAGCAGCCACCGAGAAGGGTCTCCTCCGGGTAGTTGCCAGTCGACATTGACCGGCTGATGGAATTTGGAGGAGGCCTAGTCTATGGGATCTTATTGGCCTAGTGGAAGTAATTGGCAGTAGGCGGTCTCTCAAGTACCCAGATCCAATACCATGAAGGGCTTTGTAGGTGACAACTAGCACCTTGAAGCGCACCCGGAGATCAACAGGCAGCCAGTGCAGCTCGCGGAGGATAGGTGTTACGTGGGTGAAACGAGGTGCACCCACGATCGCTCGTGCGGCTGCATTCTGGACCAGCTGAAGTCGCCGAATACTCTTCAAGGGCAGCCCCATGTAGAGCACATTGCAGTACTCCAGCCTAGAGGTCACAAGGGCACGAGTGACTGTTGTGAGAGCCTCCCAGTTCAGGTAGGGACGCAACTGGTGCACCAGGCAAACCTGGGCAAATGCCCCCCTGGTCACAGCTGACAAATGGTGTTCAAAAGTCAGCTGTGGATCCAGGAGGACTCCCAAGTTGCGGACCCTATCTGAGGGGCGTAGTATTTGACCCCCCAGCCTGAGAGATGGAAAACTTGGCCAATTAGTGGGAGGGAAGCACAACAGCTACTCGGTCTTATCTGGATTGAGTACAAGCTTGTTAACCCCCATCCAGTCTCTAACAGCCTCAAGGCCCTGGCTCATCACATCCATCGCTTCATTGAGTTGGCACGGGGCGGACAGATACAACTGTGTATCGTCCGCATACTGGTGGTATTTTATCCCGTGCCGTCGAATGATCTCGCCCAGCAGTTTCATGTAGATATTAAAAAGTAGGGGGGACAGGACCGAACCCTGCGGCACCCCATATGTTAGGGGCCTAGGGGTCGATCTCTGCCCTCCGACTAACACCGACTGCGACCTGTCCGAGAGGTAAGAGGAGAACCACCGTAAAACGGTGCCTCCCACCCCCACCTCCCGCAGTCGTCGCAGAAGGATACCATGGTCGATGGTATCGAAAGCCGCAGAGAGGTCAAGGAGTACCAGGATGGAGGTCAAGGAGTACCAGGATGGAGGCGTTTGCCTGTTCCTATCATAGATTGTTCTTTGGAGTTATAAACAATTACTAAAATTTATACTGATCAGTATCTCTATCCCCAAGGATCTATTAAAACATAAATACTCACTTCCACCATGATTCTGGATGGAATTCAATCAATCAATCAATCAATCAATCAATCAATCAATCAATCAGAGTAGAGCTGGAAGGGACCTTGGAGATCTGAATTCTTTTTAACATTAATTCCTTAATCCCAATTTCCATTTCACCCGATAATAATATGTAAAAAAGTTAAGAACTGAATTTTCTCATGGCAGAGATGTTAGTTATATCAGTCACTGACAATCACCCAGCACAGAAGCTCAGAGCAAAATTCAGTCAAAGGGAGGAAAGAAGGAAATACCAGACTTAAACTACACTAGGCACAAATATGCAGTTGCACCATCATATTGAACAGATAACAATCCTTCAACTTACAACAGCTCCAGCCACCACAATATAAGTAAGATATAGAGACTCTGGAAAAAGTGTACAGAAAAGCAACAGAAAGATTAGGCATCTGAAGGCTAAAACATACAAAGAATGGTTTCTGAAATTGGGTATGTCTAGTCTAATTAAAAGAAGGACTAGAGGAGACATGATAGCAATATTCCAATATTTGAGGGGCTCCTATGAAGATGAGGGGGTCAAATTATTTTGCAAAGCACCAAAAGACAAGACAAAAATCAATGGATGGAAACTAATCAAGGAGAGAAGCAACCTAGAACTAAAGAAAGAGAAATTTCCTAATCATAAGAGCAAATAACCAGTTGAATAGATTGCCTTCAAAAGTTGGGGAGGCTTTAAAAAAGAGACCGGACTGCCATTTATCTAAAATAGTATACGGTCTCCTACTCGAGCAGGGGGTTGGACTAGAAGACTTCCAAGATCTCTTCCAACTCTATTATTCTATGTTCTGATGACTTTTCAAAATTACAATGGCACTGAAAAAGTCACTTATGACCATTTTTTCACACTTACAACCATTGCAGAATGCCCACGGTCATGTGATCAAAATGGGGATGCTATCCCAGGGTCATGTGATCCCCTTGATTAGTTTCCATCCATTGATTTTTGTCTTGTCTTTTGCCTCCTTCTGACAAGCAAAGTCAATGGAGAAGTCAGATGCACTTAGCAACTGTATTATTAACTTAATAACTGCATTGGCTCACTTGGCAAGAAAGGTGGTAAAATGAGGAAATGTTTACTATCTCCTTTAGCAACAGACATTTTGGGCACAATTGTAGTTGTAAATTGAGAACTACCTGTAGTGTCTTCCTGCTATGCTGTAAGCTTCTTACTTTGTTTTTGTTTAAGAGTTTTAAGCTGAGCCTAGTCCATATTTGCCCAATTAAATATCTGGGAAATCCTGCTGAGTCTTCCCTGATGTCCTTTTGACACTTGAAAGCTCACTCATTAGTGAGTTGCAGACAGTTGCAGACAGAAATCTCTCGACTAATATCAACATAACATAAACATATCTAAGAAAATAGTGTGGCATTAGGCCTTCAAATCCAGATTGTTACAAAATCCAGGTACAATACCAGCCATGCCTTTGCTCAGATAGGTCTTAGTTCTATTACCAGCAACTCAGAGGTGGTATTCAGCCAGTTCTGACAGGTTCTGGAGAACCGGTAGCAGAAATTTTGAGCAGTCCAGAGAACCGGCAAATAGGCTGGCCCCGCTCCCGCTGCCTCCCAGCCTTCCAGCTGATCTTCTTTTGTTGCCCTGAACAGGAGAACGGAGCTGGAAAGCAGGTTAGTGGGGTGGGGAGGGAATGGGGATTTTGCAGTATCCTTCCCCTGCCACGCCCACAAAGGCAGCCTCACAGAACTGGTATTAAAAAAAATATGAATCCCACCACTGAAGCAACTATGTATGTAAACAGAGTGAAAACCCCACTCTTTTCTAGAACTGAAGGTGTTACCTAATCGGAGAAGGAAACACCTGCAAGGAAACAACCAAACCCAGAGAGCACCAAGGACCTCACACTCTACCCCTGAATTCCTACAAATATTCTCTCCTATTAGTATTGCATCTATCAATGCTGGTTCTTTCATACAGCTCCCAGCCATGTCAATCAACTTCTATCCATCTTTCTTTCTTGGTGTTCAACCTTCTCTCCATTCCCTTGAAAAAAGACCTTTGGCCTGAGGAAACTGCCTATGCCTTAGAACATCTCTTCCAAAAACACATATACAGCACAGGTCGGGGTTTTTTTTTTTTTTTTTTTTTTGGTTGCCAAGAAGACTGGAAAGGCATGCACCTCTCCAAATGTCAACAAACTGACCTTAGCTCTGGAGAAGGCACTTTGTTCTCCGGCAATGTGTACCAATTAGTCTGTGAGCAAATTATAGCTGAAGGAAGGGTTGTGATCTTCTGGAATGATGGAAAGGAGTATGGTAGCTTTTGAGATAAACCGCTTACTGTAATCTCATTACGCAATGAAATATAGAAAGGCTGAAAACAGAGAATTCTTAAAGACAGTTAGGAAAGTGGGGAGGGAGGCAGATCTTGTATTTCAATCATAGCCCAATTAACTAGTAAGAGAGAGAGAGTGAGGTTTCCAGGTCAACTAACAGCAAGTTCAAAATAAATTAAAAAATTACCTTTCTGTTATAGCTGAAGAGCTAGCTCTTAAAAATTGTCGGTTTATCTAAAATTGTAAGTAATGGGGTATGCCTGCATGGATGTCTAGCAAACAAAACCTGTCAGTTCTAAAAGATAGCTCACTGCCCTGATTTAAATGAATAAAATTGATAAAATGAACAAAGTTGATAACATGTTGATAAAGTAACTAGGAACTCCTTTGAAAAGAGGAGTTATAATGATTAGTCTCAATAACAGATATACAGAAATAGAATAAAAGAGTCAGAAATACTACTGCTCCTGTATTAGAGGGTCTACTATATCACCCATTAGAAAATTCATTTAATCTGTTGCCTAAATTGCAAAAGAGTTTGCAGTAAACATGCTAATATAAATAATCAGGGGTCTTCAGAATAAAAAGTAAATTGAGCTACCTTTAAGGGGAGGGCAGTTTATTTGATTTTTGTAAATATGTTGCACAGAATTGGATGTAATTCATACCTTTTATTTAGGAAATAACTTTGCCATTTAACTCCAGGGAAAGTAATGCTTCCAGGGAAAACCCTGTATGAATATAAATTAGTGCAGTGCTTCTCAGCCACAACCACTTTAAGAGGTGTGGACTTCAACTCTCAGAATTCCCCATCCATTACTTTGGTTAGGGAATTCCTGGAATTGAAATTAATGGATCTTAAAGTTGCTGAGGTTGAGAAACACCATGTTAGTGAAGTGTACATATCCCAGGCTATACCTCATGGAGATGCAGTCCACAAAAGTTCAAGGTTTACTTAGACTGGCAAAGTTATAACAGGTATCAAATTACACATAATAATGAAGCCGAGACACAGGGGGATTGCTTGGCAAACCATCTCTGGGTTGAGTTCCAGGATGTTGCCTCTGGGGATGTGGACAAGGCCATTCGAGCTGTAAGTGCCTCCACCTGTATTCTGGACCCGTGTCCCTCCTGGCTGGTTGCCAACAGCAGGGAGGTGACACATGGCTGGATCCAGGCGGTCGTGACCGCCTCTCTTCGGGAGGGGCACTTCCCCGCCGCACTTAAGACGGCGGTGGTGAGACCCCTCCTGAAGAAACCATCCTTGGATCCAGCCATTTTAAACAACTATCGTCCTGTCTCCAACCTCCCCTTTATTGGGAAGGTTGTTGAGAAGGTGGTGGCCTTCCAGCTTCAACGGGCCTTGGAGGAAGCTAGCTACCTTGACCCCTTCCAGTCCGGCTTCAGACCCGGTTACAGCACTGAAACCGCTTTGGTCGCATTGACCGATGATCTCTGGAGGGCCAGAGATGGAGGCCATGCGTCCATCCTGGTTCTCCTTGACCTCTCAGCGGCTTTCGATACCATCGACCATGGTATCCTTCTGCGAAGACTGCGGGAGGTGGGGGTGGGAGGCACTGTTTTGCAGTGGTTCTCCTCCTACCTCTTGGACAGGTCGCAGTCAGTGTTGGTCGGGGGGCAGAGATCGTCCCTGAGGCCCCTAACATATGGGGTGCCGCAGGGTTCGGTCTTATCCCCCCTACTATTTAACATTTACATGAAACCGCTGGGCGAGATCATCCGGAGGCACGGGATTAAATACCATCAATATGCGGACGATACACATTTGTATCTGTCTGCCCCGTGCCAACTCAATGAAGCGGTGGACGTGATGAACCGGGGCCTTGAGGCCGTTAAGGACTGGATGAGCGCTAACAAACTGGTACTCAACCCGGACAAGACTGAGTGGCTGTTGTGTTTCCCTCCCAACAATTTGGCTGACATTCCAACACTCAGGCTGGGGGGTCAAATTTTATACCCCTCAGATAGGGTCCATAATCTAGGAGTCCTCCTGGATCCACAGCTGACTTTTAACCATCATTTGTCGGCTGTGACCAGGGGGGCATTTGCCCAGGTTCGCCTGGTCCTCCAGTTACGGCCCTACCTGGACCGGGAGGCTCTCACAACAATCACTCGAGCCCTTGTGATCTCTAGGCTGGAATACTGCAATGGGCTCTACATGGGGTTGCCCTTGAAGTGCATCCGGCGACTACAGTTAGTCCAGAATGCAGCCGCGCGAGTGATAGTGGGCGCACCGCGGTTCGCCCACATTACACCTATCCTCCGCGAGCTGCACTGGCTACCTGTCGATCTCCGGGTGCGCTTCAGGGTATTGATGACCACCTTTAAAGCACTCCATGGTAGTGGATCTGGGTACTTGAGAGACCGCCTTCTGCCGATTACCTCCCTTCGACCGATAAGATCGCACAGATTGGGCCTCCTCCGGATTCCATCCGCCAGTCAATGCCGACTGGCGACTACACGGAGGAGAGCCTTTTCTGTTGCAGCTCCGACCCTGTGGAACGATCTCCCCGTTGAGATTCGTACCCTCACCACCATCCAGACCTTCCGCACAGCCCTTAAGACCTGGCTCTCCCAGCAGGCCTGGGGATAAGTTTTTTAAATTACCCGCCCGAGTGTTGCTTGACTGTTGAATGCAAGTTGGTGTTTTATAATTTATTTTGTTTACTCACTGTTTGTTTTGTATTATTGCACCCCCCTCCCGTGATTGTAAGCCGCCCTGAGTCCCCTCAGGGAGAAGGGCGACCTATAAATCGTAATAAATGTCTAAATGTCTAAATGTCTAATTTCATATGATCTTAGGGCTGCAAGTCTGTACTGAGCTCCCCTCATGAGAAAAGGACGTTAAAGCCAATATGTTTTTTTTTAATTTTGCATGAAATGTCCAGCATAGATATGCTGGGCAATATAGATGCTTATGGTTTAGATGAGAAGATCACACTTAAGACTACAAAATACTTTGCTTTCTCAATCTTGAATCATTGAGATACCAATTACTCAGTCTGGGCCTTTTTGCAAACATTGCATTCTTGGTTCTGCATTAATTAACCTACAAAGATTTCTTTCTGCAACGGGCAATCAATTTTGACATAAATCTCCTTACTTCAACAGGAGATTGCAATAGGAAACTTCATCATCTGTGTAAAAAGCACTGAATGATGGTGGTTCACCAACTTTGGTGGGTGCTTTAAATAGGCTAAATGTTGAACAAATTGGCTTTTATTGATATTGAACAAGAAGCAATCCCAAATACAACTTTGTTTTCCCTTCTCCTTAAGGTGGCCTAATTGATTATCCTGGATTATGCATTCACTGTTGTTATATCTTTTATTCATAAAGAAAATCAATCTATATAGCCACTAAGGCAAATCAACAATGACTTGATGGCACACAATCAATCTCATTTATAGATGAGAGTAAGTAGATATCAATTAATTGTGGAGATCTTAAGTTTGGCCCAAGCTCTGTTTTAGAAGTGAGATTGAAAGCATATTTAAAATCTATGAATGCAATAATCAATTGTGCTTGACAGAAATATTTCTCAACCAAATGCTGTTACACAAAACCCCATTGCTTAACAACTGGTTCCTCAAATCCACCTTGGGTACTGTTCCTCAAATGCACCCTAGGTACTTCCAGGTATATATCTGGAATATAATATTAACAATATTTGGAAGACTGATCAGGACACAGCTTGCTGCTTTTCTTATGAAATAGAATAATGGTCACCAATAACCAATTCTTACAAGTAAAGACAAATTAGTCAATAAATGATGGCCCATCAGCCCAAGTTGGTTCTAATCATGTCCAATGGAATCAATCCATCCTCTGTAGATTTCCTTGCTTTAAAACATTTCATCTGTTATTTGGCAATTTCAGAGAATGAAACTGAAGATCAAAAGGACTATGAGAAAACATTCAGTTCTACTTTGGTAAGAAGCTTTTTGTGGATTCTCTGTGGAAGTTTGATATATAAAAGTATCACAAGCTTCTTTGGGCAGTAATATGGTCATTTTGATCACTGTGAGCATGTTTGATTAATTCTTGCATCAGAAGGAATTAGTGACTATTGCAAAGACTGTACAAATTCACCCCAGCGTGGAACAATCTGATTGGTTTAACTTGGCTAAAACAATGCAGCCTGAATATCTTAAAATATGTCTGTTTGTTGTTGCCATGAAAGGCCTGATTTCCATATCAAACATAAGTTCCCCTTAGTGTCTTCTGCAAATAGGGTTTTAAGGTCAGAATTAATAAAGATAGAGTTGTAGATTAGACTATAGCAAGCAACAGTTATAAAACAAGAATTCTTCATGTATTATACAAAGTAGATGTAAAGCCTCCTTGAAGTCAAGATTAATTCGTGATGACTTGCTGGTCACCCTAATTCATGTAGGGATTGGGTTTTTTTTTTTTACAATAGCATGGTTCACTTTTGTTTGTTCATATTTTATCATTTAGAAACAGCCCTGAGATTCCTTGATGAATGAGATTCTCTCATTCATATACAAATCAGGACCTAGCTGGCTTAGCTTTCAATTCTTAATAGAAGGGAGCAAATTTTAGGGGGATGAGATTTCACAAGTTTAATTATGGAAGGGTGAGTTTATGAGAAGATGAAGATGCAGGAGTAGAATTATTTTGTTTTTTCCCCCCTAATTAGGACATGAGGGTGTTTTAATCATTTTAAACTATGTTCAGTTGATTTTAGGCATTCTACAGATTCTGTGGCTGTTCCTTCAACCTGGAGGCAAACCACACCCCTAATATTTAGCAAAATATAGTTACATGGGGCTTGTGAAATACAAGAGAGTTTTTGAGGCATAGGGAGTTAATTATTATTCAACAGTACTTTATGAGCCAAGATGGCACAGCAGTTAGAATGCAGTATTGCAGGTTGACTTTGCCCACAGCCAAGAGTTCGATCCTGACTGACTCAAAGTTGACTCACGCTTCCAGCCCTCTGAGGACCCAGATTTTGGGGGGCAATATGCTGACTCTGTAAACCACTTAGAGAGGGCTGCAAAGGGCTATATACCCTTAGACTTATATCCCACTTCTATATATAGAAGTGGGATATGCAGTAAGTCTAAGTGCAATTGTTATTGTTACTATGATTTCCATTGGAACTGAATGGGAATAAAAAAACCAAAGGGGAAAAAAAATCAAAATTGGGGGAGGAAGCAGCCAGTTTTGTTTTCTGATTTCATTGTATGTGCCCCACTGTACCCCTAAACCCATTATGCAGTTTGCTACCTCCCCAGTTGAACTTTGTGTTCAAATCTCAGCTTAGACACAACACTTACTGAGTGTCTTTGGAGCAGTTAAAAGGAGTTGACTTAACAGGGTTGTTGCAAGACTATTGCAAACATGCACATGGCATTTAAGTTAGTTATAAAATATCGTATTAAAAATGAAAAAAAATACTTCAGTTATTAATAAAAATTGATAAGGGTTAAGGGTGGGTTAAAAAATGCTTCTTGGAGGAAAGGTGAGAAATGGAGATATTAAATGTCTAACTAATTGCTGGATATTTGCTGCAATATGTTTGTATGCTATGCCTAAAGGGTTTCTAAATTATAGTAGGGTGTAAATTGTTCTCCCCTCATTGGATTGATATTCTCATCAACAATGACACAGTTATACCACTGATAATTCTATAACTCACTGTGTATGGTTCTGTGTATATTTAACTCAGGGAACTGACTCCAAGCTAATTATTTATTTTTGCCTGATAAAAATCTGTTAATTATTTGTGTAACTCATTAGGCTTACAATGTATTCTCACACATGATTAAACAATGAGTTCAGTTCAGCAACAGTTTATTCTCTGGGGAAAAGATTTGATGCCCCTTCCATGATTTGACCCCAAACTATAAATGGCATCTCGGTATGAACAACAATTCCCTGTAAGGAGAGATTATTCTATTCTGAGTACTGGAGTCACTGAAATTTAATTAACAGAACAATATTAATTAATGCTATACTTGTAACCAGCCTTTTCTACAAAGAAGTGGTTTATCTCTCTCTCCCAGCAACCTTGTGGAGGTGAGTAGGTGGTAGAAACTCTCAGGAGACTGCGAAGGGAATGGAGAATGTAGATTTCAATGGCCAAGATATAAGAGGAGAATTAGTTGAAAGATTATCTTATAAATGGCAACTCTGTCTCAAATACCCAGAAACCAGAGGTGGTATTCAGCTGTTTCTCTCCGGTTCGGGTGAACTGGTAGTGGTGGCTGTGGGAGGTTCTGCCTACCTGCCATGATGTAATGTGTGACCTTCTGTGCATACATAGAAGGTGGTGCGCATGTGCAGAAGATCACACGTTTGATGCAAGCACACACGTCGTGAGCACCAGAGGTTGGTTCCTACCAGTTTGGGCCAGTTCGGCTGAGTAGGTAGTAACTCGGCCTGCCATGCCCCCAAACCAGTTCTCTTGGCAGCACTGTAGTCACCATCATCGTGTTTTTTGCTTCTGCTCATGCACAGAAGCAATTTTTTAGTACTGTGCATGGATGTATAGCATGCATCAAGTGCATCTGTGAGCAAACAGGCTGTAGCAGCAGCCAGAACCCACTCCTGGTGAGCACGTTCACATTTGCAAACCGGTAGGGAAAATAAGTCAATCCCATCGCTTCCAGAAACGTAGGAAGAAGAGCTTCAAGTCACTGAAAGAAATGCTTCCTTAATGAACTAACTATAAATGAGAGTTGGAAATTCTTCTTGCAGTATCCAGGATTCTGAATTTACCCCAAGACTCACATTAAAGATATTTTACTGAAGTCATCATCATCATAAAAAAAAAGTTGCCTACTCCTAAAATAGCTGCTGAATACCATGAGGAGCAATATAGACTGATAGCCAAAAGTCTGAACAACAGACATCAGCACCAGGAAAGACCTGAACCAGGAGAAAGCACTACATAAAACATGGGACCTCTGAGGCCTTGTAGTATAATCCCCTGTTCAAGGCAGAAACCTCCCAGGCTAATGATTATCCAGTCTATTTTTGAAAACCTGCAACATTGGAGAACCCACAACTCAAGGGGGCAAGCTGTTTAATTGATTAATTGTTCTTCACTGTCAGAAAATTATTCCTTACTTCTAGGTTGAATCTAGGCTGCATAAACAGAGGGATAGAATCAAGATCACGTGAAGTGTTAATACCACTTTATAATGCCTTGGTAAGGCCACACTTGGAATACTGCATCCAGTTTTGGTCGCCACGATGTAGAGAAGATGTGGAGACTCTAGAAAGAGTGCAGAGAAGAGCAACAATGATGATTAGGGGACTGGAGGCTAAAACATATGAGGAACCATTGCAAGGACTGGGTATGTCTAGTTTGATGAAAAGGACTAGGGGAGATATGATAGCAGTCTTCCAATATCTCGGGGGTTGCCAGAAATAAGAGAGAGTCAAACTATTCTCCAAGGCACCAGAGGGTAGAACAAGAAGCAATGGGTGGAAACTAATCAAAGAGAGAAGCAACTTAGAACTTAGAAGAAATTTCCTGAAAGTTAGAACAATTAATCAGTGGAACAGCTTGCTTCCAGAAGTTGTGAATGCCCCAACACTGGAAGTCTTTAAGAAGATGTTGGATAGCCATTTGTCTGAAGGGTTTCCTGCCTAGGCAGGGGGTTGGACTAGAAGACCTCCAAGGTCCCTTCCAACTTACTATTGTATTGTATTGTAATGTATTGTATTGTATTGTATTGTATTGTATTGTATTGTATTGTATTGTATCTCTCTTTAACAAGCTTCCATCTATTACTTCTTGTCCTGCGAGGAAGAGACGAGATGAGAGCCAGGACTGCTGAACAAAGGTTTATTTGCAACACAACTATTTACAGGGGATTCAGCACCATCCCTGCTTGACAGCTATTTAAACGAGCTGTCAGAGCAGGGATAACCAATGGACGCGCTTCAGTGTCTAGCAACTGATGATGCTGCGCCTAAACCAATCAGGCACCTCTAGCAGCTAGCAACAGGCGGCGCTGTGCCCCAGCCAATCAGGGCGCAGCTTGGCTTGTTGCTAGCTGCCTGGTCGTATGTCGAGGACTTTCTGAGTCCTCAACAGTCCTGCTCTCTGTCATTCTGGAGAATAAATCAATCCCCTCTTCTCTGTGACAGCCCCACAAGACAGTTATCATGTCCCCTCTAACCCTTCTCTTTGATAGGCTAGAGCAGGGGTGTCAAACTCAAGGCCCAGGAGCTGGATCCAGCACATGGGATGCTTAGATCCGGCCCATGGGGCCACCCTGGAAACAGCAGAGGACTGGCCTTTGGTGCCTATGCGTGACTCTCCCGTACTCTGTTTTAGGCCACGGTGGCCTCCTGCAGCCCTCTGTCAGCAAAAACAGAGCTCGGGGAGGCCGCATGCAGCCCACCCAGGCTCCGTTTTCAGCCCTGACGGCCTCTCAACCCTCTGACAGTGAACACAGAGCCCAGGCATGCCACACACACAAGCTCCATTTTTGGTGGCAGAGGGCTGCAGGAGGCCATCATGGCCAAAAACGGAATCTTGACAAGTGATGTTGAGCTGGCCACAGGCCACCTGAAGTCAAACCCAACCCTGATGAAATTGAGTTTAGCATCCCTGGGCTAGACGTATTGAGCTCCCTAAGACTTAATACATCTAAGTCCTTCCCCAACCAAATATCCCAGAAAGATAGCTTAGGACTCAAACAAAACCGCCTTGTCTAATTTTTGGCATTCCTGGGAGTTTCTGTATTGGGCTACAAGTAAACCCTTTTGAAGATCATTGTGATATATTTTAGTGCTGTGTTGATATCATATTATTGCCTTTGTTCATTTGCTGTCAGGAGAAAATGGTTGCATCGGAAATTAAGCTCCTTAGCCATCATTGCTTCATATCACTGTTAGGCAGCTGCAAATGTGATCTGGCAGAAAATAAGAAGGAAGCTTGCCATAGCAATAAATGGGAAGCCAATCAGCAGCTATCTTGCTTGGTTTGAGCAACATCAATAGGCAGACAGTGCTTTAACAAGTTCTCTGGATTTTGCTTCCTAACACATTTGATTTCGGAGAATCAAATGCCGGCCGCTGGCACAAAAAATTGCAAAAGGCTTTGTCTTATGTTTTCTGGTAAATATGTAGGGAATAATGCCTTGCAGGTATTCTTAAAAGCAAGTGACACAGAAAGCTAAACTCGAAAGAACCACAAATTGTTCCTACCTGTTTACATTTCTTCATAACAAATCCCACTCACCATTTGTTAACATTCATCGGACAAGCAGGGAAATTTAAAAATCAGATTTTTGACAAGACAAAATGGCTTAGCATCCCCATTACCACCTAGAAAGAATCCAGACCCCAGTAGAAATCTAGCTCTATTTACTTGATTTTTTAATATTGTCTTTTAACTAAATCAATTTGAGTTTTCCACTTTGTGTGGACCCGTGATCTCTGCGCATGCACGGGAGCAAGCCCGAATCGGTAATAAAAAATATTTGCAACCCACCACTGATTTGCAGTTGGATATCAGGTGGGGCAAGAGGCTCAGAAGTGACTCTCCTAATTTCTCAGGCTGTAAAGGAGATGGCAGGATAATTGTACTTTCAGACTTGCAAGATTCTGTTAATGTAGCTTTGCAGTAAAGTAGAATTAGCTTGTCTGGTCTAAGGAGTGGTTGCAGGAGTGTTAAAATGTAGTATTTCAGGCTAACTCTACTGACTGCTAGCAGTTTGACCAGCTCAGGGTTGACTCAGCTGACCAGCTCAGGGTTGACTCAGTCTTCCAGCCTTCCAAGGTCAGTAAAATGAGGACCCAGATTGTTAGTGCAATAGGCTGACTCTGTAAACCGCTTAGAGAGGGCTGTAAACCACTATGAAGTGGGATTTAAGCCTAAGTGGTATTGCTATCTTCTTAACAAACTGGGGATCAACTTGAATCTCCCTGACTCTCATCTAACATCTTAACTACTACCCAACACAATTACCCATTCATCATTTGTACTTCCTGTCAGCAAGGCTGTCAAATTTCTTCCCCTTTCTCCCATTTTGGGAAACATTTCCATTCTTGAACGTCTGTTAAGGGAGAACTAAGTGTCTCTGAATGTGGCTGTTATCTACTCAATGAGAAATTGGCCTTGCTTCCCTTTATACCTTCTATTCACTGGAAGGGCCAAAGTGTAAATCTTTCTTCCCCCTTGCTTTAGCCCCCAAAGGCTGACATTCGCGGTTAAAGGAGTGAATTTCTTTTCTGTCTCTCTTAAAAGAAAAAAGAAAAACTAATAATCAAGTTGGCTTTAAAATGGGGCTATCCTATTGCATATGTTGGAAAAAGCATTTAATACATCAAGGACTTTGGAGTACTCATATCTAATAATCTAAGTGTCAGAGCTCACTGTAACAACATTGCCAAAAAGGCATTAAGAGTTGTTAACCTAATCTTGTGTAACTTCTTCTCTGGTAACATTGTACTGCTAACCAGAGCATACAAAACATTTGCTAGACCAATTCTCGAATGCAGCTCATCTGTCTGGAACCCGTACTGCACATCGGACATTAATACAATTGAGAGAGTCCAGAGATATTTCATGAGAAGAGTCCTCCACTCCTCTGCTCTCAACAGAATACCTTATACCAACAGGCTTGAAATTTGGGGCTTAGACAACTTAGAACTATGTCGCCTTTGGTTTGACCTAAGTGTAGTATATAAAATTATTTGCTACAATGTCCTACCTGTCAATGACTACTTCAGCTTCAACCACAACAATACAAGAGCACACCATAAATGCAAACTTAAGGTAAACCGCTCCAAACTCAATTGCAGAAAATATGACTTCACTGACAATGCCTGGAATACCTGATACTGTGGTTTCTTCCACAAACTCCCAAACTTTAACCTTAGACTGTCTACTGTCAACCTCACCCCATTCCTAAGAGATCTTTAAGGGGTGTGCATAAGTGCACCAGCATGCCTATCATCCCAGTCCTAATGTTCCCTTTCATTTGTATCCATTTCATGTATTCAAAATCATGTTTATACTTATATACATGCTTGACAAAATAAATAAAATAAATAAAAAATAAAATAAATAAAATAATAAAATAAATAAAATAAATGTAATAAATAAAATAAATGTAATAAATAAAATAAATAAATTAAATGTAATAAATGTAATAAATGTAATAAATGTAATAAATGTAATAAATGTAATAAATGTAATAAATAAAATAAATAAAATAAATAAAATAAATAAAATAAATAAAATAAATAAAATAAATAAAATAAATAAAATAAATAAAATAAATAAAATAAATAAAATAAATAAAATGAATGTAATAAATAAAATAAAATAAATAAAATAAATGTAATAAATAAAATAAATAAAATAAATGTAATAAATAAAATAAATAAAATGAATGTAATAAATAAAATAATAAAATAAATAAAATAAATGTAATAAATGTAATAAATGTAATAAATAAAATAAAAAATAAAATAAATAAAATAAATAAAATAAATAAAATAAATAAAATAAATAAAATAAATAAAATAAATAAAATAAATAAAATAAATAAAATAAATAATAAATAAATAAATAAATAAATAAAATAAATAAAATAAATAAAATAAATAAAATAAATAAAATAAATAAAATAAATAAAATAAAATAAATAAAATAAATAAAATAAATAAAATAAATAAATTAGAATGACCTATTAAGACGACTCTATAACTAATCTAGTGCCTGTTCTCTGTCTTCAAATTACCCTGTTACTAATTTCTACACAATTTCTACGTCACCAACTAGGTTATTTTTAGAAAGGCAAGGGGGAGGGAAGGGAAAAAATTCAAAATGGTGGCTACAGCAACATAACCAAAGCCCTTTTTTACGTATACAGATACTCTTACTTATTTTTAAACTCTCATTCATCTCAAGAGGAAAAAAAATCTTCAAAATAGAAATGTGCTCTGAGCAATCTTTTCATTTACCCCGTTTCATATATAAGACCCTATTTTTTAAGTTTAAAAAAAGATTGTGAGTTTCTGTGTATTGGCGGGTATGCATATATATAGGTTCTTTTTCTCTGTACGCACAGGCTTAAATAATTTAATATTTCAAAATGTCAGGGAAGGGAATCTTAAACAGTATTTTTCATTTGGCAAAAAAAAGAAGTTTAAAACCTGCTTTGAATGTGGCTTGCTCTTTTTCGTAGCATCTGTGCTGTTAAAAACATTCTCTCTTTTTTGCTGTGGCAAAGCGTTAATGAATAATATCTATTTTATGGGTGTTAGTCAGTAATCAGTGCTATTTGTCCTTGGCGCACTCATTGAAACAGTATTACTGTATACGTAGGAGGCCTACATGGAAATTTCATCAAAATGCTCCCCTTTTGGCTTCGGTGGTAATTTAAATCATCGTGTTTTCCAGGCCTCTTTGCTATTTTTGGTAGCAGGGAAAACTATATGCTGCATAAACCCCTTTATTAGAAGTTCTTCTTGATTGCTCCATTGGGGAAGCTGTCAAGCTGAGTATAATGCTGATGGATGACCAGTGTTGTATGTCCCCTGGGCCTGGCACTCAGGGTAAACTGCTTTGGAAGAAGGCAGTTCCATTTAGCCATCACTGCAAACCTAAAGGGGCTGTTCACCAACTAAACTGCCATGTACTATTCACATTGTAATGTGACTCAGGCTATGCCTCTATTCCATTAGGGAAGCAACTTCATCTCCTGTACATAATATTGTGCTGAAAACTGCTTTCCGATGTCCTGAACAATTTCTTCCTCTGCAAAAGAAATGTCTGCTTTTCTACTTCATTTACTTTGTAAACCTTCCTCCTCTCTGGAAGTTTTTCTGTGTCTGGGCTCCCCATCCCCAACCCCCTTGTTGTGGTCCACTGGCAGTTAGCGGAGCTGGCAGCATAGTCATACAGTGAGGAGGTTGGGGAGGAACGTGGGCCAGTCCTGGGGGCTGAGGAAAGCTCAGACGAGGGCTCTGTGTCGGAGGGAGAGAGGAGAACAGCTGGTGCCTGTTCCTAGTGTGTGCATGCGCAGAACTGCCAGAAGACAATAAGAACTAAGAAAGCAGAGTCAACTTAGAATAAAGCCACACCTTGGAAGTGATTGGCCTTTCCCACAGGAAACAAAAGAGGAATGAACAGGGAGTGGGTTTTTGCAGGAAACCATTCATTCAGTGGGTTCAAGAATGGAAAGTTCTGTCTGTGACTTTAAGAGACTCTATGCCAAGTTTGCCTTGCTCTGAGTTTGGAAACTAGTTATCTGGCAGTGCTCCAAATGAGATAAGGTGCATGGGGCTAAACATTCCTCTGAAAGACTGTTTACTAAGCCTTGCTGACTGTGAATGAAAGGAATTTACAGTTGTGTAAATAAAAGAGGTTTTGCTGGGACCAAGACTATGCTTCTTGCTTTTTAAGGAAGCCTGGGTCAGAACACCTATCTGAGATGTTGCTTTTCATGCTAGCATCTCCATCTGTCCATGAAGATTCTCAGTCATCCAGGTCATGGTTGTCCCAAAGGTGTTTATTCAAAAGGCAACTGCAGGTTGCTTGAAAAAAGACTATATGATGAAAAAAAGCTAATTTGTCACAAAGATAGGTGGAGGACTCGTGAAGCCATACGTGACAATTCCATGAATTCCATCAATGTGTAGAATTCAAGAGTGTTTCTTTGCTACCAAATCAAATAACATCTATAGCTGAGGTTCTTCAGGTGTGGTATGAGCAAATGTGATTTGAAAGTTTACCACAGGTAGTCCACAATGCAGGAGTCAAAATAAAAATATAATTTTTGAACAATCAGAATCTACTTCAAATCTTCCAACTTCAACAATATTGGTCTCTTTCCATAATCTTTTATCATTTTTGCAATAGTTCATGTAAACATAAATAACATTTCTTTTTGCCCTATATTTATTATCCCCTACTAAGTAATATCATTTAATAGTTTTAAAAATTATTCATTATTCCACCATAACTTCAATGTCCCAAATGTATAGGGTTGCTAATGATGGCAATTATTAGCAATATTTAATCAATCCCGGGAATATATTTTGAGCTCCCCATAATTTCTATTCCTTACTATTTTAAATTCACAATATACTTTAACATATTATTAATGTTATTAATACAATTACATCATATAATCCTAAATTCCCACCAACAAATATTTACTTGTTGGGGTTATAACAAATATGTATTGTCTATTAATGTATGTACTACTATTTTATCTATCTATCTATATCTATATCTATATCTATATCTATATCTATATCTATATCTATATCTATATCTATATCTATATCTATATCTATATCTATATCTATATCTATATCTATATCTATATCTATATCTATATCTATATCTATATCTATATCTATATCTATATCTATATCTATATCTATATCTATATCTATATCTATATCTATATCTATATCTATATCTATATCTATATCTATATCTATATCTATATCTATATCTATATCTATATCTATATCTATATCTATCTATATCTATATCTATATCTAAATCTATATCTATATCATCTATATCTATCTATATATTCCCTTTTTATTAATACCTTTTCTCATTATCCATCATCTCTTAATCTCATTGAAATTCCATCATTTATCAACTTTTTAGTCAGCCTTTTAACTTTCTTTCTTAAAATCTTGTGTCTCTTTTTGATTTTTTAATACCTACTAAATTTTCTTTTTTGAGCATCAAATGTCCTTTTTCAAATGGTAATTATTTTTTCCTTGAAGTTGTTTTGCTTCTCACCCAAGAGGCTTCTTATGTTCTTCAGTCAGAATTGAAGAAGCTTCTTGGATGAGAAGTGAAAAATCTTTAAGGAAAAACAAAGTCCAGCTGTTGTTGTTGTTTTTATTTTTATTTTTTTAATAAAAGCACCTTTGGGACAACCATGACCAGGATGGATGACTGAGAATCTCCATAGACAAAAGAAGTGTCATTAACAATGATCAGTCTAGCTTTTTGTTGTTATTGATCTTAAGAGAATATTGTCAGGGTTCTAATGTTAGTTTTTATTTTATGTTTTGTTGTAACCCACCTTGATGGGAAGTAGACTGTATACAAATGTTGTTATAAAGACATAAGTTATCCCTCGGGCAACAAAAGCTGTTTCCAATTAAAGTAATAAGAGTCTGAAAAGCCTCATTCCTAAGCCATTCCAAGTCTCTGGCATTTCAGTCTTCTTGCTGTCTTTTCAGTTTTCTGTAGCTAATGGTGGAAAAATAATAGCGGCGGTCAGAGCATTTCAATCACTATTTCTTTTTTTTCCAAGGCTTTCTCTTTGCTTTACTAACACTTCTCTAATTGGGATCCTTAGAGCATATTTGCATGTTTAGCATGGGCAATGCCTCCTTATTTCCAAGCTTAATTGAAGCAGAGCATTCATTCCTTTATCCCTCATTAGAAATCCAAGGATGCTACAGCTGATCCAGCAGAAAATCCATTTTTGGGTTTTTCTTTTCTTTTTTTCTTTCTTTCTGTGCATTCATAATTTGTTTATAAGTTTCTCTCTCATGTTTCCATGCTGGACAGAATAGGATTCAGATGATTGCCAAGTTTCCATCAGACATGTCATCTGTTAAGGCAAGGAGGGTAGAAGCCATCTTGAGAAAGCAGCAGAAATCATAGACAGAGGAGAAAGTGAAAAGCACCATGGTAGAGTGAAGAAGGCTTGATAATGAATTAGTGTTGGCTGCAGTTCTCCTGGCAAGATTTCAGAACTGGTTGGTCATTTCCACCTTTTTAGGGTAAAGAGAGCATGACTGGCTCAAGGTCACGCAGCTGGCTTTGAGTGTAAAGCAGAACTAGAATTCACTCACCCAGTTTCTAACTTGGTGCCTTAATCACTGCAACAATTTGAAGTATGTATGTACGCATAGATTAAATAGATGATAGCTATCTAGCTAGCTAGCTACATGATAGTTAGGTAGATGATAGGTAGATGGATGGATGGATGGATGGATGGATGAATAGATATAGATACGGATATGGATATGGATATGGATATGGATATGGATATGGATATAGATGATATAGATGATATAGATGATATAGATGATATAGATGATATAGATACAGATACAGATACAGATATAGACAGACAGGCAGGCAGACACTGTAGATAGATACTATAAAGATAGATTTTATAGAAAAAGAAGAAAAGGAAGAAAAGTAGAGTTGAATAGAGAGATGTAAAGAAAAAGTAGCTATCAGGTAAGGGAAAAAAGATGAGAAGTATTTAGAAAGTTTAGAATTCACAAGGCAAATAATCTTATTCAACCAGTGGTTTCTAGATTCTAAAAAAAGTCAAGATGGCAACCACAACCACAATAATAGAGCAGAATAGAATAGAATAAAGAATTGGAAGGGGCCTTGGAAGTATTCTAGTACAATCCCTGCTCAAGCAAAAAAACGTCCAGTGTTGGGGCATTCACAACTTCTGGAGGCAAGTTGTTCCACTGATTAATTGTTCTAACTGTCAGGAAGTTTCCTCCTAGTTCTAGATTGCTTCTCTCCTTGTCCAGTTTCCACCCACAGCTTCTTGTCATGCCTTCAGGTCCTTTGGTGAATAGCTTTGTTCTTTGTGGCAACCCCTGAGATATTGGAACTCTGCTATCATGTTATCCCTTGTCCTTCGTTTCATTAAACTAAACATTCCAATTCCAGCAACCGTTCTTTAAATGTTTCAGCCTCCAGTCCCCAATCATCTTTGTTGTTCGTATCTGCATTCTTTCTAGAGTCTCAACATCTTTTTTACAGTAGTTATAAATTCCTAAACAAAGAGGAAGAGGTTAAACTTCCCCAATTTCACCCATAGCTTTTCTTATTTCCCCATCGTAAACTAACTGCCATCAGAAAATGCTGTGGTCACAAACTGCACACTTTAAATATATTTTGTCCTTTCTTAGGCAAACGCTGACCAATTTCCTTACATGAGCCCCCATATTCTTCTGCCATGAGAGAGGAAAACAAATTGACTTTATCTAAATTATCTTCTCTTCTTTTTATCTGGACGCAACTTACAGTTATACTAAAATGACTGAATACTATCGTCTTTGTTCCTTGAACTTAACATGCTCCAAATCACTGGCTCTCATGATTGCCCTTTGCCACTCTTTCTGCCAGCCTTTTGATAAACACTTTCACAAGGAACTGCCTGAACTGCACACATTAATATGTTCCAAGCGTAGCCACACAATCACTCTATACTCACTAAAATATAGGCAGTTTTATATTTGCTTCCTTTCATAATAATCCCTGGAGTAGCTTTTCATAATGGCTGACATACTGGGTAGATGGTTTCAATATGTTATAATGACGCAACCCCCAAATCCTTTTCCTGGTGGACCCCGTCAATTCAGACCTTCATATCAGATGCATTATGATGTCCCTCGGAATCCTAAGTTTTACAGCCTCTTCAAATCCATTATGACAGGCATTTATACTCCCAGTCTCCTTAAAAAGAAATGAATGATGTTTCTGATGCCCAAAGTTTGTTTGGATGTATATAAAAAAAATATAGATTTGGAGTGGGAGGGAGGAACATAAAATGCAGTTTACTTGCATTGTGATTCTGATTCCTGCTCATGAGATTTCAAAAGGAAGATGGACTATCCTTTTTCGCAGGTAACAAAGTCAGTGATCTCTCTTTTACAGATTTGTAACCACATAAATTCCTGAAATTGACATCTTACGTTACCACTATCTACTGTTTAAGGGAAGAAAATGGTAAATAAGCCTTCTCTTGAATAGCTCTTTGCATTCATTTGGGCAAAATGGAGGGTGGGATGTTTGAGTGGTATTAGAATTGCTAGACTGGGTTGGGGATTGGAGAAGACCTACAATGTCCCTTCCTAAAATTTTATGATTGTATGAAATCTGTCCAAAGTTACTGTAGGAATTTAGCCCCCACCCCTCTCCTAGAAGAATGAAATATCCTAGGAAATATTGAAAAGGCAGAATATTATATTTCCCTTGATAAGAAATGGAGAAATATGTTTTAGGCAGGAAACAGACTCACTCTTAATAGTCCCCACCTTTGTCAATGGGCCATTAAAATGCCTGAGTCAGTCTATTCCACATAACACCCTTCAGCTCCAGGGTGATGGGATTAAGGCATGATAGTATTAGCCCTTTACCCATCTCACCACAGGGCACCTGGGAAAAAAGCAATGCTCAACCAAACTTGGACTCAAAACACAGCCTAGAGAGTTGCCTCTGCATGGCTCCATGGGAGTCTGACAACCAAAATACAAGATCAAGATCTAAGGCCAGAGAGGGCATAAAATTAGGGACTGTCAGCATCTTGCTCTCTTTTCTTCTTCATACAACATCTGGAAGCATGGGATCACCCTTTTCCCCAGGACCTCAAACTATGTGGTCCTGTCCACCATTAAAAACATCTTTCCAAGCAGCCTCCATGTTTCCAGTGTCTTTTCCCCCCACTTGGAACTGAACCCAGGAGGACATTTCTTTCAACACTACATTAATTCTACAAGATGAAGGAGGGCAATCAGTATAATGGTCGGGTTTTTTTCCAGAAAATCTGGAGGATGGCACAGTGGCTAACCAATTGGAAGAGGTCAATCTACATTCCAATACCAAGGAAGGAGGACTTAACAGAATGTGCAAAGTAATGTAAATCAACCTTAATTTCACATGCTAGCAAAAAATGCTTAAGGATCATGCAACACAGATTGGAGGTATACATGCAAAAAGAGATGCTAGATATTCAAGCTGGTTTAGAAAAGGCCAAGGAACACTACCACTTGTAAGCCACAAGCTCTCCTCCCTTATTAGCAGCCTCTCTGGAAGGCTCCTGGAGTGAGGCTGAAAGGCAAAAGGGAAGCAGTATGCTCCCTCTCATATTTGGGCAGACCAGGTGCTTTGTCAAAAAAAGAAAAAAAACCACTTAATCAGTCCCCTGGCTCAGCTAAAAAGGGAGGAGTGCTTGTGGCTTAGAGGTTAATATATTTGCCTAATTTGTAAAAACAGCCCAAGTTCGAATCCCAGAAAGGATATGGCTAGCTGATGAGAGCTAAGTAGCTTGAAATAGATCTATACTAGCCTCCCTTCATTTATTTGTCAGCAAAAATGCAACCATATACATACATACATACATACATACATACATACATACATACATACATACATACATACATGGTGGAACTGCTGAAAGAACTGTATTGTGAATGCAAATTACTAACTGTCCTCAAGGAATATAAATCCTTCCATTCCCCACCGTCCAGTCAGAGCTGAAAAAGTTTATTGGATGAGAAGTGAAATGTCTTCCAGGAAAAACCAGAACGTCCAGTTGCTTCTTGATAGTCATTACATGGCATTGTGGCCTTCCTGATTTGCACATGAAATAGGTGCAGTGGCAATTTCTCCCAAAGGAGTTCTTTCTTAAATGGCCTTTTTTTTTTACTCCTAAAGTGTATATTGCACTATAGGGGATGGGCAGAAAGGGGAAGAAGCAACTAGAATTAAAATAATGTTCTAAGTTAAAAGCAATAATACATATTTCATTTCTCCAGTTGCTGAACTGAATTGCACTGGGAAGGAGAACCAAATAAGATGATGAATCATTTAATTAGTGTGTGTGTGTGTGTGTGTGTGTGTGTGTATGTGTGTGTGTGTGTCTGTCTGTCTGTCTGTCTGTCTGTCTCTCTCTCTCTCTGTGTGTGTGTGTGTGTGTGTGTGTGTCTGCTCAGCAACAAACCAACTTGTCATAAAGCACTGCAGAATTAAGGTAAAAGCTCTTTGGAGCCAGAAAGCAAAAAAAAAGGGGAAGAAATGTACAAAACATGTATTGAACTAATTACAGAATAAAAGAAAGATCATAGACAATGTTAAATACACCCAAACCTGATTTGTTTTTGTTTTCACTTGGCAATTTGAGATATTGCCGGTTGGGATGTGCCCTTCACTGAAAAACAGATCACATGTCACAAAATTTAACACATCATTCCATCTTCAGTTTCTCAGTGATTTTTTTTTAATGCTCAGAAAGTTGTAATATGAAATGTATATGCCACTAATTCCCGATGCTTAATTTAGCTGCGTGGCTTTCCTTTGAGATGGATGAGTGGAATTTTCCAAACTATGTACTGAATTTATGTGCACTTGGCTCAGTTCTATGATTCTTTGTATAAGCATTCCTTGCCAAGAATAACAGATGCCAGTGATCGATTCCATTTATTACTGCTTTCTGCACCTTGGCAGGCTGCTGTTTGGTTCATCCTAGCATCACAGGGGAAAGGGATTCTAGAACTGATTTCTTTGACATTCATAGAGTCCTATCTTTTTCCATAAGTGATAGAATGGAATCAGTGAACCTAGCACTACATGTTACCTCTGGCAGATCATAGAACATAGAACAGGGGTGTCAAACTCAATTTCATTGAGGGCCGCATCAGGGTTGTGTTTGACCTGGATGGGGCAGGGGTGTGGGTGTGGCCAGCTCAAAACCACTGGTATTGGGGGTGCCTGTGGCGGCCCGAGCACTCTGTCAATGAAAACAGAGCTTGGGAGAGCTGCATACGGCCCACCCAAGCTCCATTTTTGCTGGCAGAGGCACCACAGGCCTGTTCTTTGCTGTTTCCAGGGCACCTCTGCAGGCCAGATCTAACCACATTGTGGACCGGATCCAGCCTGTGGGCCTTGAGTTTGACACCCCTGGCATAGAATAAAAGTTAGAAGAGACCTTTGAGACAGGGGTGGGTTCCATCTGCTGCTACTGCTGGTTCGCTCAGGGATGTGCTATGTGCGCGCTTCACATGTGCATGCACAGTACTAAAAAAATGCTTCTGCGCATGCACAGAAGCAAAAAAAAACAAGATGGTGCTGCCTATGGCGCTGCCGAGAGAACCAGGTTGGGGGCATGACAGGCCAAGTTACTACCTATTCAGCCGAATCGGTCCGAACCGGTAGGAACCTACCTCTGCTTGGAAGTCTTCTAGTCCAATCGCTTACTCAAGAAGAATCCTATATCATTTTGGGCAAAAGGTTGTCCAATCTCTTTTTGAAAAGCTCCAGTAACAGAGCATCCACAGCTTCTGGAGGCAAGCTGTTCAACTGATTAACTGTTCTCAAATTTCTGTCAGGAAATTTCTTCTTAGTTCTAGATTGCATCTCTCTTTCATGATTTTTCATCTATTTCGTCTTGTACTGCCCTCAGTACTTTTTAGAATAAGTCAACCCCCTCTACAGCCCATCAAGTATTGGAAGACTGCTTTCATATGGCCTAGTCCTTCTCTTTGATTGAGAGAACTAGTAGACATACCTAGTTCTCTCAATTGTTCATTTTATGGTTTAGCCATCAACCCCTTATCATCTTTGTTTCTTTTCTCTGCACTCTTTCTAAGGTCTCAACATCTTTTTTGTATCGTGGTGACCAGAACTGCATGCAGTATTCAATGCTGTGGTTAAAAGAAATTGCCTCATTTTGATGGAGATTACTGAGAGAAAGTTCATGATTGTTCAGGAGGATATATGATGCAGAAAAGAGACTCTGAATGGGTAACATCATCTGGCATCTCTCTCTTTTCCCACCCTTCTTCTCTTTTGCCTTCTGCTTCCTTCTCCCCCTTCTTTATTTTACTTGAATTTTTCTTTTGTGTTATTTATGAAGAACTCCAAGTACTGCTTCTGTGCCTACTGATGCAGCAAATCCTGCATTTCCAGATTTTATGTGAGCAATTTCCATGATCTAGCTTGAAGCTAGCTAGCTCTTCGACTGGTTATTTTTAGGCCCAAGAACACAATTACAATTTGAATTCGACGAAAGTGGAACATTTCTTTTGCTAAACAGAAAGGAGTATATGTGTGTGCATAATTACAAAAACCAATAATTGGAAAAATAATTACAAAAAGGATGCATTGGACAGAGGGCAGAGCGAGCCACAAAGAAGGTGAGAGGCTTGGAGGCTAAATCCTGTGAAGAACAGTTAAAATAATTTGGTTGTTTAGCCCAAAGAAGAAAAGGCTAAGGGGAGACAAGGCAGCAGCAATCTTCAAATCCTGGGCATAGGGAGTTATTGTTTGTAATGTCCAAGGGCAGGACAAGAATTAATGAATGGAGGATTTACTGAGAGAGATAAAAAATTTAAAACAGGAGTAATTTCCTTATGGTGAGAAGTATTAAGCAGGAAAGCAGTAGAACAGAGTGTCGAACTTGTGGCCTGTGCACCAGGGGAATCACATACTGGCCACAGCCACACCCGGTTTAGCTAAGGGCAGAGGTGGGTTCCTACCAGTTCAGACTGGTTCAGCTGAGTAGGTAGTAACTCGGCCTCTCACGACCCTGAAACGTTTCTATTATCGTTGGTGCCATTTTGATTTTCGGTTCTGCGCATGCGCAGAACAATCCATTCCAAAAATTTATATGTTTTCCTTTTCTTACGTTGTGCACATGCTCAGACTTTTTTTGCATGCCGAACCGGAAGTAATGCCGGCCCCTGGCTAAGGGGGAAAATGTCCTGATATGTCACATGATGTTGCCGTGACGACATGGGTTTGACAGCCCTGCAGTAGAACCTCCTGCCAGGATTCTGAGTAATGAATCCATCAAAAACAGAACTCCAAGGCAGGTAGATTCCTCAAAGAACATGTTTACTGAACACACCATATTGGCACAACTAGTGAAAACCAACTCTATAGTTTCCTGCAGTTTTTCCCCTAATTAAAAGAGAAAATATTCCCTTCCCATGTGTCACCAGTCACATGATCCAATGAAAGTAGCTGGCAGGCTGCTTGGTCACTCCCCTGCCATCTGCTGGGATGACCTCAGTTCTCACAATAAAACTTTTTGTTTCGATGGGTAGTTGGTCTATCTCCTTCCCCCTCCCTTCCCCCTTCCCAAGTTCATGGCAACAATGAGGCAGGGGAAAAATGGCTTCATCCAAGCCAGCTTCAGTGTTGACACCTCCATTACCGGGGTTGTCAAGCAAAGTTGGATAGCATTTGTCTATACCAGTCTGAAAATTCCTGCTCTGGTCAGGAGGTTGTCTTAGAAGATAACAGAATAACAGCATTGGAAGGGACCTTGGAGGTCTTCTAGTCCAACCTCCTGCTCAAGCAGGAAAACCTCTACCATTACAAACAAATGGTTGTCTAATCTCTTCTTAAAAATTTCCAATGTTGGAACACCCACAACTTCTGGAGGCAAGTCATTCCTCTGATTAATTTTTCTAACTGTCAGGAAATTTCTCCTTAGTTCTAAGTTGGATCTCTCTTCGATTAGTTTCTATGAATTGCTTCTTGTCCATATTTCAGATGCTTTGGAGAATAGGTTGACCTTCTCTTCTTTGTGGCAACCCCTGAGATATTGAAACATTGCTATCATGTATCATGTATTTCATTAATTTAGGCATACCCAAATCCTACAACCGTTTTTCATATGTTTTAGCCTTCAGTCCCCTAAACATCTTTGTTACTCTGCTCTGCACTCTTTCTAGACATTCAACACTTTTTTTATAGCGCGATGACCAAAATTGGATGCAATGGCATTTACCCCCAGCAAGATTGGCCAAAATGTTCCCAAATAGATCTCCAAACTGTTGGAAATGTAATCACCAACAGGGGACTTTGTATCATAGGTGTTGGATATGTCCAAAAGCCAAAGAATTCTGGCCGAAAATTCAAAAATGGTTAGAAGAAATAATAGAACAAAAAATTGACATGAACCCTGAGCTGTTTCTTCTAGGAATATTACAAAAAATATTAGTAAGGATATCCAATATTTAATGCTTCATATAATTACTGCTGCCAGAATTTCATATGCCCAAAGTTGGAAACTAAAAACCATTCTATCAAATGCAGAAACCATAAAAAAGTGTTAGAATGATCAGAAATTGACAAACTAACGATGGAACTAAGAGATAGAGAGGAAACAAAGTACTACAAGATATGGAACAGGTGGTATAACTGGCTTGAAAAGAGATGTAAAATCAATGGATAAGGAACACATAGCAAGCACAATGAAAAGAGATGGCATATATTTGTAAAGCACTAGAGATGGAAATATTGTATATAGATGTATATATTGTAAAAAATGTGAGAGTATGAAACAAAGAAGAATATGTATAAAATAATAGAATGGAAAATGGAAAACCTGAAATTAGAAAAAAAGAAATACTGATAACAGAAAGCTGTAAAAGTGTAATTGTGATTTTAATGTTTGGAAAATGGCAAATAAAAAAAAAGTAATTAAAAAAAAAACAAAATTGGATGCAATATTTGAAGTGTGGTCTTACCAAGGCATTTATAAAATGGTATTAATACTTCACATGATCTTGAGTCTATCCCACTAGAAATGCGATCTGGGACTGCTTTGACTTTTTTGTCACACTGCTGGCTCATAAGATGTCCAAGATTTCTTCAGTACCTAAATTTGTCTGTCTCTCTGTCTCTCATTAAAAAACAAAACAAAAGTAAATTATTTCAGCTTGAAGTCACAGAATTCAGAAAGAGCCTGTTGCCAGTTCCAGATTTCCTATCTTGCAAATGTTCATTTCATCAATATAATATGATACAAGCTTCTGAGATTTTATTCAGAATGCCAGAATGTAATAAAATAGCTTTTTTAATAGAAATATGTGTACGGAGAATAAAATAATCTTTAAAAAAAGACCATTTATAGTTTTGGTATATTGCTCAATTGGTCTGGCATGGCAACCAATGATGTATTTAATGGAAGTCAATGTTTTCTAATTCAAAACTAAAATAGACTTGAGGAGTGGGGGAGTGGATTCCAAAGAACAGGAATAGAATCTCCAGCCTGTGATAAATGTGTTTAATTGTTGTTAAAGTTCTGAATTCAGTCTACTTACATCGTGTCTTTAATACTGATTAAAGTATCCGTCTGTCCAGAGATGAAGCTTTAGATCCCAAATGAGGAAATTGGCAAAGATTAGCCTCACTAAACCATGTATCAGTATATCACAGCCTATGCTTTGATTGCATCTCCATTTCATCATCTTCCCATCTCCGTATCTCTCATTTAATGGAGGCAAAAAAAAAGTGATAATTGGCATGATAATGATAATTAACAGCCTCTGGCCCGATTACCCAGACTTCAGTCACTTCATTTTGCTTAATAAAAACAAATCTCCAGAATGTCTGAGAATGCATAAGGAGAACTCCCTGAATTTCAACATTGTGACTTCTAGAAATTCAATCAGGGGTGAAGTGCTCTGAAGTCTGCTATTGGTTTGCTTCAGACACACATGTGCACCAAACCTGCGCTTCATGTGCATGCACACAGCAGGTACTAAGAAGCCTTTTCTGAGTCTGCAAAGGTAAGTATAACAGCAAGGATGGGAACAGCTGTGCCACACGATTTAGATGCACTAGAAAGCAGGATTTCCTGCTTTCTAGCGAATATACATCGTGTGGCATAGCTGATTGTTGCACAGCTGATCGTTGGAACTTTTTTTTTAGCATTTCTTTTACTACCGGTTTAAACCGGTAGTAAAAAAAATTGCTTAAAAAGTAAAAAAAAAAAGTTCCGACGATCAGCTTGTGTGACAATCAGTTGTGCTGTGCGATTTCTAGTGAATATAAATTGCATGGCACAACTGATTGTTGCACAGCTGACTACCAATTCACCCAAACCGGTAGCATTTCACCCCTGCATTCAACCCAACTCCCAAATTTCCCAAGTGCCGGAAATCAGCTATGCAACATTCAGCTGTGCCGCATGATTTCTAACAAATAAAATCACACGTCACAGCTGTTTATCACACAGATGATTACCGGTTCATCCGAACCAGTAGCATTTCACCCCTGCATTCAACCCACCTTACAAATTAGGATATTCCTTCTCATCAGGATTTCCTGCCTGCATCTGTTCTTTCTCAAGAGAAATGATACGTTGTGGGGATCAAAGAGATTTCTGTTATTTAAAAATGTGTTCTGAATACCCTTTATTTCCTCATAGTGTGTATCTATGTTGAATGGGTGGCGTGGTGGCCGAGCGGAGAAGACGATCACCTTCCACTTGGAAGGTTGAGAGTTCAGTCTTAGGTAGCAACACAAAGAAAAAAAATCTGCTGTGAACTCCATATGGTGTCAGGAACGGCATCTGGGCAGTAAATGCTCAGCTCCATCCAGTCACCCTGACTCTACCCTAAATTAAGGGATTACAGGATTGTAAAAAGGGAATTTTTTTTAGTGTATATATGTTGAATCAGGCTATTTCTGGTTTGCGATTCATTTGGATTCCTTTTACTTCACTTCTGGATTGTCCCTGTCCAAGAACAGTCATAGCTGGAGGGCTTTGAAAGCTGTTGCAAATCATTCTGAGCCACTGATGCTCCTTGAGCTTCCACTGACAATGCATTGTCATTATTCAATGACAATGAAGAATTGAGGAAGCACATCCTCATCTAGAGAAGGGTGCTTATTCAATTCTCAGCCTTGGGAACCATCCAAGGACTCATTTTTAGCATGCTGGCCTTATCTAGCCTATTAGTATGCAGACAGAGCCCAACCCCACTGTCTCCCAGGAAGAAGAAACCGAATAAAAACAAACTTCTCAAATTCCCATTAAGAATTGATTTTGCAACTTCTACTGATGGTAGCTTTATTGTTGCTGATCTGAACATTGCTTACTTATTATGTCTTTTTTTCCACTGCTTGTTTTTTTATTTTTAAGCAAAAACAAAGGAAGAAGCAAAAGAAAAGAAACTGAGTGTTATAATATGGACATATTTATATTAAATACTAGGACATGATGGCTCAACTGTTAAAGATGCTGAGCTTCTCCCTAGCCAGTTGACAGCTTAGGGTTCGAGACCCAAGTGCTGTGTGATAGGGTGAGCTCCTGTTACTTTCTCTAGTAACCTAGCAGTTTCAAAGTTTGCGAATGTAGCTAAATAGGTACTACTTCATGCACCTTGGAGTATGGTCATGCTGGCCACATTGACCCCAGGACAATGCTGGTTCTCTCGGCTAAGAAATGGAGATGAGCACCACTTCCTAGAATTGGACAGAAGTGGACAAGGGAAACTTTTATTTAGCCTTTACTTCTTTTGTTAAATATCTCACAAATAGTTGGTTTAAATGTAAACCCAGGTGACGAGTGCTCCTTTGTTCTAATTAGGAGATGCAATGTCATTTTCATCAGAGTCAGTTTACTGACCATGTGTATAGCTACTGTTTGCAATTTTTTTTTCTCCCCACAAAAGTCTGCAGAAATATTGATACTGCATTTATCTGCTTCCTTTCATTTGGTGCACTTTTCCCTACCAAACAGTACCTTCAAAAAGAAAATAATACATAATTGCTATGATGAGAACATTCCTGTGCATTCCACCCCCCCCCCCCAAACTACACATTTCAATGTATATTTTTGGAGTTCTGAGCTGCATGCCCTCATTGTGAAAAATATGAATTTTGACACATATGGGCTTTATAGCAATATGCAGAGTTTTCTTGACAAGCAAACTAAAGCCAGATAGAACATTTCTCTTGTGTTTTTTTCCCCTCATTTGCCAGTTCTTATTCAAGTTGATGAAAAGGAATTTGCATATGGAATTAAATCAAGGAACAAATTTTCAGAGACAAGCCTGGTAACAGGCAAAACTCTTTTATTCTCCTTTGCTGTTTAATGTATTATTTTATTAATGTCTTTATTTTGCAACTGAATATTTTAACCTATCTGTAGTGACTAGTCAAGGGCTAGACTAGGGCTTAACTTTGTTGATACTGCATGTCCCATATTTCTAATAATCGTATAAGTTTTTAAATCAATTCAATTTGTAATTTTAGAATGTTAGGTGCCACCCTGGGTAAAACTTTGCTTTGAAGAGTATAATGTTTTCTTTAAAAAATCGATTAAAAATCCCCTTTGCCCACTTTGTTGTTGTTGTTAGTTGCGAAGTCATGTCTGACCCATCGCAACCCCATGGACAACGTTCCTCCAGGCCTTCCTGTCCTCTACCATCCTCTGGAGTCCATTTCAGCTCACACCTACTGCTTTGGTGACTCCATCCAGCCACCTCATTCTCTGTAGTCCCCTTCTTCTTTTGCCCTCAGTCTTTCCCAGCATGAGGCTCTTCTCCAGTGAGTCCTTCCTTCTCATTAGGTGGCCAAAGTATTTGAGTTTCCTCTTCAGGATCTGGCCTTCTAAAGAGCAGTCAGGGTTGATCTCCTCTAGGACTGACCGGTTTGATCACTTGCAGTCCAAGGGACTTGCAGGAGTCTTCTCCAGCACCATAGGTAGTTCAAAGGCCTCAATTCTTTGGTGCTCAGCCTTTCTGCTCACTTACAGATGCATTAAGATTCTCACTTTAGGTACCACAGATCAACTACTATTTCAGCCTGCCTAGAAGGGGTAAAGTATCTGTGGTCCTGTGGAAGCTATAACATTTAACTCCTCTCATCATTGGAATCAATAATAATGAAAAGATAAGGACTTATTTGCTTTTTCAACCCTGATGGGTCAGATCAATATGTCCACTCCGTGCATTTCCCCCAAAATATCCCATAAATGAAATTAATATTTACACAGAGCTCAGAATGTTAAACTATATTTTAGAAAGTTATTTTGGGGAAACTTTTCTACATGCATATAAATGTATCAGTCTTTTCCTTTCCAAGGTAAGAAACATTATTCAGAGGGCAAAATCAGAATTTAAAAAATAGTCAGTTAAAAATAATAATAATTATAGGCAAGAGATGAGAAAAGGAAACATAAATTAACTATCAACTTTGAACTGAACCTGGCAGCAGCCATTTTTCTGTTCCTCAGTTGCCACACAGAGGGGGAAGAGTGGGAAGGAGGTTGGAATGTCTTACTAGATACGACAGAGAGCTTTCTCTTGAGAACCAAGGTCATCTCTACTACCAATGGATAAGGTTGGGGAAGGAGCACCTGGGGAGCTCGCCAATTGACCTAATTGGCCAACATGACCTGTGACACTTTAGGATGGAGTTATTTCTTATTTTTAATTATGCTGAAACCACAGGAAATATTTAGAGTTAGTTTTCCTTTAGAGCAGTGCTGATATGATGTACTCAATAAAGAAGATCTTTGAGGAGGATTCTAGTCTCAGAGTTCTGATTTGCTTAACTTCATTAGTCGGAACCTTGACCCTAATTTTGTACAAGTATTATTTTATATTGTCCATACCTTTCTACCTTTGCAATCATAGCTTCCACCAGAGCTGCTTGATTCATTGCCATTTGCTCTTTTAATCTCACCTCTTTTTTTTCTTTTTAAGATCTCATCCACTCCATCCATCCAAGCATAACTATCTCAGGTTCCCCGTACCCATCTTCTCTACCCATTCACTTTTCTTTCGGATACAGGTAGTCCTCGACTTATGACTACAATGGAGCCCCAAGTTTCTGTGGCTAAGTGAAACATTTGTTAAGTGAATTTTAGCCCATTTTATGAGCTTTCTTGCTGCAGTTCTCAAGTGAATCATTGCAGTTGGTAAGTTAGTAACATGGTTATTAAGTGATCTGGTTTCCTTCATCGACTTTGCTTATCAGAAGATCGCAAAAGGGGATTGCGTGACCCAGGGACACTGCAACCGTCATAAATATGAGTCAGTTGCAAGTGTCAGGATTTTGATCACGGGATCAAGAGGATGCTGCAATGGTTGTAAGTGCAAAAAATGATAATAAATTACTCTTTACACTGCCATTGCAACTTTGAACAGTCACTAAATGAACTATTGTAAGTTAAGAACTAGCTTATCCCTTTGTTTTCCTTATATGATCAAACCTCTTCATCAGGGATTATTTTACTGCTGGTTTGTTCAGATATGCACTTCAGGCATGTGCGTGCTTTGCCACACGCATTTGATGCATGATATGAATGCTACACATTCATATGCAGTGGTGAAAAATTGCTTCTGCACATGTGCAGAAGCAAAAAACAAGATGGCGGCACCTATTTGGGGGTGTGGACGGCGAGTTACTACCTACTCAGCCGAACTGTTCCGAACCAGTAGGAACCCACCTCTGCTCCTCATTCACATTTGCATTCAATCCATCTGCATCCAGCACACATTCATTTTTGACTTTCTCCCTTCTTGTTTCACTACCCTGCATAGACGAATGGGGAATTCTGAGAGCTGAAGTCCATACATCTTCAGGTTAAGAAACATTGCACTACACACATCCCTCAATTATCCCATTCCCACGGCATTCAACTTACTTTTACATTTCTCTCTAATCAAAATAACAGTAACCATGAATAATTGAAGTGAGCTAATTCTGGAAAAGTTGAAGTGCGCCTATAAAAGACTCCAAAGATTCCTTTCAAGGACTTTCAGCTGGATACTCCAAAAGTTCCAAAGACTTAGATTCTCATTTAGGATAAGTATTATTTTTACACAAACACTATGATCTAGATTAAAAATAAATCTGTTGCCAGCAGAGGTAGGAGAATTTTAGGAGTATATCTGGATAAGAGATAGGCCCACAAGGGCCAATAAGGTGCCCACAAGTAAATAGTACTAAGGTGAAACGTAAGTGCAAAGTCAAACTTCTTTTTATGGATTTATGCAAATAGCATTATACATTTACTCAGTATGGTAAAAATACGATTAGGTTAGGCAAAATGTGGGTTATGGAGGCCAGGATGGTGAAAGAACGGGTTGAATACAATGTATGTTTCTCTTGGTGTTATCCATTTCTTTGCTTCTGAGCACTTCTACTTAGCTGGAGCAACATGCTTGAGTCTAAGCATTTATGGCTGAGCTAGTAGTTAATTGTTCATTGATAAAGTGAACATAGGTAGGGGATGAGCTTGCAGGCAGGCATGGGATTCAAAAATTTAAGCAATGGGTTCTCTGCCTGGTTGCTGGGTGGGTGTGGCCATGGTGGGCGTGGCCTAGTTGGCCTCAGCAGGGGGGATTGCCTTCCTCAGATTCTGGGGGCTTTCCTCAAGCCTCTGGCATGAGGAAAACTACCTCCCCCAGGCTCCAAACTGCCTCCCCTCTGGAAGCTAGAACAGACTCATTTCCGGCCTTCCAGAACTTCCAAGAGGCTCGTTTTTCCCACTCGAGCCTCTGCATGGGCCCCACACTTGCCTGGGAGTGGTGGGAGAGGGGTGGGGTGGGAGGGATGGGGTGGGGTGGGATGGGATGGGGAGGGGAGGGGCCATCCAGAGGTGGGATTTGGAGGCTGTCTGAACTGGCCATAACATTAGCTATGGATTCTCCTGAACCTGGACGAACCCATAGCAGCCCACACCTGCCCTCAGGAGGAAGTACAATTTTGCTTATCTGTCCTAACACCACTCTCTTCAATTGAAGCAAATATTTGTAGCTCAGGGTTGAACAGTGGTCTCCTTGTTGCTCTCTGAGCTTGGTGGTTTTCATGCAGATGTTCTTTATCCAACAAGGTAACATCATCAGTGCTAGAAGAGTTTGGTCTCTCATTGTATACAAATGACTTGCCATGTCAGTGTTGGTGGGGGTGTTCTTGGTGGCTCCCCCATTTGGCAGTTGTTTACTGAGTAGGTAGTTCCTTGATTGGGGTATTGTTTACTGTTTCATCTTAATCAGAGGTGGTATTCAGTAGGTTCTGACCAGTTCTGGAGAACCAGTAGTGAAAATTTTGAGTAGTTCGGAGAACCGTAAATACCACCTCTGACTGGCCCCGCCCACAGCTATTCTCCTCCTCCTGAGTCCCAACTGATCAGGAGGGAATGGGGATTTTACAGTATCCTTCCCCTGCCACACCCACCAAGCCATGCCCACAGAACCTATAGTAAAAAAAAAATGAATTCCACCACTTAATCTTTGTTGTCTGGGTATTGATTGCTGGTCAGGACCTGGTATAGTCTCCCACCAACACTGACGGGGTAAGCCACTTGTATATAAACAGAGAACAATCTCCACTCCCTTGTAGCATTGCTGATGTTACCTAGTTGGGTAACAAAACATCTGCAAGAAAATAACCAAGCTCAGAAAGCACTAGCGATCATCCCATTTTCTGTTTTAGTGGCCATTTGTTTCTTCTCCTTGTGTGTTTCCAGGATCTTGGTTCTCATTTTAGTCTCCCGGCATAGCAAGGATTTTTTTTCCCAACCAAATCAGCTTAAATCTCCTTTTGCAACAAAGTAAGACCTAGAGATGGGGCTGCATGCATTTTACCTTGCAGTTTTTCTCAACCTTGGCAACTTTAAGCTTTGTAGAATTCCCAGAATTCCCCAACCAGCATGCTAGCTGGGGAATTCTGGGATTGAAGTGTCTCCGCTGAAAATTGCCAAGGTTGAGAAACACTGGTCTAGCATACAAGCTCAGCCTCTGGCACAATTCACCACCAGCTCTTGCCAATGTTTTAATGCCGTTCAACACATTTCACAGTTCTGTTTATCTCAAAGTTCAATAAAGCAGACTGTTGCTCAGTTATTCTTTGTTTTCCTCCCCATTTCAAACTTTTCATACTGTTAAACACTCCAATGCCAGCATGGACTAAACTTTGCCTAAGATAGAGCTTTACCAAATTGGGTTTTTGTTTTTTGGTTGTTGTTGTTGTTTTTGCAGAGAAGCCACCCTGCTGTGATTTGGGCTGGAGAGTTTTGAGACAAATGTGAAAGTAAATGAGAAACAGGGAAATGTAATAGAATTTGTACCACATAATTAAAACCATTGGACAGATGCAAATGCAGAAGTCTGCCATTTTATTGCCCTATCAAACTCTGCATCAGACCCGGAAAAAATCCAACTTTAGGATTCAAAAGGCTCCATTTAATTTCTCAGATAGTGGTCTATTACTTTTACACTACAAGGTTCATCACAAAAGGAGTATCATTATGGCAGGTCTGTTACCACTGTATTGGTCTGATAATCTTGGGTTGCTTACCAGGAGATTACTGGGGAGACAGATGAGGCCTGAAAGCTGTCCATTAGCTAAATCCATAATATCCATACGAGAGGTGGGTTCCTGATCCCATTGCAACCAGTACTGTTGCAACGGGGCCCAGCATCCACCACATGAACGCATGCAGCGTGCGCATGCGTCCTTACCTCTTGTGATGCATCCTTACCTCTTGTGAGCCTCCGTGATGCTCCAGCTGCTCGGCAGAGCATTGCACGGAAGCGCCAAAGAGCTCAAATACAAGTAAGGAGCTTGAGTGGGCGGGTGGGCCTCCAGAGCACCATACCGGAATGGTACCCAGTGCTCTGGACAGGCACTGATATTCCCGTACTGAGGCGTACCATCTGATCCATACTTAGGGTCTACTAAAATTTGCTTCCAGAATTTTTGAATGCTCCAGCACTGGAAGTTTTAAAGAAGATATTGGATATCCATTTGTCTGAAGTGGTGTAGGGTTTGCTGCCTAAGAAGGGGGTTGAACTAGAAGACCTCCAAGGTCCCTTCCAACTCTTCTATTCTATTCTATTCTATTCTATTCTATTCTATTCTATTCTATTCTATTCTATTCTATTCTATTCTATTCTATTCTATTCTATTCTATTCTATTCTATTATGATTGCTTGTATTCTATTCTAAAATGATTGCTTGAGGTTCTTGGCTGTAATGAGATAAGATAACTTTGTATTATATGAAGAATAACAATGGAATCAAGAGTTTAAAAGGAATGACATATCAGATGACATCAAAATACAACTTCAGTAATATTATTAATTCTCATCTCTGTTTGATTGTTTATAACCCTCAGTTGGGTGAAATGGTGCATCATAGGGCAACAATTTTTCAATCAAATGAACTCAAATTGGCTGATATAAAGAATGCATTAAAATTTGGGACCCATGCCTCCTGTGGGATTGAAATTTGGCAAAGTTGTGGCTGCTTCGGTGCTGCTGCACTGCTGTGCTGCGGAACCACCATAGTCGCCTGCCATCATGTGATCATTATTAACAATGCTCCCTGCCAGCTTCCTGTAAGGAAAGTCAGTGGGGAAGCTGGCAGGAAATCAAAAATCATTCCCACTCCCATTGCTTTTTCACCCATTGTCTTTCTCACTTCAGTAAGAAAACATCTCTGAAACAATAATCCAATGGGTCATGGATTGCCTAATTCAATGTTATGAATAGAGGAGCTATTAAAAGGATAACAGTTGGAAAGGACTCTGGAGGTCTTCTAATTCAACCCCCTCCTCCTGCAGGAGACCCTATGCCATTTCAGACAAATCTCTTCTTAAAAACCTGCAGTGATGGAGAACCCACCATTATGCTGGAGAACCCATCACTGTGCTGATGGCAAGCTCTTCCACTGATTAATTATTCTCACCATCAGAAAACCAGAGCCTGGCTATTGGAACTTTGGAATCAGGTCATAAGTACCTCTGAGGAAGTCTGTTGTAACTTTGAATAGTTGCTAAAGTAAGTAAAGGACATGCTGTAGTCTACACTGACCTAAAAGAACACGATGGGAGATAAATGAGAAAAGGCAATCCTGAAGGATATCAAGAAGAGAAATTTTGGGACCATTGAGTTCTCTTCCATCCAAATGTAGTGACTTGATTCCTGATAAACTTGTTAACAATGCAAGTCTATGATAACACATAGATTTTCTATATGCCCACTTTCAGAATAATGCCAGCTATAGGAACGAACTGGAAACCCTAATATCAATATTTCAATTTCTTGTCTGTAGGAATTGTCTACTTGGTTTGATGCATTTAGAAGTAATTACTGTGAATGGTTATGTAAAATGTTCCACTTTCCCCATGAAATCTTTCTCATATCTTGCATCTGCTTGAATTCCGAAAAGAAATGCTGAAGGAGAGTGGGAGGATTAAATTGCAAGAATTGTTTCTGTGCCAAAAAAAAGCCTTCTACTATTATTCCTAAAATTTGATGAAAGATTATTTGCTTTCACTTATTATTATTTTTTTCACGCAAAACAAGGCCATATATATATTGATCTCTGCTGCCCATTGTGGCATTGGTCAATTGAATGTTTTACAAGACACTTTTTTAATAAGATAACTAAGATGTAGAACAGGTTACTAACTTTTGTTACACCTTGTGGTGGTAAGGGCATTCCTCCACCTAGGAAGAATAGAATAGAGTAGAACAGAGTAGACTAGGGTAGGGTAGGGTAGGGTAGGGTAGGATAGGATAGGTCTAGGATAGGATAGAATTCTTTATTGGCCAAGTGTGATTGGACACACAAGGAATTTATCTTTGGTGCATATGCTCTCAGTGTACATAAAAAGACAAGATACATTCATCATGAATCATAAGGTGCAACACTTAATGATAGTCATAGGGTACAAATAAGCAATCAAATCATATTAGGAAACAATCAATATAAATCGTAAGGATACAAGCAACAAAGTTACAGTCTTGAGAGACCGCCTGCTGCCAATTACCTCCACTAGACCGATTAGATCCCACAGATTAGGCCTCCTCCGAATTCCATCCGCCGGCCAGTGTCGACTGGCGACTACCCGGAGGAGAGCCTTCTCTGTGGCTGCTCCGACCCTCTGGAACGAACTCCCCGTGGAGATTCGAACCCTTACCACCCTCCAGGCCTTCCGCAAAGCCCTTAAAACCTGGCTGTTCTGACAGGCCTGGGGCTAAAGAACCGTTGCCCCCGTCTCGAATGGTATGACTGTCGTGTGTTTTAAACTATGTATTGTTTTGTGTCGTTTTAATTTTGTCTGTATCACCCCTTCCCTGGTTTGAGTTGTGAGCCGCCCTGAGTCCCCTTCGGGGGAAAAGGGCAGCATATAAATAAAATAAACATTCAACATTCAACATTCATAAGTGGGAGGAGATGGCTGATAGGAACGATGAGAAGATTAATAGTAATAGTAATGCAGACTTTGTAAATAGTTCGACAGTGTTGAGGGAAATATTTCTTTAGCAGAGGGATGGCATTTGGGAAAAAATGTTCTTGTGTCTAGTTGTCTTAGTGTGCAGTGTTCTATAGTGTTATTTTGAGGGTAGGAGTTGAAACAATTTATGTACAGGATACAAGGGGTCTGTAAATATTTTCATGGCCTTCTTTTTGACTCCTGTAGTATACAGGCCAAAAATGGAAGGCAGATTGGTAGCAATCATTTTTTCTGCAGTTCTAATCATCCTCTGAACTCTGTGTCGGTCTTGTTGGGTTGCAGAACCAAACCAGACAGTTATAGAGGTGCAGATGACGGACTCAATGATTCCTCTGTAGAGCTGAATCAGCAGCTCCTTGGGCAGTTTGAACTTTCTGAGTTGGCGCAGGAAGAACATTCTTTGTTGTGCTTTTTTGATGACATTTTTTATGTTAGGTGTCCATTTTAGGTCTTGAGATATGATAGAACCTAGAAATTTGAAGGTTAGGGTTGTAGGAAGTATATATAAAGTATTATGTGTGCAGTAAAAGAAAAAAATTGATAGGGCAAAGAATGAATGGATTTTTAATGAACGTGGACTGAATATATAAGTGAGTGTTATGTTGGATGATTTGATGATAAAGAATATGAAAGGTGATTGAATCACATAGTAAATGCAGTTATATGCAAACATGTTTGTTTTATCTGGATTTTGAAATTTTTGTGTATCTTTATCACTGAAAGTTAACAAACCTTCTTGTGGGTCTTGCTAACATACAAAAGGAATTCAAATGAATAAACAACATCTTAATTTAAGGCTTGTTTAATTCAATTCATAAACAAAAGTCAGCTAACATATGATTTCCAGCATGAAAAAGTCATTATCCTTTTAATAACTGCTTTCACCATCTTTGGCAACATTAGTGGCAACTAAATGCTTTTCTGTAATTAATTGGTCTTTCACATTTCTGTACCGGTATTTTGATTCATTTTTCATAGTAAACTGTTTCAACTCAGTAACATTTCTGAATGTTCTTGCATGAACCATTCACATCAGATGCTACCGTAACAATTTTATTTGGATTGTCTGGATTTTGACTTAGCCATTTCAAAATATTGGATTAGTTCTTCAATCATTCTTTATAAAGCTGTTTGTAGGTTTTTGATCACTGTTTTGCTTCATGACTCACTTCCATTTCAACTGGTGGACAGATGGCCCGATCGTCTCCTGATACAAAGTGGAATTCATACTCCCTTCAATTAAGGCAAGCCATGCAGGAATCACAGGAATCAAATAATCCTCAAATAATGATATTACCACCTTCACAATGAACAATTAATATCAGTTTTTTTAAAATTATAAAATGGAACACACAGACATGATGACTCCTATGGAACACCAATCCATGGAATGCAACTTCAAGAGAACTGCAGGACCATTCAAATGTTTGGGGGCAATTTGTGTCATTTTTTTTTTTCTAGTGAGTCATGACTTCCACTTTGTTATTCTTCTATGAATTCTATACCTATTCAATACAATTATGTTGATTCACTGACCTTTTGTGACTTCAAGACTGGATTATTGTAATGCGCTCTACATGGGGCTGCCCTTGAAGAGTGTTCGAAGACTCCAATTAGTCCAGAATGCAGCCGCGCAAGCGATTGTGGGTGCACCAAGGTACACCCACGTTACACCTATCCTCCGCGAGCTGCACTGGCTGCCTATTAGTCTCCAAATCTGCTTCAAGGTGCTGGTCGCTACCTATAAAGCCCTACATGGCATCGGACCTGGGTAACTGAGAGATCGCCTCCTGCCGATTACCTCTCTCAGACCAATTAGATCACACAGGTTGGGTCTCCTCCGGATTCCATCTGCCAGCCAATGTCGGCTGGCGACTCCCCGGGGGAGAGCCTTCTCTGTTGCAGCTCCGGCCCTCTGGAACGAGCTCCCTGTTGAGATCCGGACCCTTACTACCCTCCCGGCCTTCCGCAAAGCCACCAAGTCCTGGCTGTTCCAGCAGGCTGGGGGGAGCTGAGAAGCATCTACCTCCACGGAAATTGTGAATGTTGGTTTTGTTTTTAATATGTTGTCTTTGTCTCGTTTCCCCCCTTTCCCTTGTCTTTTGTGAGCCGCCCGGAGTCCTCCGGGAGTGGGCGGCATACAAGATAAATAAATAAATAAATAAATAAATAAATAAATAAATAAATGAATGAATGAATGAATGAATGAATGAATGAATGAATGAGGCTTATAGACTACTCCTGGGAGCTGGGGGGTACAATTGAACAAAAAACAGCCCGTTTGTTACTCATTTCTGCCTTCCCCAGCCCCCAGGAGCTCTCTGAAAGCCTTCTACAGGCTTTGCATGGCCATTTTGCTGAAGAGGGCGGGTTTTGGGGAGGCAAAAAATGCTGAATTCAGTGTATAAGACACACCCAGATTTTCAGCCTCTTTTTTGAGGGAATAAGTTGCGTCTTATACTCTGAAAAATACAGTACTCAAATTTTCTGTAACCGATTCTCCAGAACTAGTCAGAACCTGCTGAATACCACTTCTGGGTTGATGTGTACCAGAATTATAAGCCTGGTGAACTCCACTGACAACTCACCCTCAACATGAAACAGTTTAAGCCAGGGAAGTAGCTATGAGTCAAGAAGATGGTACAATACAAACAATCCCATCTGATCTCTAGTGTTCAGCTTTATAAGGAATGCTTTACATCCAGCTATCTGTAGGCCAGTACCCCTCAGAGCTACCAAAATCTTTCACTGATGACAATAACTGCTCCATCACAGGATTGAAACTGGCACCATGCATGAACTGATCTTGCAAGAAAGATCTTCCCCGGTCCAAGTTCCAAACCCAAATTTTCTGTTGCTAAGTGAGACATCTGTTAAGTGAGTTTTGCCCCATTTAATGAACTTTCTTGCCACTGTTGTTAAGTGAAGCACTTCAGCTGTTAAATTAGTGACAGGGTTGTGAAGTGAATCTGGCTTCCACTTTGACTTTGCTTACCAAAAGGTTGCAAAGCAGTGGTTGGTTTCAAATTTTTTTAGAACCTCTTCTGTAGGTGTGGCCTGCTTTGTGGGAGTGGCTTGCTGGCCATGTGACTGGGTGGGAGTGGCTTGCCAGCCATATGACTGGGTGGGCGTGGTCAATTTGTAAAATGTGGTGAAACTCACTTAACAACACTCTTGCTTAGCAACCAAAATGTTGGCTCAGAAACTCTGGCATTTGAAGCACACAAGTCTTAAAGCTGTCAAGTTACAAGACCCTTCTACCCCTAACCCTTTAGAAAAAAAAAACCCAGGGATGTTCAAACTTGACAGTTTTAAGACTTGTGGACTTCAACTCCCAGAATTCCTCCTCTCGCTCTTCATCTTGATGATGTGCGGACGGGCGGGGGGAGGCAGCTGGAACTGGTTCTAAATGGCACTGTAGATTTGTGGAACCTCTTCTATAGAAGAGGTTAGAACTGGAAGGAACCCACCCCTGTTGGAAAGGATGACTACATCACCCTAGGACACCACAACCACCATCAATATGTTGCAAATTTGCACAAATTTGCACAAAAAAAGTTGAAAAGCATCCGAATTTTGGTCCACATGACCATGGAGAAGCTGAAATGGTCGTAAGTGCAAAAAACGGTCATAAGTCATTTTTTTCCATACCAGTGTAACTTCAAGCAGTCACTAAACTGTTGTAAGTTGAGGACTATCTATATTGTTCCCTAACTTTCCCTTTACAAGGTTATGTCTCTGGCTGTGGATTGAATGAGCCTCAAAACTTGAGTTTGCAACCTTTTCCAAATGAAAAAGTGAGAAAATATGTGTTTTGTGGAGTTCCTTGGGAATCTCTTTTGAGCAAGACATCACGTCCTTTTAGAAAGTGTATGGTGAGAACTCCTTTGCAATGAGGGCAGCTAACATTTATGAGATTTATATAGTGCAGGGCTGGCCTAAATCACATCTAATGAGCACTCATATACTATCCTCTACTAGTTATTCCTTTAATTAAATTGATTGACCTGGGAGAAGATGGGTTGTTATTGCATTTCAGCTCTGATACTTCACATGTTGGATAACTCTAAATAATGAATGAAAGAAGCACCAAATCTTAAAGCTATTTGTTCATTCAGGCTCCCTGTATAAATTCATAGGAGTCTCAGGATGCTCTGATAAATTTTTAGTAGAGGAAATGTGCACCAACATTCAGAAAATCTGAAAAGAGAGGTGGGTGCAATCAGACGAAATGAGGAAGTAAAAAAAATAAACATTAGCCCCACTGCAGAGTAGAAATTTGCATGAGGAAAAATGCCATGAAAAAGAATGACACCAGACAATTTTTTTCTGGGGATATTTAATTTTTTTTCATTTAAATATTATGTAGATTAGGGTACATTGTGTACAAAACATCCATATGGTAGTGAAAGTTGCAAATGAAAATAGAAGCATTTTAACTTTTTATTCTTTTTATTGAAAGAACATGTATGCGCCCTACCAACAGACTGAGATAGACTTCAGCATATTTGTAGTGGACTGTGCGGATGGCCTTGGGGAAACAGGAGAAGAGATACTGCCCAGGAAACAATAAGAGAGGCAGGAGCCCCCAGTGGCTCAATGGTCAGAGAAAGAAACATAGGGAGAGCCCTCTCTAAAGGATCAAGCAGTTAAAAGGAGCAGCGGCAACTTTGTACTTCCAGACCTACAAGATTCTGTTAATGTAGCGTTATAGTGAAAGAGAATTAGCTCATATAGTTGTGTTTCCTGTCTGCTTACCCCAGAGGGCTGACATCAATCTTCCAAGTGTGAAAGTACACAATCCCTGCCACTTTTATAACTGCTTGATCCATTTGGAAGGGCCTTCCTAAGTCTCTTTCTCTGACTGTTAAGACATTGGGGGACTCATGCCTCACTTTTCTGATTGTTTCCTAGGCAGCATCTCTTCCCTTCTTTCCCCAAGTTCATTCATGCATTCTATTAGAAAAATATAATACAATAATACAATAGCAGAGTTGGAAGGGACCTTGGAGGTCTTCTAGTTCCTAGGCAGGAAACCCTATACTGTTTCAGACAAATGGCTATCCAACATCTTCTTAAAGACTTCCAGTGTTGGGGCATTTACAACTTCTGGAGGCAGGCTGTTCCACTGATTAATTGTTCTAACTGTCAGGAAATTTCTCCTCAGATGTAAGTTGCTCCTTGATTAGTTTCCACCCATTGCTTCTTGTTCTACACTCAGGTGCCTTGGAGAATAGTTTGACTCCCTCTTCTTTGTGGCAACCCCTGAGATATTGGAACACTGCTATCATGTCTGCCCTAGTCCTTATTTTCATTAAACTAGACGTACCCAGTTCCTGCAACCGTTCCTCATATGCTTTAGCCTCCAGTCCCCTAATCATCTTTGTTTCTCTTCTCTGTAGTCTTTCTAGAGTCTACACATCTTTTTTTACTTCATGGCGACCAAAACTGGATGCAGTATTCCAAGTGTGGCCTTACCAAGGCATTATAAAGTGGTATTAACACTTCACATGATCTTGATTCTATCCCTCTATTTATGCAGCCTAGAACTGTGTTGGCTTTTTTGGCAGCTGCTACACACTGCTGGCTCATATTTAAATGGTTGTCCACTAGGACCCCAAGATCCCTCTCACAGTTACTACTATTGAGCAAGGTACCACATATGCTGTACCTGTGCATTTTGTTTTTCTTGCCTAAATGTAGAACCTTACTTTTTTCACCATTGAATTTCATTTTGTTAGATATGTTCAAGTTTGTCAAGATCCTTCTGTATCTTTAGCCTATCTTCTGGAGTGTTGGCTATTCCTGCCATCCTGGTGTCATCTGCAAATTTGATGAGTTCCCCATTTATTCCCTCATCCAAATCGTTGATGAAGATGTTGAAGAGTACTGGGCCTAAAACAGAGCCTTGGCGTACTCCACTGCATACCTCCCTCCATGTAGATGCAGTTCCATTGAGGACTATACATAGAGTGCAGTTGATCAGCCAGTTATGAATCCATCTGGTGGTGATGCTGTCTAACCCACATTTTTCTACTTTATCTAGTATTTATCTCATTGGAAAATATGCACACTGAGGCACAAGCCTGAAAAAGCCATATTTGGCCATCACTTGTTGACATCCATTTCCTGCCCTGCCCTATGATAGTGCTTTCATCTAGTGCTGAAACCATGAGTGAGGCAGACATAAGTTATTCTTTGCTGTACTTGAATTAAATTAATAGTCCTCAGCTTTTTTCCATATCATCCAAAGTAGCCTCAGGGCATGCAAAATGTTACACTTTCTCACCTATTCCCTTGGAGGGATTTTAAGGGACTGGAAGTGACTGAGATCAAGGGCTATAGAAGTAGATGGGGATTAGCGCAGAAGACAACCAACATTGCACTACTAGCTTGAGTAATGGAGCATTTCAGCTCAGCAGTGGGGAACAGCCCATGTATTGACTCATATATCCTTAGTTCCAAATTGACTACAGCTCTTCTCACACACCAAAAGAATGAAACAGCAGTGCTGAAGGACACCAAGTTAAGGAAGTTTGTTTGGAAGTCTTGGTTAGCCCTCTAGTTATCTGAAAATTTAATAAATGTCTACTCATTTTACAGTTTTAGCCCAATCATTTATAAAATTGTTGAATGAGCCCAAGAAGTGGCCTGAAGCACCACTACTCAAAACTGTAATTGTTTATTTGTCTCCAGGAGCAGCTTGGATACATTACGAGGCAATTTTATATATAATCTATTCAGAAATAAGTTCCCCTGAATGTAGTAATACTGCCAGGAAAATTAGGATAGAATTGCAGCTTTAACATGCTGCCACTTAAATTAAGGCCTCAGAAAAGGAGCCTTTTTGTGCATTGCTAACTGCATGTTCTTCCCATTACCATCACCATGAAGGGAAGTAAAGTATCTGAACTAGCAACCATGAGTCCAGAACTGAAACGAAATTATTCCCCAAGCATCCACTCAAACGCTGAAGTTAGCTGCCAAAGAATGCAAAACAAGCCACCTACGTGTGCAGCAAAGACATTCTGGTTTTACATCTTCCTGTCTCCGGGGAGGAATAAAAACACATAGTTCTGATGGGCAGTTGTCATCTTCTTTGCTTTGAAAATTCAGATGAATTGGTTTTGTGAAAAAGAGAAGCTCTGTAGAACAAGATTTGCATAAGAATTGTTCTCCACTCCTGGCAGATCATGTCATTGCTCTCCCTCTCCCTCCCTCTCACCTCTCCCTCTCTCCCTCTCCCTCTCACCTCTCCCTCCCTCTTCCCTCCCTATCCCTCTCCCCTCCCCCTCTCCCCCTCCCTCTCCTTCTCCCTCCATCCCTCTCCCTTCCCCATCCCTCTCCCCTCCCCCTCCCCTCCCCCTCCCTCTCCTTCCTCTGCTTAGCATCTTGTCCCAGCCCTTTATGTTTGGTATGCATTGTTAAGGTGGGTCACCTCTGGATGGCTCTTTGGAGTTCAGATATAGAAGCCATTTTTTTCTGTATATGGCTAGCTTCCAGCAAAATTTAGCTCCCGAATAGAAAGTTGGATTTGACAAAGCTATGAAGACTTTTCTTTCTTCCCCCAAAAGCCCAGTAGACCCTATATCATTACCTCCATTCAGATGAATTCATTGGATGCTTAGGATTTGTGATGTGGTTAATGTTGTATGTGTAAGGCAAATGGAAAGCCATGTCAAATAAAGAGGCCAAGAGAACCCAGAATTCAAGGAGACTGTCCCACATGCTTACTCATAAAATTTACTCAGGCATGTGGGTCCTGAAAGAGGCAGAATTTGGCAAGTCTTCAAGGAGAACATTGAGCGGGGTTACTGAGAAAGCCTGCCTCTGTACTATTTCCTACTGTTGACATGCAGAACTGAGATATGTGAGATTCTCAGATATTCATAGAACATTCATTCTGGCCTATTAAAACACAGCTTGCATATGTCACAGTGACCCATCTGGTTGTAGCATCTGGAAGATGAGAGAAACTATGTTTCCTTGAGCTGAATGGCGCTCCAAAAGAATGCTTCAGTGCACTGAGATGTTCAGGGTTGCTCTCTGTATTAATGTAGATGCTAAAAGAAACTTGTGCACATGTATCCTTTGTACCACCAGATCAAAGCAGCCAGATATATCATGTTGAATCCCTTGGATGCTCCGGCTTGAAGTAGGAGAACTTAGTTTTTCAAGCCAAAGAACTTGAAGGAAACAGATGGCTGTAACAACTCTGAGATGATGTTCTGACATCAGGAGAAGGTGATGTAGCATACTCATAAAAGGCGCAAGATTTTAACTGTGTGGTCAAGGCCAGGATCCTGATTTTAGTTTTTCTTTTCCAGCCTGCAACACTCGGGATGGAATACTGCTGGTTTGCATACCCTGGGAAGTCCTATGTGGTGGTGTAGTGGTTATAATGCAGTATTGCAGGCTAACTCTGCCCACAGCCAGCAGTTTGATTTTCACCCGCTCAAGGTTGACTCAGCCTTCCCTTTTTCCAAGATTGGTAAAATGAGGACCCAGATTGTTGGGGGCAATATGCTGACTCTGTAAACTGCTTAGAGAGGGCTGTAAAAGCACTGTGAAGCGGTATATGAGCCACAGTGGTGCAGTGGTTAGAGTGCAGTACTGCAGGCTATTTCTGCTGATCGCCAACTGCCTACAATTTGGCAGTTCAAATCTCACCAGGCTTTCAAGGCTGACTCAGCCTTCCATCCTTTCTAGGTGGGTAAAATGAGGACCCAAATTGTTGGGGGCAATATGCTGACTCTGTAAATTGCTTCGAGAGAGCTATAAAGTGATCTAAATGCTGTAACGCTATATAAGTCTAAGTGCTATTGCTATTTCAGGCTAACTCTGTCCATAGCCACGAGTTAGATTCTGACAGACTCAGTGTTAGCTGAGCCTTCCATCCTTCCGAGTTTGGTAAAATGAGGATCCGGATGGTTGGGGGGGAGGGGGTAATATTTAATTTAGTTGTGTGAGACGCAATGACAATAAAGTAAACTAAATATGCTGACTGTGTAAACCGCTTATAGAGGGGCTGTAAAACACCATGAAGTGGTATATATGTCGAAGCACTATTACTATTTCTGCCCAGTGTTGTGTTTTGGTAATGCTAACAAAATATCAAGGTCTCCTTCTGCAATGCCATCCTATCACTTCCTGGCATATAAGCAGCAATGTAGCCAGGGGTGTGTTCCGGCTTCTTTTACTACTGGTTGGCACAGCAGATTAAAAAAACAAGATGGTGGCGCCTATGGCACTGCCGATAGAACCAGTTCGGGGGCATGGCTGGCCGAGTTAGTACCTAATCAGCCGAACCAGTCTGAATCGGTAGGAACCCTCCTCTGAATGTAGCCTTTTATACAGAACTTTGGATACTTCAACCAAAATCCATAGTGGACCCAAAATGTTTGCTCCAAACAGTTTACTTGCCCATCCCCTTCTACTGGGATGAGGCCCTCAACACACACTATTCTAGTGACTCAGAGAGTCATAAACGGGAGCTATGCTAAAATGCCTTGTAAACCAATTTTCAGCAGGTGACTGATCTCTCTGCTTGAGAGCCCTCTATTTTCATCTCCTTCTGCAAAGCGAATACTTATTTAAATGCAGGTTATTAAACAGCAAAGGTTTACCACATCTTGAGAAAATGTTAGCACCCTTTAAAGAGCTCATAAATGCTTTATAGTGCATGCTTCTGAATAAATATTAGTTGCTGCTGAAAGATCGGTGAATGGTTCTCCGGGATTCAGAGGTGGAGTGAAACAAAGGAGAACAGCACTCTGGCTTACCTGTCAGAGGCTGTAATCCAACAGAAATATTTCCTGGGGGGAATGCCAGTGCCCCATAGCTCTGTCTTTACTATGGAGCCAATCAAATGGTAGCAGAAGACAGCCCAGCGAGAGGAATCTGTCTTATTTGAAACTGTATTGTTATGCGGCATCAGACTCGGTGACAAGCCGGCTGAAAAGCAAACCCCTCATTGCCTCATGCACTGATGCCTTTGCCGTGCAAACTAGGCAAGTGTAACAGTGCAACCAAGTGGATCTTGTAACCAGCTGGGAGAAATGCTGAGAGGAACAACAGTTAATGTCATTCCAAAAACTGACCTTCCTACCTCTCCCCAGACAAAACTCACCCGTTCGTTCTTGTTTTTCTACCCCATTGGAAGGGACCTTTTTTTTTTATGTGCACATCCGTCCCACTGAAACTTCTCAACTTGTCCACATTACTCTTCCTTGAGGTCAACTGAGGCATGGGATGTGTCAAACCTGCCTCTCCCGCCCCGCTCTGATCTCCTAGGCAGGGGTAGGTTGCTGTTGGCATCACTGCCAGTTTGCAACCCCGTGCACAATGTGTGTGTGTGTGTGTGTGTGTGTGTGTGTGCGCGCGCACGTGTGCTTCGTGCGCTTTGCATGCTGCATGTGTGTGTGCTCTTCAATGTAAATTGTTTTGCATGCATGGGCAGAACAATTTACAATGAACTGCGCATGCGCAGTCACTGAAATCCAAAATGGTGGCGGCCAAGTGGCAGTGACAGAACCGATTTGGGGGCATGGCAGGCCTGGGTTGCTGCCAGTTCTGCCACCCAGGCCTGAATTCCACTACTGGTTTGGCCGAACCATGCCAAACCAGCAGCAAACCACCTCTGCTCCTAAGAAAGTACAACTCTTGACTCCATTTGCTTGAAGTGAAAAGGCACTTTTACTAAGAGATGCTGATTGCAGTAAAGTCAAGCAGAATCTAAAATTCCCACATGCCAATACAGAACTAAACCACTGGTTTTCCCTAACCGGTCCCCCATGTTCTGTCCATGTGTAGCCAATCTGGCACCGCCATGATGTTTTGGAAAATGCTGAGATGTTGGGCTGGTGAAATTCCATTCTCAGAGTAAACAGCCTTGAAGATGCCAGCACAAACCGGATTCCAAAACACTCTGTTCTTCCTCAATTGTCAATCCCCCCTCCCAATTTCCCTTCATAAATACAGTTTTATTGCCCATTTGTCTCCCCCCCCTTCCCTGATTAATGGCAGAATGCCAACCAAGTGCCAAGCTGAAGATGGTGGACTTGCCAAATGTCAGAGAGGCTACAGATCATGAGAGAGACAATTGACCCATAATGACCTATTCTCATTGCCTGTTGGCCTTCTCACAGCTAAGCTCTAAAAATACATTCCACTCATCAGACTGTTTTTTTGTTCCTTTAGCTATATGTCTATAAGTAAATTACATCTCCTATAACTGGACTATGGTATTCCTGCACTGTAACTCACAATAAACTTTATGCCACTTGACAATGTAGTCCAAGAATATAAAAAATGCAATCTGCCCTCCAAACTGATATAAAACTAACTCTGTCCCTCTAGCCAATGTTTCCCAAACTTGGCAGCTTTCAGAAGACTGATTCCCTGCTGGTTGGAGAATGTTTGGAGTTGGAGTCAACATCTAAAAACTGTCAAGGTTGGGATACTCTGCTCTAGTTCAAAGGCACCTTGGAAAAGCAAGGTAATAGTTATTTTTATAAACATAACTGTTTTATAAAAGCAGTGAAAAGACCACCCTAAATTCAGTTACAGCTAGTGGTGGGATTTGGCTGGTTCACATCAGTTCAACTGAACTGGTTGTTAAATTTTGGGCAGTTCAGCAAACTGGCTGGTTCCATTCCGCCATGCCTACCCAGCCAGTCATTAGGGAGAGCCAATTGTTAAATTACTTGAATTGCATCATTGGTTACAAGATATTGCAAACCAAGGGGAATGTAATCAAGAATCCCGTGTTTTTCTCCTTTAACTTCTCATAGGGACAAAATTTGTCTTGTGACTTGGTCATATTGCCTTAGGGCTATTGTATGTGTGTGTTTTTTGTTAGAAGTCATCATATGTAAGTACAACTTTGGAGGAAAATATAATTGATGTAAAATTCAAAAATATGGAATCATCCTACATGGGTGGGAATGAAGGAAAATTCAAGATATTGAAGAGTGGAATAAAAAATGGTATTCTTTGTTGATATTTGAATATTGTTAGAGAAATGGGAAAATGGAAGAGTTTATTTCTATCTGGTGTAGATTAAAGAGTATGTTAGAGGATGGAGTTACAGTATTTCCATAGTCAACAATACAAAACTGAGCTAGATCCATATGAATATCAATATGTTCTTAGTACTTGCATATTAATAAAATAAGCCTTCCCCCATTTTGAAAGATTATCTCTCCCTCCCTCTCTCCCTCCCTCTCTCCCTCCCTCTCCCTCCCTCCCTCTCCCTCTCCCTCTCTCCTTTTCCACCCCCTCTCTCTCCATCCATCCATCCATCCATCCATCCATCCATCCATCCATCCATCCATCCATCCATCCATCCATCTATCTATCTATCTATCTATCTATCTATCTATCTATCTATCTACCATTTATTCTGAGCTATCTATCTATCTATCTATCTATCTATCTATCTATCTATCTATCTATCTATCTATCTATCTATCTATCTATCTATCTATCTATCTATCTATCTATCTACCATTTATTCTGAGCTATCTATCTATCTATCTATCTATCTATCTATCTATCTATCTATCTATCTATCTATCTATCTATCTATCTATCTATCTATCTATCTACCATTTATTCTGAGCTAGATTATTATCTAGACTGACTCACCAATAAATGAGACCAAGGTCTTCCACAAGAAGATTTTTTAACCACCCTTCCTGTATTCTTTCAACTTTACAAGACATCAGTACAGCCATTGGATTCTAAGATTTATGTAGGGACTTCTTTTCTTATGGAGTCTTGGCATGGACTAGAGACATTTTCCCAGTTTTAGGTTTTCTATCAATGGTTTTTTGTTTTTTGGGGGGCATGTGGATGTGAATGATATGAGTTGGCAAACCAAGGCAAAGTTTCTTATCAGAACTCTATTCTGTAAATGACTAAGATGCAGCATGCATTTAATATGAAAGCTATATTAATGGAAATAGTTAACTGAAGTTTTGTCCTCAAAATATCTGTGGATTAGTTGCTAAATTTACTATTTTATAGATGGGATACAGAAAACAAGAAGGAGTTCAACATCATATGATGAACATAGACATAGAATCATACACCTGAAAGGAACCTACGGACTATTTTAATTCAACCCCATGATCAAGGCAGAAGGCTTATATCATCCTAGTCAAATGGTTGTCCAATCTGTTTTCGAAAACCTCCATTGATGGAGCACTCACAACTTCAGGAGACAAGCTATTGCTATGGTTATTTGTTCTCACTGTCAGAAAAAGAAATCAGCTTACTTCTAGGTTGAATCTCTTTTTAACAAGCTTTCACCCATTACTTCCTGTGAATTCTAGGCTGCATAAGAATTGCTATTGGGAATATGTAATCTTTCTAACAAGAGATGTACGCTCGTCGGACTGGTGGAAGAACATCCATTAAGTGTTTCTCTTTCTCTTTCCCCTCCCGAAATGAAGCTGCAACCTTATGTGCACTTACCTGAGGGTAAATCCAAATTAGCTCAATTGGATAGGCTCCTGAGTAGATATCTACTTCTATTGTTAATCTTTTCTTTTCAGCCTCTCCTGGGCACCAGGCATCATTAAACGAACCTTATAAGAATAGAAAATAATTATAAAGCGAATGAAAAGCTGGTTAATGGGAGCAAAGTTAGCCCTTTAATTCCATCAGAGTGAACAATGCTGCTAAATAAATGCTTCATAATTAGTAGCTTTTACAGGAGATTATTGCACACTTAGTTTTGCCAAAGTTTAATAACTGCCTTAATTTAATTACCTCTACCGTGCTTACTATGGTTGGCTTATAACATGCTTCTATTGTTCTCCCAAACTCTATTGTTGTGCTCCTGTTCACATCTGCTGTAGAAGACAGCCTCTTTTAGAAGACAGAATTATAGGACTGGAAGGGATTTCAGAGGTCTTCTAGCCCAACCTCCTGCTCAAGGCAGGAGACCTTATACTATTATGATCAAATGGTTGTCCCATCTTGTCCAGTTGGATTACCCATCCAATTGTCAGGGTTCCAAATAGCATCCTCAATCTAATAAGAATCTGAGAGATTCCTCAAGTTAAAATTTGTTAAAGAAGCCATGTTGGCACATTTGAGAAAACCCAAATCTTAAAGCTTCCAGGTTTTCCCCATCCAGTTGAAAGTTCAAGACCCTGCCCCAGCACCCACATGTCCATCACATGGCCCAATAAGCCATTGTCATGAAGGAAGATTCCTCCCATCCACGTCAGTCCAGGTGCAGGGACAAAATGACCTTGCACCTCTGAGAAGGAATGTTATTTTGGCTACATATTTCCCATGCTCCCTACAATCCCCCCTCCTAGTTTCCCACAGTAGAATATGTTTGAATATGTGGCAGGCTTGAGGCCCAATGCAAAGATGGCTTCCAAGCCTGACACCTATCTCCAGTGATGGAGCAACCTCAACTCTGGAAGGCAGTCTATTCCATTAATTAATTATTCTGTTGGAAAAGTTTTTTCCTTTTTGCTACAAAAAGGGCAACATAAAACTTTTAGTAATGGACCAAAGTAGATGGATTAGCTCTTGTTATAGAGAGGAAGCAATTCAACTAACCTTTGAAATGTATCCTTCCCCAAACCTGCTTCATCTTTGCCTATAGACAAACATGTATTGGCACAGACGCTCATACATACATACATACATACATACATACATACGTGTGTGTGTGTGTGTGTGTGTGTTGTATTTGTGCTGATAAATAAATAAAGGGAGACTAGTATAGATCTATTTCAAGCTATTTGGGCATACCAGGGGTTGTAACACTTAATACACACACACACACACACACACACACACACAAGGTGGCGCAGTGGTTAAATGCAGCACTGCAGGCTACTGCTAGATCAGCAGGTCAGCGGTTCAAATCTCACCGGCTCAGGGTTGACTCAGCCTTCCATCCTTCCGAGGTGGGTAAAATGAGGACCCAGATTGTTGGGGGCAATATGCTGACTCTCTGTAAACCGCTTAGAGAGGCCTGAAAGGCCTATGAAGCGGTATATAAGTCTACTGCTATTCCTATTGCTATTGCTATTGCTATTACACTAGCCGGTAACTCGGTGTTGCCCAGGTATTTATTTATAAGAGGAAAATGTCAAGACCAAACATAATTTCTAATGTTGGATTTTCCCACTTACCAGAGGGAGCCCCCTTGTGGAGTACTGTGAATCCATTACCATGGCAACTTCACTGCACTGTACAGTAGAAGCCATGTAGAAGGTATTTTAAGGCACAACAGGCTGTATCTTAAAGAACACACACTGTGAGGGTTTTTAGGAATGCCCTACCCCCACAGTATTTGTTTCCAGAGAGTAAGTCATCTGTGTACCAAGTTTGGTTGAAATTGCTCGAGGAGTTCCAGAGTTATGCTGGAACACCAGAGGTGGGTTCCTACCAGTTCGCACCTATTCGATAGAACCGGTTCGTCAAAACTACCGAACCGGTTAGAAGAGGTTCTACCAGTGGACCCGGAAAGCAGGCCACACCTACAGAAGAGGTTCCAAAAAAAATTGAAACCCACCACTGTGGAACACACTCAGACACAACCATTTTTATATATGTAGATAACAAAAATTCTGATAATAAACTACATATCTAAATAGATCTATATTTTAGTGAAAATAATGTACAAAATAGCAGAGAAAACCACTTCCAAAGTCTTGGTCTCTTAACCAAAATTGTGAATAAAAATGAATATCTCTATTACTATTATTACACCTCTCTTCCCAGAAGCTCTTGTATGCATGAAAAGTCGGCATGCAAACACATAATGTTTAGTGCAAATCTACACCAGACAAAACAAAATTCAAATGTTATGAACTTCAAAAAATATGAATCTGAGAAGAACCAAAATGATATGGCATGTGTATTTATGCGAGAAGGAAAGAGTGTATTAAAGTTTCTTTAGGAGAAAAATCCAGATTCTGCAACTTATGTTGGGACACAGTTTTAACTTAGTTTGTGGAATATAAATATATCAGAAGAGAGAAGGGACTCCTCCTGAGATCTAAGATGATTATAAACTCCACTCTTCCAGGATTGTACTTACACAGCAACTTTCTAATTACTCTGTTTTAAAAGACTTTCCGATATAGATTTTCCAAGAAGATTCACAGAAACTGAGATTAGATTCATCTTAAATTATCGCAAAATAGTTCACCATTTCAGATATTAGAATTTATTTATTGGCAAATTGACAGTTTCTCAAGACAAGCACAAAGATATTTGATTGGAGGTATCTGCAGGTACATAACTTTTAGCAAGACTGTCTCTGGCCAAAATTAGAGTTGTGGTGCAGAGGTGAACCAGTACCACTTCCTGAAAATACAATAGCAATAGCAATAGCAGTTAGACTTATATACCGCTTCATAGGGCTTTCAGCCCTCTCTAAGCGGTTTACAGAGTCAGCATATTGCCCCCAACAACAATCCGGGTCCTCATTTTACCCACCTCGGAAGGATGGAAGGCTGAGTCAACCCTGAGCCGGTGAGATTTGAACAGCCGAACTGCAGAACTGCAGTCAGCTGAAGTAGCCTGCAGTGCTGCATTTAACCACTGCGCCACCTCGGCTCTAAGAGCAATAGCTCTTAGACTTATATAGCAATAGCAATAGCACTTGTACTTAAATACTGCTTCACAATGCTTTACAGCCCCCTCTAAATGGTTTACATTGTTTGCATATTGCCCCCAACAATCTGGGTCCTCATTTTACTGATCTCAGAAGGATGGAAGGTTGAGTCAACCTTGAGCCTGGTGAGACTCAAACTGTCAAACTGCTGGCAGCTGGCAGTCAGCAGAAGTAGCCTGCAGTACTGCGTTCTAACCAGTGCATCACCACAATAAAGAACATCTAAAAATATTACAAATAAATATATCAGAATTGTAGAAATGGGATGGCTGCTGCTGCATTTTATTAATCCATTTTATTAGTTATTTACCAATACATTCATATGTGCTGTCCTCAACAAATTCAGTAATCAAAATAACTAATTGCCAAATATATATATAGCTCTGTAGCTCAAATGGTTAACTCCCTGCCTGGGAAGGCAATAGAGCACAGGTTCGATTCCCAGTAAGGATATGGCTAGCTGATGAGAGCTAAATAGCTTGAAATAGATCTATACTAGTCTTCCTTTATTTATTTATCAGCACAAATAAAAACACAAATATAACAAAGGCAACAGTAAAAATATTGGGTTTCTGTCTGGATGGACTCTTGTGACGAGCCTAATGACAGAGAGTGGAAGTGTGACCTTCCTCCCACACTTGGGCATACCAGGGGTTGTGACTTTAAGTATATACCTCCCACCCTGGCTGGCTGATAAAAGGAGTCGTTCTCTGTAGCTCAAATGGTTAACTCCCTGCCTGGGAAGGCAATAGAGCACAGGTTCGATTCCCAGTAAGGATATGGCTAGCTGATGAGAGCTAAATAGCTTGAAATAGATCTATACTAGTCTTCCTTTATTTATTTATCAGCACAAATAAAAACACAAATATAACAAAGGCAACAGTAAAAATATTGGGTTTCTGTCTGGATGGACTCTTGTGACGAGCCTAATGACAGAGAGTGGAAGTGTGACCTTCCTCCCACACTTGGGCATACCAGGGGTTGTGACTTTAAGTATATACCTCCCACCCTGGCTGGCTGATAAAAGGAGTCGTTCTCTGTAGCTCAAATGGTTAACTCCCTGCCTGGGAAGGCAATAGAGCACAGGTTCGATTCCCAGTAAGGATATGGCTAGCTGATGAGAGCTAAATAGCTTGAAATAGATCTATACTAGTCTTCCTTTATTTATTTATCAGCACAAATAAAAACACAAATATAACAAAGGCAACAGTAAAAATATTGGGTTTCTGTCTGGATGGACTCTTGTGACGAGCCTAATGACAGAGAGTGGAAGTGTGACCTTCCTCCCACACTTGGGCATACCAGGGGTTGTGACTTTAAGTATATACCTCCCACCCTGGCTGGCTGATAAAAGGAGTCGTTCTCTGTAGCTCAAATGGTTAACTCCCTGCCTGGGAAGGCAATAGAGCACAGGTTCGATTCCCAGTAAGGATATGGCTAGCTGATGAGAGCTAAATAGCTTGAAATAGATCTATACTAGTCTTCCTTTATTTATTTATCAGCACAAATAAAAACACAAATATAACAAAGGCAACAGTAAAAATATTGGGTTTCTGTCTGGATGGACTCTTGTGACGAGCCTAATGACAGAGAGTGGAAGTGTGACCTTCCTCCCACACTTGGGCATACCAGGGGTTGTGACTTTAAGTATATACCTCCCACCCTGGCTGGCTGATAAAAGGAGTCGTTCTCTGTAGCTCAAATGGTTAACTCCCTGCCTGGGAAGGCAATAGAGCACAGGTTCGATTCCCAGTAAGGATATGGCTAGCTGATGAGAGCTAAATAGCTTGAAATAGATCTATACTAGTCTTCCTTTATTTATTTATCAGCACAAATAAAAACACAAATATAACAAAGGCAACAGTAAAAATATTGGGTTTCTGTCTGGATGGACTCTTGTGACGAGCCTAATGACAGAGAGTGGAAGTGTGACCTTCCTCCCACACTTGGGCATACCAGGGGTTGTGACTTTAAGTATATACCTCCCACCCTGGCTGGCTGATAAAAGGAGTCGTTCTCTGTAGCTCAAATGGTTAACTCCCTGCCTGGGAAGGCAATAGAGCACAGGTTCGATTCCCAGTAAGGATATGGCTAGCTGATGAGAGCTAAATAGCTTGAAATAGATCTATACTAGTCTTCCTTTATTTATTTATCAGCACAAATAAAAACACAAATATAACAAAGGCAACAGTAAAAATATTGGGTTTCTGTCTGGATGGACTCTTGTGACGAGCCTAATGACAGAGAGTGGAAGTGTGACCTTCCTCCCACACTTGGGCATACCAGGGGTTGTGACTTTAAGTATATACCTCCCACCCTGGCTGGCTGATAAAAGGAGTCGTTCTCTGTAGCTCAAATGGTTAACTCCCTGCCTGGGAAGGCAATAGAGCACAGGTTCGATTCCCAGTAAGGATATGGCTAGCTGATGAGAGCTAAATAGCTTGAAATAGATCTATACTAGTCTTCCTTTATTTATTTATCAGCACAAATAAAAACACAAATATAACAAAGGCAACAGTAAAAATATTGGGTTTCTGTCTGGATGGACTCTTGTGACGAGCCTAATGACAGAGAGTGGAAGTGTGACCTTCCTCCCACACTTGGGCATACCAGGGGTTGTGACTTTAAGTATATACCTCCCACCCTGGCTGGCTGATAAAAGGAGTCGTTCTCTGTAGCTCAAATGGTTAACTCCCTGCCTGGGAAGGCAATAGAGCACAGGTTCGATTCCCAGTAAGGATATGGCTAGCTGATGAGAGCTAAATAGCTTGAAATAGATCTATACTAGTCTTCCTTTATTTATTTATCAGCACAAATAAAAACACAAATATAACAAAGGCAACAGTAAAAATATTGGGTTTCTGTCTGGATGGACTCTTGTGACGAGCCTAATGACAGAGAGTGGAAGTGTGACCTTCCTCCCACACTTGGGCATACCAGGGGTTGTGACTTTAAGTATATACCTCCCACCCTGGCTGGCTGATAAAAGGAGTCATTCTCTGTAGCTCAAATGGTTAACTCCCTGCCTGGGAAGGCAATAGAGCACAGGTTCGATTCCCAGTAAGGATATGGCTAGCTGATGAGAGCTAAATAGCTTGAAATAGATCTATACTAGTCTTCCTTTATTTATTTATCAGCACAAATAAAAACACAAATATAACAAAGGCAACAGTAAAAATATTGGGTTTCTGTCTGGATGGACTCTTGTGACGAGCCTAATGACAGAGAGTGGAAGTGTGACCTTCCTCCCACACTTGGGCATACCAGGGGTTGTGACTTTAAGTATATACCTCCCACCCTGGCTGGCTGATAAAAGGAGTCGTTCTCTGTAGCTCAAATGGTTAACTCCCTGCCTGGGAAGGCAATAGAGCACAGGTTCGATTCCCAGTAAGGATATGGCTAGCTGATGAGAGCTAAATAGCTTGAAATAGATCTATACTAGTCTTCCTTTATTTATTTATCAGCACAAATAAAAACACAAATATAACAAAGGCAACAGTAAAAATATTGGGTTTCTGTCTGGATGGACTCTTGTGACGAGCCTAATGACAGAGAGTGGAAGTGTGACCTTCCTCCCACACTTGGGCATACCAGGGGTTGTGACTTTAAGTATATACCTCCCACCCTGGCTGGCTGATAAAAGGAGTCGTTCTCTGTAGCTCAAATGGTTAACTCCCTGCCTGGGAAGGCAATAGAGCACAGGTTCGATTCCCAGTAAGGATATGGCTAGCTGATGAGAGCTAAATAGCTTGAAATAGATCTATACTAGTCTTCCTTTATTTATTTATCAGCACAAATAAAAACACACACATATATATATATATATATATATATATATATATATATATATATATATATATATATATATATATATATATATATATATATATATATATATATATATATATATATATATATATATATATATATATATATATATAACTGGGGCCACAATGCAAAAGATGGAGAAAGCATAAAAGTTGCTTTAGAATCCCACCTTTACAGAAGGTATAGATTTAAATAGGTGGGAGTCGGGAAGAATTATAACCCTCCTATCTCATGTGGAGTGAATCTTCTTTTAGATGCCTGCACTATACTCTTGCAGTTAAACATTTTAAAGTAGAATTAAGTTTTCTGATTCTCCTATAGCCTGCCCATTAAGACTAATCATCCAGCTGTCAATTCCTTAGCAGAGATGCATTTAAGTCACTTACAAGAACACAATAGTAGGAAAAGGAGAAACTGTTCCTGTTTAAATATGTTAGGCTAGTGATTCTCAAACAATTTGGTCTCAGGATTCCTTTAAAAATAATTGAGGATCCCAAAGGGCTTTGATTTATATGGGCTATATCTGTTGGTAACTATTGCATTAGAACTTGAAACTGAGAAGTCTTAAAATATTTATTTGACTTCACAGACCGTAGGAGACAAATCAGAGTGAATGTGAGGGCAGAGTCAAATGCACCATCAGTCTAGAGTCCCTGTGCCCTGGAAAGAGAACTACGTCCAACCCCTCATGAAGTCTGTTGACTTTTATCTGGCACCAATTTGCCTGGACTGTTAGGGCAGATTCTTGTGTATAGGTAGCATAAAATAAAATTGTCGTACTTTTGAACCTTATCTTGGCTTCTGATTTCTTGTACCTGACATATAACACCCTGAAAATGTCTCAGGGACCCCTTCAAGTTCACATTGCGAACTTCCAGCTTCAACAATCATATATTACAGTAAAAGTCACAGACAAAACATATGGAAGAATCCAGAAGCAGGGTTCAAGGAGCCAGCAGCCAAGCCACACCACAGCCATTTCTGAGTCATTAAGTCTTCTGAACTCCGAGTCTTCATCTTTCCTGAGGCTGAGTCACTTCAGGATGAAGAGTCCCAGAGGTGGCAGATTCAACCATGGAAGGAAAGAATGCCATAGTATCAGGAGTTGGCTTGGATTTTTGGGATAGTCTGAAGATGCCAGAAGCATAACATCAACAATACAAACAGTATCATTAACAGTGATTAATATTTATATGTACTTATATGTTAGTGTGTAGCTTTATACATAGGTGTGGCCCAGCAGGAGCTGTTGGAGCTGCTGACAGACTCCAATAGCAAGGGACCCTATGAGTTGGTTCTGGAAGATGTGGAGGATCCAGGGCAGGGTTCAGACTCTGAGCAGGGACCAGAGAGGCTGGTTGGCCACGAGGAGGCGCCTGAGGCATGGAGCAGCAGTAAAGATCGAAGGGAGTCTGTCCCTGATGCCATGCAGAGAAGGGCGGAGGAGCAGCAATTACTGAGACAGACTCATAGGAGATAATCAGACCCAGGTGGTTGTGATTTGGCTCCTCCCAAGAGAGTATATAAGAAGAGACTTTGGGAGGAGACCTTTTGCAGGACACAAAGCTCTTGTGTGTATCTCTTATCTGTGGGAGTCTGGGTTGCTGCCAACGTCTTGTCTGTGAGTAATTACTGTGAATAAAGCGTGGCTAACAGTAAGCTTGTGTCGGCATTACTTACCGAGGTGCAGTGGTTACACAAGCTTGAGCCAAGGTGGTGCAGTGGTTAGGGTGCAGTACTGCAGCCACTTCAGCTGACTGTTATCTGCAGTTCAGCGGTTCTAATCTCACCAGCTCAAGGTTGACTCAGCCTTCCATCCTTCCGAGGTGGGTGAAATGAGGACCCAGACTGTGGGGGCGATATGCTGACTCTGTAAACCGCTTAGAGAGGGCTGAAAGCCCTATGAAGCGGTATATAAGTCTAACTGCTATTGCTATTGCTATTACTGAATGGAGAGGGGTCAGAACAGGTGTGTTTATAGCATATCTATATGTGTGTTATATATGTGTAAACTTTTGAGAACAGGCAACAGAATTTCATTTTTAATATGTGCCAGAGTGCCCGCAGAAAATACTGTCAATAAAGTGTAGAATGTTAGCACCCACCATTCTCCTAGAAGAATGGAAAATTTTGAGAAATATTTAAAAAGGCAGGATAAAATATTTTCATTAAAAGAGAAATAAAAATCTTAAAGGAGGCAGATTTATTAATTCATTACTCCCTGCGGCAATGTCTGAACATAGTGTTAGCCCTCAGCCACAATAGGAATTGCCCAACAAGCCCCTTCATTGCATCAGCCAAACTTCAACCAAGCTTAGCTCAGACAAACTCCTAGGATTTGTGCATGGTACCATGGATGTCTGACAACAGTCAATAGAACAGGGGTGGGTTGCTGCTGGTTTTACTACCGGTTTGCAATCTGCATGCAATCTGCATGTGCAATGTGCACACGCAAGCCCTGTTCATTGTAAATTGTTCTTTGCGCATGCACAGAACAATTTGCAGTGAACTGAGCATGCACAGTCACTAGAAAACAACATGGCTGTGGCCCAGCAGCAGCGAGGGAACCAGTTCGGGGGTATGGTAGGCCTGGGTCACTGCCGGTTCTGCAATGCAGACCTGAATTCCACTACCAGTTTGCTCAAACCGGACCGAACCGTGAGTAACCCACCTCTGCAATAGAATACATATTCTTGCACAGGAACAGGAAGTTCAAGTGCAAAACCCAAGAGAACATTTAAAAGCCACCCACTCTCAAATCCATGTGGTCAGCTGCCCAGAATCACATGTGCTTAGTGGTTCTGCTTCATCAATAAATGGACCTTCTTTCCAATCAGCCTCCAGCCTCCATTTTGTCTCCAGTGCCTTTCTCCCAGCTTGGAACTGGACCAGATGGATATTTCTTCCAACAAAAGGTTATCTTATTTTATCTAAATGCCCAGCTGATCTCTTATCATGCTATATACTTTACCTTCTTAACTGTAACATCTGAGAATAAAATGGGTTAAACTGTGAAGACTTTAATGTGAGGACAATCTATTGTTTTTCAGATGCATTGGACTTTAATTCTCATGAGTTTTGGTATTGTGGGAATACAAATCTATCATGTCTGGAGGTCTCTGGTTGTAGAAAGCCAAGAAATGCTAAGAATGAGGACCAGACAACTTGCACCGTTCAGAGCTGTTCTTCTAAAATATTATTTTGCAATGTTTCTGATTTACCTGTTACATTCCTTCAGCCCCAGCAACTGCATTTCATTCATTGCCTAACATGCTGTCATGTACTTTCTAGAAAAGCAGCAGGTAGCATCTAGTAAGTAGTGTTTAGGAAATTAGCCAAATGCTGGAGCATCGGAATAAAAGACATACCAGCAAGAGACAACAGTTAAGCCTTCCCTTTTCTGACATAATGCAAGCTGGTTTCTTCAAACTCTTCTTCTCCTTCTCTCCCGCCCCAAAAGGGGGGTCTAATGAACAGGATTTACACCCTTCCTGGAGGGTGTGATTTCCCTTAAATGAGCTTTCTGAGATGTGTGCCAAAGATAATGGCAGAGAGCTTGATGCATTTGAAGACCCTGGGAAGTCGCAATGAATGGAAGAAAGTGGTGTACGGGAAAGAGGTGCCAGGTAGGGAAACGGGTCAAACATCATCTCCTCCTATGATTTCTTCATTTATAATGAACCCTGGGAAGAGATGTCCTGCTACGTTTTTGTCCTACCAACCCTCACTTAATTTGATGAAAGCTTTAGAAATTCATTCAAAGAGAGAGCATTTTAGTAAAAATCCCATGAGCAGAATGTCATTTTTTGGCATTTACTTAGTAAAGATGCAGCTGAAGGCTGACTATGAATACTGTATTTTTCATCATACAACCATTGCCTCAACGATCTATGCTGTCTTTTGGCTTTCCACTTCTCCCCCTGAAATCTCCAGGGAAGATATTAAGAAAACATGTAGGCTTTCCAGTAATTGCACTGCTGGCCTTCGCTGAAGGTACTCCCTCCCTTAAGGAAAGTGTGGCTTAATTTCTCTTTCCCTTTTTGAAAATTAGGGGAATTGGGTAGAAATTTGGTAGAAATTTTAAATAGGCCATTTATGTCCAGCTTTACCTTCAAGCATTACTATATTCTCAAACTATCACTATAGATGGGTGGGCTGGATTATTATAATAGCAATAGCGCTTAGATTTATATACTGCTTCTATATAGTGCTTTTACAGCCCTCTCTAAGCAGTTTGCAGAGTCAGCCTGTTGCCCCCAACAGTCTGGATCCCCATTTTACCCACCTCAGAAGGATTGAAGGCTGAGTCAACCTTGAGCCTGGTGAGATTTGAACTGCCAAATTGCCGTCAGCCAGCAGCCAGTAGAAGTAGCCTGCAGTACTGCGCTCTCACCACTACACCAGTAACAGAAGCTAGGTTAGTAAGATCATAGACACCATAAGACATGAGGACCAACATACCATTGTGCAGGCAGAGCCAACCAAATTAGCGATCTACCACCACTTAGTATTAAGAATGTGGTGAGAATTACCTCCATGGACCCACCATCTTTTCGGCTAGCATGCTAACCAAGAAATTAAGTTATCAAGAAATCCATGGCTTCCCCTTAGTTCCCAGTGCATTCCTTAGCATGATGGGATTCATTTTTTTTTTACTACTGGTTCTGCGGGCATGGCTTCATGTGCATGGCTTTGTGGGTGTGGCAGGGGAAAGGATACTGCAAAATCTCCATTCCCTCCCCACCTCACTAGCCTGCTTTCTTCTGTTCAGGGCAACAAAAGAAGATCAGCTGGGAGGCTAGGAGGCAGTGGGGGCAGGGCCAGCCTATTTGCCGGTTCTCTGAACTACTCAAAATTTCTACTACTGGTTCTCCAGAACTGTCAGAACTGGCTGAATATCACCTCTGCTCCCTAGGGTCAGAGTTAACTTTTGGCAGTGAATTTGATTACCTTCCTGGTGTATGGTGTTGAGAAACAAAGAAGCCAGATGCCAAGCCAAGCCAGGGTGGACAGAGAACAGATGGAAAGGGAGATGGCTGAAGGGAAACTGGAAACACATCTAGGAAAGATGATACATATTTGAATTTCTATGTTGGTTGAGGTTTTTTTCCCCTCTATTTGAGTGAGGAAAATAGTGTAGAGTGGCCCACAGCTCTTCTGCTTATGGGGTCCCAAGAAGACCATCTACTATTTTCCTAAGTTCAGCTAATCAGCTTTCAGTTGAAAAGTTGGGAATCAGCAGCTGAAAGAAAGGTGTCTCTTTCATGATGTTTCTACAGATCTGGACCTATGGTGTACATGCACATATTGATGCCTGTGTGTTCCTCAACCTTCCACCAAAAGTATTCCTTATGACCAGGAAACCTTCCTGTACAAAGGAAGAGCCATGGGGGCACAGTGGTTAGAATGAAGTATTGCTGTGCTGTCCCATTCACACACACACACATGCCCCACACATGTAAGAAGTCTTTATTAAGGCTTCCAAGCCTGAATTGGTATGCCCCAGAAATTCCCTGTGCTGGCACCAGCTCAATCCCAGTGAGATCCACAGGCTGCTGAAATGAAACCAACACTAGTCCTCAAGGCAAAAGCAAGTCCAGTCCATTGGACAAAAGCAAGTTCCCAAGACATAGGCAAATTCCAAGGCAAAGGCAGATCCACAGCCAAGGCCAAGGCCAAGGCCAAGACAAGGCCAAGGCCAAGGCAAGGCCAAGGCCAAGGCCAAGGCCAAGGCAAGGCCAAGGCAAAGGATACAGCTGAAGAGACACAATCTGAAGTTCAAGGCAGGAACACACAGCAAGAAAACAAACACGTTATTCCCACATTGTCTCCATCTTTCTACTGTGCTAAATAGCCAACTTTTGGTGCAACCCATCAACCTATCCTCATGAATAATCTGCCTGACCTTCATTGCTCAAGCCATTTTTTGTCCTATGTGTTCTCAGATGAGGTGCAGAAGGTAGTTTCTCTTCCTCATCACTGACTGGCTGTAGGTGCATACTTTCCAGTAGTGGGTTTCCATTTTTTTTACTACTGTTTCACTTGTGCACACATGCATGCTTGTGCATGTGCAGGAGCGCCTGGGCAGGTGGGTGGAGCCTCTCACCGCCACCACTACCAGTTTGCCCAATCCTGGCCGAATTGGGAGAAACCCACCTCTGATGCTTTTCATACCTGAAGCCTCGGGGCTGTCCTGCTGCAGCATTGCTTCAGCCAAATCCCTCTCAGAGCCATTTACCAACTCCCCTCTTGACATGCCTGGAAGTGGTTCATCTTCCTCCAAGCTGACATCTGGAGAATTATCTGGGGACATGTCCTGGGGAGTCATCACAATTGCAAGCTAATTCTGTCAACTGCTAGCAGTTTGATTCTTACCAGCTCAAAGTTGACTCAGCCTTCCACCCTTCTGAGGTCAGTAAAATGAGGACCCTGATTGTCGGGAGCAATATGCTGACTCTGTATACCACTTAGAGAGGGCTGTAAAGCACTATGAATTGGTACATGTCTAACTGCTATAGCTCAGGGGTGGGTTTCTGCCACCGGTTCGGTGCCTGAAATTTTTTGCTCGCGTATGTGTGCACAATTGCACTAAAAATGGTCTGTGCATGCACACAATATTAAAAGGGGGGGGATAATATTTTTTCAATGAAGATTGTTCTGCTCATATGCAAAACAGAAAATCAAGATGGCGCTGCTGAGGATAGAACCAGTACAGTCATGTGTCCTCCAGAGTTACTACCTATTCGATTGAACCATACCGTACCAGTAGGAACCCACCTTTGCTATAGCTCTTGCTATTGAGGAGATTTTAACCAAGTCTGTCTTATGTTTTAGATAGATAGAAAGATATTCATAGGACATGTAGATTCATAGTTGCACCCCCCCCCAAAAAAGGAATCAATCAGGAGAAAAATCTGCAAATTAATTCTGCAAATAATTGAATATTTTGAGCAATTATTATAACAGAGATATCACAGAAGAATATATTTAAAAACAAATAATCAGGTAAAATTAATTCCTCCATTGGTCATAGATGGGTAGCAGTGTAGATTATATAGTCAGAACTATTGAAGACAGTAAGTAGGATATTCAGAATAATGTGGTATGGGGGCAGGGGCAGAGGGGGTAGGCAAATCTACAAACAAGATGATTTCCATAATCTATCTATTTACTGGACTCCCCTCTCCGTTCAGCACTAAAAATTCTCTCCTCTTCTTAATCTGCACAGATATGATTTTCCAGGCGAGCCATGTCAACACTTCGAAGATACTTATCTGTAGGAGCACTTATAGCTAGTCCTGGCAGGTCACTTGGCAATGGCATCTTCAGCTCTTCAAATACTTATTTCACCTCTCTTGAAAAGATTTTAAGGCTTTGCAAAGCTTAGTAGCAGTTAAGATGAGCACACTCACAATCCATTTTTCCCAAAGACTCAGCAGGAAAAAACTAAGCTGTGAAGAGAAGAAGAGCCAGAGATATCTAGAATCAAGCATTCGTTAATGTAAAAGAAAACTGATCAAAGATAGCAAAAGGGAAGAAACCTCATATGCCAACCCTTCAAGGTAGGCCAAGCCAGGAAATAGATTTCACAAGAACTACTGGAAATTCTACTTACTGTATTTTTCGGAGTATAAGATGCACCAGAGTATAAGCAAGGTTTTGAAGAGGAACGTTTTAAAAAAAGGTTTTGCATTTTGCAAACCTCCCAAAAATGGCCCATTTTTCATGAAAACGGGCCTGTTTCTCCCCCCGCCGAAAAGGGCATGAATAGCTCTTAGGAGGATTGTAGAGTGCTCCTGGAGGTGGGGTGGGTCAAAAACGAGCAAAAAACAGGCCATTTTTCATTTTTTAAAAAGGGCATGGGTAGCCTTTAGGAAGCTTATGGAGTGCTGCTGGGGGGGGGGGAAGGGCCTTTTTTGGTCATTTCTGCCCTCCCCAGCCCCCAGGAGCACTCTGAAAACCTTCTAAAAGCTATGCACAGCCATTTTGTTTAATGGGGCGGAGTTTCAGAAGGCAAAAAACAGTGTATTCAGTGTATAAGATACACCCAGATTTTCAGCCTCTTTTTTGAGGGAAAAAGGTGTATCTTATACTCTGAAAAATAAGGTAATTGTTGCAGGTACAATACAGTGGTGGGTTTCTTTCCCCGTCTCTACCAATACGCTTCTCACGGGGCTGCGCATCTTGTTCATGCACACACTCACTGCACACGCATGCACAGTCCCCACCCCACCCGCGACACCCAGCTACTTGTCAGAGCTCATGCAGGCGCCACATGCTGTGCACACATGCGCAATTAGCCAGTTGCTTTAAAAACTGGTATAGAACACGGACAGGCGGGTGGGCCAAATGAGCCACTGTAAACTGTCAGCTACTCCTGGCTACTATCGGTATGGCCGTACCGGGCTGTACCGGCTGGAACCCACCACTGGGACAATAACAGAATCTAGAAAGCCTGATAGACAAACAAACACACACACACACACACACACACACACACACACACACACACACACACACACATCAAAGAGAATCAAGACAGGACAATCTTGATGTTCTTTCTAATCTCCTCCTATGTTTCATGACTGAGCTGATGCTTAGGTAATTGTATGCCCAATGAAGTTGTACAGAATTGGTTATATGATGGGCTTTATGAAAAAGGGACAGTAGAAGATTCAACAGGAACAACCTGTGGCCCTCCGGCTGTCACCACATGTACCTGTGGCAATTTGTTTTTCAGGTGTGTCCCCCAAGACCTGCTTTTCATCTCATCCCCATCCTATGAAGGAGATATGCTTAAGTTGTCCTGAGCTGCACCAGTTTCAAAATGGATAGTTCATTATTATTCTGAAACATTCACAAGGCAGTCTCAAGGTGCGTAAAATCTTTTAGCCTTTGTCATCTGTTACCTTGGAGGAAAGGCAAGATGACTTGCAAGGATTGCAAAGAGAGGAAGAATAAAGATTGGCAACAGATGCAATGAATTTTGTGCCACATCGTATTCTTTCGATTTCAGGATGTGTTGAGCACAAGTCAGCTCAGTAACGGGGGAAAGGCGTAAGGATTACTGCTATATCCAAAGTTGTAGCCTCCAGAACATCAATACATTGTGCTGCCAGAATGTGGAGATAGAGAAGGTAATTTCTCCATTGACTGACCTCTACTTTTCCTTTATCGCCACATACCTTGGTTTTAGTGTAATTTCTCTCCCTCTATCTCAGTTGGACAGCCCCTGAAAGGATCAAACTCCTAAATAAGGAGAGGAGCTTTTTTTTCTCCAAAGAAGCCCTTTTGGAGGCAGACAACTTGGTAAATCACCAAACATCAAGATGATTTTGCTGTCTTTTTACTGCTAAGAAAAGAATGGGCCTAATGTAGCATCATATTTGCTAATTATGCTCATGAGGCTTTGCTGCATAAAGGGCAAAATTTCAAGAAGCAGAAGCCCAAGCATTTCAAGAAGCAGAAGCCCAAGTGCTATTGCTATTTCTGTTGCTGTTGCAATTGCTGCCATACTGATGCTGTTGTATTTGACTGCTACACTGTTTTTCCATCTCATTTTAGTAGTTATGGACCCCTCTTCTCATCACACGGTCTGGGATGCGACTGTTCTGTTGAGTTCCTGCTTTTGGGCAGCTCTGTGACTGAGTCAGGACTATTCCATCTGTGCATCACCTGCCTTTGGAAGGTTCCCAAGCCTTTCCAGCATCTGATGCTCAGCATTCTTCCCCCCCCCCCAATGGATTCAAATCCCAAAGGAGTCCACGCGCCCTCTGCAGTAATCTCCAGTTGGAAATGATGTTGGGTGCCAAATGAACCACTGGTCAGAAGGCTCGCAAGGCTTCTTCTTCTAATGGGAGAAACAGGGGATTTTGCCTGTGATTCTGCACTGCAAATATTCATCAGGCATGTGGAAGGACAGCAGATGGAAAGCTGTCTGTACTGAGGCATTAGAATGCGGATGCTCGGCGGAGTGCATTCACTTCCCATCTGCTATCCTATGAGCAAACAATACTAAGCGGTTGCTTGCCTTAGGGTTGCTCTCATTGCCTCGACTATTACTGACAAACATTAATCATCTGCAACATGCTTTTTAGTTCCCCACATTAGGGAAGGGGCTGTTAGCTTAAAGTCACAGTTGTGCTTTCCTAAACAGTCTGTTGCAATTTGGCAATTGTTTAGTGCCAAAGTCTTACAATTGAAGAAAGGCGCACACACATTCATAATCATCTGTTCAGGAGGAGGAGGAGGAGGAGGAGGATGTTAATGGTTATGATGATGTGTATGTATAAAAACATGAGCTGCTACTTGCTGACATAACTGCTTTAAGTGTGGAAACATAAATGAGAGGTAGATAATCAACCCAGGCTTGAAAGGCATCTTGGTGCAGATGTTAGAGAGATGATAGATCTCTGAAAGTGTATTCTAGATCTTTGTGGGGTGATCAAAAGTCTTATCCTGGGTACAAACTGACCCCATCTTGCCCAGTACACAAGGGCTCCCAAGATTTGTGACTTTCTATGGAGTTCTCAAGGCTGTGGAGCTCATTGAAGGATGCTCAGAAGGTGGGACAGCCCTACAACTTCTCCTTGCTGATTTGGTTTACAGCTTGAAATCAATGTCTTGAAATCTGTCATTATCTGCTTGGAAACACTGGCTCACCCAGTGCCTTTGCCAGAGAAAATGGAGCTCCATTTTTCCTGTCAGAGGGCTGCAGGAGGCCATCCTGGCCAAAAAGGGGGTGTGGCCTCTGCTTTTGCTGGCAGAGAGCTAGTAAAACAAACTAAAAACAAAACAAAATGATTTCTCCTTTTGCATATGAGCATGGAAAAAGGGACAGGAAAGGAGAAAGGGAAAGAGGAAAGGCAAAGAAAGAGATGGGAAGATGGGAAGAGAGCAAGGAAGGAAAAATAAGGAAAGAGGAAAGGAAGAAAAAGGGAGGGAGGGAGGGAGGGAGGGAGGGAGGGAAGGAAGGAAGGAAGGAAGGAAGGAAGGAAGGAAGGAAGGAAGGAAGGAAGGAGGTTATAATGAGAGTGAGGGAAGTCTCAGGGAAGCCCTGCCTTAACACTTGGTCACTACTGGTGCCCCTGGTATGCTCACCATTCCCGGCCTCACCCTCCGACCCTCAGAAATCAAACAACCATGATGTGGCTCTCAATGAAATCAGGTTTGACACCCCTGGTTCAAGGGTGGGTTCCAGCAGTCGCTACTGCTGGTTTGCTCATGGCTGTGCCATGTGTGTGCTTGATGTGTGCATGCACAGTGCAATAAAAATTGCCCTGCGCATGCGCAAAGCAAAAAAAAAAAGATTGTGGCACCATAGGTGAACCAGTTTGGACATGTGGCAGGCCTGGGTCACTGCCAATTCCAGCGACCCAGGCCGCCAAACCACTACCGGTTTGGACGAACTGGGCTGAACTGGTAGGAACCCACCACTGTCCTGCTCTAAAGCCATCCCATGGGAAGAGTTCCCCTTCTGAAGTCTTCTCTTGGAATTGGATGGAAACCTGGAAGCCAGGGAGATTTTAGACTGGGGGAAAAACAGTTTCCACAGGCAAAGATAGGAAATCACAGCATCCCTATCACTGCTCCTCATAACCAAGTGCAAGAATTCCACATTCTACTCCAGAGAGGGTAAAGAAAAAACATTTTTGAAAGCAACTTCAGTATTATCAAGCTGACTAAAAAATGAGAGAAACCAAAATATAGGAAAACCTGAAATATGTCATAGCTTGTCTGTGAATGACTACAGACTTGGATACTCCCTTTGCAAGGCATCAACTTTCTCCCCCTCAATCTATCCAGATTATCAGCAACCCACTAGAGCGTTTCATTTATGATTAGGTTTCTAATGTTCCAGCCAAGATTGAATACTTTTGCTCTGTATCTGAAGCATTCAAGGTTCCTGATTAAAAAAAAAAGAAGAAGAATCAGTCCCTTTGTCATCCAGCCAGCTACACAATATGGCATAGGTGGCCCCCATTTCCAAGCTGCCCACTGAGGGAATAGCCATCACATCAGCTGTGGTCCAGTGAGCTGACTACATGATCAGACTGGCAACCAAAGCTGCAGGTGCTTCCAAAAAACTAATCTTATCTGAGCCACCGAATTGCAATGCAAATGACAGTCAGGGATGGCTTCAGTCCAATCCATTCAATGGAAATGAAAAGGGCTTAAACACAGCTGGAGCTCAGCTCCAGGACCAGCTGCAAAAGTCCTGCCACTCAATTCTTAAATCAAATCCACTGTGCATTTCAGCTTCTCATTCTCCTCCCCCCAACTAATTAGAGTTTAGGGGTGTGCTGGGTTCAAAAGGTAGAATGTTATTTTGACTGCACACGTAGCACCTCTCTGACATGCTTCCGCCAAAGTTGTCTTTTCATGGGATTGTGTGACAGCTGCAGAAGGCAGCTGTGTGAGCTCAGAAACATACACAGCTGCTTTAAGATCTTCCTTGACAGATGCTGCGTGTGCTCTGAATCTGGATCTCTGCAAAGAACTAATACAGATTGGCTTCTGCACAAATTTCTCAAGCAATGGAGGAGAATTGTTTTGGATTTCCTCCAAAGAGGAAGATATATGCGTAAAGCCTTCTGAAAGCATATTGCAGATCTTTGAAAAGAGCACATAATAGTGATTCTGTACTTAAATTATCTCCACCTCTGTCTGAACTCTGTTTAACATGGTGCTTCCAGATATTGGCTAATGGTCCTTCTGCTGATTGTTTTCTTGAACAAAGGCATAATGTCAGAATCTCCATTGTCAGCCTGTCACCTTGACATCAAAGGAGAAGGGAGCGGGGAGGGATTGGGGCAAGTTACACCTGTGTATCTAATGGGAAATGGGGAGGGGAGAAGTGACAACAGAAGAATACCAGATCACCAAACTGGCTTGTTTCAGGATCTTCAAGGCCACGGGTGTCAAACCCGTGGCCTCACATTGCCGTCATGAGATGTTTTGTGATGTTTTTTTTCCCTTTGTGGAGCTGGGGTGGATGTGGCCTGTGAATGATGTATCCGGCCCATGGATTGCCAGTTTGACACCCCTGTTCAAGGCCATTTGCCCTGAGATGGAATGTTACCAGTTTCACACCTCAGAGTTTCTCAAAACATCATACTGGCATCCTATTGGCTGGCGGGGAGAGTGGTCATGGGGGATTGGGAGTTGGAAAGAATAGCTTTGTATTTTGCACAGGCACACCAGATTCCTCCTGACTATGTTGCAACCAATTTCTTTCAGTAAAAGTTCCTTTGTTTCAACTAAATGGAGTCACAAGTCCTATTTTCCTGAGAAAGCAAACTGGGGCAGATCTGACACCATGAGAGGTTCATCTCCTTTGTCAGGCCTGCAGCCAGTTCCTTTTGGGATCTTTGGCCTGCCACACTAATATTCTATTCTACTATCCTGTTTCATTAGTGGGGAATAGATTGGGTTAATGTCAGGGTTTCAAATAACATTCAAAATTAAATCAGAGTCCAAGGCAAAGTATTGCTCAAAGTTCCAATTTATTAAGAGAGTCATGTTGGCACATCTGGGGAAAAACCGAATCTGAAAGCTTCCCAGTTTTACCCATCCAGTTGAAAGTTCAAGATCCTGCCCCCACAACCGCAAGTCCATCTTCCACTACCCAATCTTCTACTGCTATGCTGGCAGTTCCACACATCCAGTTCCGGTCAGGTGCAGAGGTGCAGAGGCAAAGGATGACCTTGGATTCTAGAAAGGAATTTTATTTTGACAAAATCACATTCTACTCCTTACTATTCCCCCTCCCAATTCCCCACTAATGAAATAGCATTAGTGACATCTTAATGCTAACCAGTAGGAAAGACCCTCCGATAATCTTAAAGTTATGTTTGGTCCATGATGAGGACATCTACCATTTTGGGAGGACAGGAACAGATGACATGGTCCTAGGCACCTGGGAGGTGAATTCCACCTGAATTTTCTTACTTGGCATCAAAAAAATTGTTTCACGGAGGTAAGCAGGGCAGTTCAATCTGCCTGATGCACTTCATTCCATCTTACACAACCGCCTCCATTTCAGTTGGCTGGCATTTTCTCTGGCAGGCATTCCCTCGCCCCAGTCTTCAGTCTCGGCTTCTAACAACCATTGGGCAGCTTTTAGCTCACATGATTGGAAGAATTATAAAACTCTTTTCTATTTATTTAAAAAAAAGTATCCATCTTTCCAAGGCCTACTCGGAGAAGGAAAGCAACTGATGTTTGCTATCCTAGCATGGTTGGGATGGAGAACATAACAGAGGAGTCCCTCAATCAGGAGCTGCGTTAACTACAATCTGGACAGAAGAACTAATGGAATAACAGAGTTGGAAGGGACCTTAGAGGTCTCCTGTGTAGGCAGGAAATCCTATACCCCGTGTTGGTGAATCTACGGCACACGTGCCCAAAGTGGCACATGGAGCCATGTTGCCTGGCACGCACGGTGTCACCCATTCCTCTTCTGGGTTTCTGGCATGCATGTGCATGTGAAGTTCAGCTGGCCTTTGTACGTGCAGCAGTGCTGGAAACCGGAAGAGTTGGTCTTCCGTTTTTTGGTATGAGCATGTGCCAGCTAATCAGCGTGCCTCATGCGTGGCAGTAACTGGAAGACTTGCTGGCTGTACAAACTGGAAGTACATTTTCCGGCATGCACATGTCCCTTGGGTAACTCCTCTTCCTGGTTGTGGCACAGATGAGCGTGTGTACATGCATGAAGTGTTCCCTTTTTGGCACTTAGTGCCATGCACACACACTCTGTTTGCCATTACTGCCCTATACCATTTCAGATTCTCTTCTTAAAAAACTTCCAGTATAGGACCATCCACAACTTCTGCAGGCAAGTCGGTCCACTGAATAATTGTTCTAATTGTCAGGAAATTTGACTATCACTCTATCAGGAAACTAACCATCATTCTGGCCAAAGTAGAGCAAGGAGTTGAAATCTGGAAGTGATTTTCTTAATGAAGCTTCAGGTATTCCTGGGAGACAAGCAGCTGAAGGGCAGAACACACCTCAGAGGGGGGGGGGAGAAGGAAGTAGTAGTAAAGGATAATTGACAGATGGTGAACATTTAATGGAATTCTGTTTAGAAAGGAAGTTCAGCAAAGTACATTATAGCAAAGCATTTTTTTAAAAGACTTAAATTGAGAGCAATGATAAATATAATTCAGTGTCAAGAGAATCTAATGGGAAAAGTAGCTCAAGATGGATGGGAATGTATTGGAGAAGTTGGCAAAAATGCTAAAGATGAAAAGGGATTATTAGATGTGTGCTGAATGAAAGGAATATGATTGGCACATGTGGTGGAATGTAGTCTGGATTCCCAGGAGGGAGGGGCTGCATTCCAGAGGGCAAAGATGTCAGAGTTTGTTGCAGAAAAATCAAATCCAGAAAGTACACATAGATAACTGAGTCAGCTGGATTCATTAACTTCTTTACATACATAATAACAGATGAATAAATGTACAATACCAATAGTAGATTCTTTCAATGTGGTAGAAGTTACAAGCAGAGCACAAGCGGGAGAGAACAGTTTCATCTGAGAGTTCAGAGCAGACAGAATAGTTTCAGTTTCGATTCTCAGCACAGACTCAGGTCTGTTTAAGCTCCTATTAGCTGACTTAGTTTCTATGCCTGTTCATTGGTTGACCCCTGTCTCTCCCAGTCATGAATATTCTAACAAAAGAGAATGCAGAGCTTGGAAAATTTGGATGGCAGGAAGAGGATCCTCCCTGTCATTTCTGAGTGTTTGTTTTATTTATATTTCAAATTTCTGAATCACCCATCTCTCTTACAGAAATGTACAATAAAACCTCAAAATATCAAAAGAGTACTTAAAAATCAAAATGTTAGAATTAAAACTTTAGCATTATTTTTTTCTAAGGAGGGAAGAATAATTAAACCTTGTTAAAAAAATAACCAACAAAGGCAAAAACAAGGCTCTTATGGAACCAACCAAGCCCACAACTGAATCCTTCTTTGGACTCCCCATGCAAGGTTGCAGAACCATATTTTAAGTCTCTTTTTGAAAGGCCAGGAGAATGGGGGGCTATAACCATATATTTATGCAAATAGCTGCTTTAGTCAGGCATGATCCTGTCCATAGTCGAAGAACAATAAAGAAAATTACTTAAAAGTACTGTATCTCCATGTGTTGCTCTCGGTTCCTGGGGCCTGACAATGCATCAACTAGAATACTCAATAAAGATGGAAAAATACTAAAATGCTACCAAAGGTAACCCTGAATTACTCAACTTTTATTTTGGTTTACTCTTATTCAACCAGAGAAGAAGATCAAGATGAAGGGGGAAGGAATGAAACCTGAGACTCATTGATAGAAAAATAGTAGGGAAAATACCTACTTACTCTGAAGGAGTATAAATATTTGAGGCCATATTAACTTCTTTCTTGAGGACTAGAGTGGCAAGTCCAGAACAAAAGAGGTTGCAATAAGACCAGTCATCACAAAATTATCATAGAGATGGCAACTACTTCTACCAAAAAGCAATGTCTGTTACAATGCACAAGTTTGAGCAAAGCTTGTAAGGTCTGAATCTTGAATCTATGGCTTATCTATGGCTTGAATCTTATAGTTTTGCAGTAGATGGTGTTCTTCATTGTTAATGGTTCTACTATCTGTACCAAAAATGTCTTAACATGAACTTTGCTCCTGAATCTCTCTCTGCAAGACTTTTTGTTCAAGTATCAGTCTGGGTAAATCTAACATAATAGAGTAATAGAGGATTTTATATATTTTTTTTTTTGGGGGGGGGGGGAGACCTGGGACTTCTGACCATTACTATTGTTGTTAATAATTTGGAGGAAGCAATGGAGGGAATACTTACTAGATTTGCAGTTGACCCAAAACTGGATTGTATCATTGATATCTAGAATACAAATAAAATTCAAAATAATCTTGTCAGAGAAATGAACTGAAAAGAACAGAATTCTAACAAAGATAAATGCAATAATCTTTATTTTTGCACAGGTATAGGACATAAGCGATCCAGTTTTAAAATCATGGGGAAAAAATTGAGAGAGTTTGTGGCAACCCCTGAGATACATATGAATATGTATTACAAGGTAGACCAAAACCATGAAATCTTTAAGAAGAGCAAGGGGGTTTCCTATCATTGTATTCTGTAAATAGATTGGACTTCAAGAAAGTGACTGTCCACTTCCTGGGCGGGACTTACTGATGGAAGCAGCTAAACATAGCTGCTCCCGAGTTACCAGTCGCGTTATCTGTTCAGATGATCATCTATCAGACATCTGACAGACACCTTACTCTTCGGGAAAAGAAGGGAAAGGAGAGAAGTTTTGTCGAGCAAATGCCTTTCTGATCTTTGCAGCTTCTGTGTCTGCGAAGAAAGAGGGGGGCCAGCTGAAGGCAGAACTGTTCCGTGCTGGAAATCTCCAGCTGCTTTGCAGCTCAAAGTAAGCATCCCTCCCACTCAGATCAAAGAATGAATTACTTGATTTCAAAATGAGCAGAATTCGTATGCGAGAGCATTAATTGTTTATTTAAATCCTAGCTTCTTTTTTACAAGATCCCCTTCCGTTATTTTATCTATTTAAAGAGGCGTCTAAAATGGCGACGAGCCAGTTGAATTGCTGAGTAACAATGTTTATCTAGTTATATGGAGTTTCAAAACTTCAAAGGAAGGGAGTGAATTATTTTTGCCTCACAGCCGGCCAACAGATCTTTATTAATTAGTTTCACTTTTAAAGTTTTAAAAGACTCTTTGCTAATATAGAGACATTCAAAACAGTGGTGAATATGCTGAACTGTTTCGTTACAATGCTTATTTTTTGAAACCTTCTGCAAAGTCCTACGAAGTTTTTATATATATATATATATATATATATATATATATATATATATATATATATATATATATATATATATATATATATATATATATATATATATATATATATATATATATATATATATATATAAAGTACCTCTTTCCACAACTGTATAGCGGGCCAGTAGAGTTTTCCTAATTGCTTGAAGATAAAACTTGGAATGGCCTCAAAACCAAATCCTAATCTGAAACCGCCTTCTTCTTCAGCCCCCAGAAGTACATCGCCAATACTTGGTACAAAGTCACAGCCACCGCCCTCTATGCCCCCTACTGGAGAGTTACTAATGACAGAACTCTTCCTGAGAGAACTGAGTGAAGCTCATAATATGCTGACAATTAAAGAAAGTGACTGTCCAAAAGTCACCTACCAAAATTACGCTGGATTTGAAGTCAGAATTTGAACTTAGGTCTCACCAGTCCAACTGTTTATAACCAACTCTCTGCCTTTGTCATTTTAAACCAATAAACCAATACTCTCCTTCAAATTTCATAGTTCCCAGAAGAAATATCTACACAATAGGCCGGGAAAGTGTGTACTAAAATGTGTACATTCAAGAAAATGATGAAACATATTTTGTGTTTCAGGAAGAAAAAAAACATTTAAAATAAAGGTGGCGAAGAATCACAGGCAATGGACAGTGATATCACGAAGTCATTTCTAAGATCATAGCTATGATTTTGTTACCAATTTCTCTCTTACTTTCTTTCTCCCAGAGCTGTGATCTTGGAAAGCTTCCAGCTGTGAAATTAGGGCTTTGTTCATCCCATTTTAGAAAAAAACCTGTTTGAGAACATGTACTTATTAAGTTAAACTGCCTACAACTGGTAATAATACAACCCTCCCCCCACACACATACATCCTCAGTACTGCCTGCCCACTGAACACTCTGTGCATTCCAGATATCTGCATGCCACTGCAATTCATTGGTAATGAACATAGCAATCCACAAGCAAATATGACTGAACATGATTTACAAAGTATTGAAACATTTCCACTATACAACTTGGAAGTGGAGAAAAAAATGATCACAGCAACTGTTGAATATTGCCATAGGTAGCTGTTCCAAGTGATCCAGAGTTTGATACACCCTGTTGGAGTTGTGTTAGGTCTTTGTGTGTTTTTTGTAATGAATTATGATGGACCTATGATTTTTTAAACTTCAACCGAAGTCACCCAAACCTGCAAACTCTAGTGAAGACAAGAGGGAATAGACCAACCTAATAATTTGTTTCTGTTGGATCAATTTTTTTTACTTATTTCTATTGAGGAAGTGGACAGGATATTTGACTTGGGCCACTACCCTTAAACTTCAGACCATATTGGAATAAAGTAGAGAATCTCATAAGAACTGAGGTCAAAGCCTTGTCAATGAGTGGTGGGGGGGGGAAGGTCTCATCTCATCCCATTCCTCATCTTGTTGAATTAAGCACTGGAAATGGACTGAACTCATGCCAGAAAGTCTTCCAATGATGGGATCTTATGGGATATCTTTCTCTAAAAGTCTTTGGCAGTCACACACAGATCATGTTGGTTATCCTTTATTGCCAATGAACAACAGGAGGCAAGCCTATATCCATTCTTGTCCTGATTGTAAGCTTTCCATGAGCAAAAAGTTGGTTCAAGTTAAATGCTACCTTGGATGAGCTTTCAGTCTTGATGTATTCAGATAGTAGGATTCTGGGTTCTTGAACAAAATTGACTCTTGTTTACTGGGGGAAAAAAAGATGTTCTAACACTCTTTGTAAAAAGTCTTCCAACACAGCCAATATTTTTTTTCTCTTTGGCCTTGCACTAATGAAGAAATCTTGCTGACTAGTCCACATTTATTTCCATATTTCATGTTCTAGTGAGCAGACAATCTTAGTTGGTGGCAGGAGACCATTCTACCTTTACTGTCTCTGCTTGAACTCTTTAAATCATTATTTGGATTCTTAAACTCGACCGATCAACAGCAAAGAACAACAACAAAAAAAAAAACAGATACTCAACAGTCAATCATTTTTTTCTTCTGTCTCCAAGTATCTCTATTTGCCTCTTATATTCAAATTAAATCTTACCTCCTGCTTGTCTTCCAACTTGGAATAGCATTCCACTCATCAGAATACTGTTACTTTGAGGGCCATCTGATCCTATCCAGGGCTATCATTATTCTAGGTACGAGACCATTCATTAGACAACTGCATATAAATCTAGCTGGTTATAAGACGGAGACATTCCTGAGTTCAAGAGCAATTTCTCTGCAAAGGTTTTGCAAACCAGAATATCTATTGCCTTGGACAAAACTTTTTCTCATTAAGCTTGTTGCCAGCCTTTCTAAAGGATGACTTCCCTCCTTCCTGGGGCATCCAGCTTTTCGTTTTTAAAGTATTGCACCTGTAATAATGAACCTTAAAATAACCTCTACAATAACCTTAGAAAGCGAGAGGTAACATACCACTGTCAGAAAGTTCAGAATCCAGATCTTTATCATCTTTTCTTTTATCTCCTTTTTCTCTTTTCCTTCTTGTTCAATAGTCATTTTAATTTCCTTTGTTTATTTTCTAATACTTGTACTGCTTTTATCTTGCTAAAAACTTTCGGTAAACTTATACTGAAAATAAATAATCGATTTTTACATTCTTTATTAAGGAAGGAGAATATTTGTAATTTAGGTTTGATGAAAGAAAGACATGTTTCTTTCTTTTCACATCCAGAGAAATATTCTGCCTTTTCAATATTTCCTAGGATATTTCATTTTTCTGGGAGAGGGCTGGGTGATAACTTCCTTCAGGTTTAAATAAGGGGTCCTGGGTGCTCTCTGAGCTTGGTTGTTTTCTTGCAGACATTTAATTACCCAAACTAGATAACATCATCAGTGCTAGATGTTATGTAATTTAGGTAATGGCACAGCTGCTAGAAAACAATCAAGCTCAAAAAGTACCAAGGACCCCTCGTAGTCTTTATTTATAGCCTCATGTGGGCAAGTGAACCAGATAGATCCAAAGCTTGAAACAATATTAATCTTAAAAACGAACAATCCCGTAATCAAACCAATGGTCTCCTCTCACTTTCCCAAAACTGGCTTACTTTGTCTTTTGTCAGTGTCCCCTGTAACTGGTTGCTTGATCTTACTGTAGGAAGTTAGCACCCACCCCCTCCTAGTATAAATAAATATTCTAGGAATTATTAAAAAGGCAGAATATTATGCTTCCCTGGACAAGAAAAGGAGAAATGTGTTTTTAAAGACAAAGCAGCTCCCTTCAGCTCCCTGTGCCTCTTTCAGCTGCAGGGTGATGGGATTAAGACATGGCCCTCAGGACATTTGTTTGTTTGTTTGTTTGTTTGTTTATTTATTTATTAGACTTATATACCGCTTGACATGATAGGATTAGCCCTCTACCCATCTCACCCAGGGGTGGGTTTCTCGCCCCGTTCCAACCGGATCGGTTGGAACGAGGCCGGCGGCGTCCTCGCACACGCAGCGCGCGTGTGCATGCGTACTAGCATCTGCGTGATGCTCCAGCTGCTCCTGGAGGATCGCGCAGGCGCTGTATGCGTTCTGCGCATGCGTGGAAAGCGCAGAATTCATAAAAACCGGGTAAGGAGCGGGCGCAGGTGGGCGGGCGCGCGCGGGCGCGGGGGGGGGGGGCCTTCGCCGTTCCCGGAAGTTACTTACTTCCGGGTTCGGCGACCAACCGGATCGCAGGGACCGGTGCGAACCGGTCAAAACCCACCCCTGATCTCACCACATGGCACCTGGGAAGATTACATCATCCAGCAAGGCTCCAGCCTGGGATATAGCCAGTCTACAAAGTTAGCTAAGACTCCCACCCACTGGGAGTCTGACAACCAATGGGATATATTTCTTACACAGGAACAGGAAGTTCAAAGGGGGTATAAATCTCTCCATCTCTCTCTAAACCAGTGGTTCTCAACCTGTGGGTTGGGACCCCTTTGGGGGTTGAACGACCCTTTCACAGGGGTCACCTAAGACCATTGGAAAACACATATTTTTTTTTAAAAAAAATACGGAAAACAAAATAATTTTATGGTTGGGAGCCACCACAACATGACGAACTGTATTAAAAGGTCGCGGCATTAGGAAGGTTGAGACCCATTACTCTAAACCATGCCCTTTCCCCCGAGGACCTCAAACTATAAGGTCCTGGCCACCATTAAAAACCATTTTTCCAAGCAGTCTGCTATCCACCATTAAACCTTCTTTCCAAGCAAATTCTATGAATCGAGTGTCTTTTTCACCACTTGGAACTGAACCCAGAAGGATACTTCTTCCAACATTAACTTCATGGGTCACTTTTTGAACTTGCTTTTCTTCCCCCTGTCCTCCCTCTCTCTCATTCTACTTTGTTTATTTGAATCAAGGCTCCAAACAGGTTCTTAGCTTCTTCTCACAGATGTAACTTCCATCTCTTCACATCACATTGATATAGCTGCCACTCAGGGTTCTGGTATTTCTTGTACAGGATCCCTACCCTCTTACTCAAAAGTAGCATTTCTACTTGGGGCTGGGATTTTCCACCCTACTGGTTTTAAATACTCGCTTGTTTCTCTTTTTTCCCCTCTGTATATAAGACTTAATTTTTCTTGGTCATATTCATAATGCGATGTTTTATATATGGTTCTGAACTAATCCATGCTCTGTATCCTCCCAAACTAGCTCCCTATGTTAAAACATGTAGTACCTATGAGGCTAGGAACTACAGCTCCTTAGAAACAGCATGGGAATTTAAGCAATGATAAAAAATATCACCCTATTTTTGAACTAAAATAAGATTTTACCAGGAAATACTCCAAAAAGGAACTTCATTCACAGCTTTCAGTATCACCATCCAACTTTAAATGGCATCATTCTTCAGCAAAAGCTGTCATGATGGCAATTGTTTGATTTCACTTTATATACCTGAACGATGCATTTTACCAAAACAGTCTTTGATAGGCCTTATCTTTATAGTCTGCTCACTAATACATCTAAATCAATTCATTAAAACTCCAGTACTTATAAGTGCTAAGTGAATCGATTCAGTGATGTCAAGACATACCCCTGGGCTATTTTTGATAGGCCTGCCAGCATTTTACTCCGTCTTCAGATGATATATTTTTCTTCCTGCTTCCTTTTTTTAAAAAAGTCAGATTTTTTCTTCTGTTCAGTTGTGTCTAATTCTTGAAGACTACCTGGACAAATCCTATGCGGTTTACTTGGCAAGGATTTTCAGAAATGGTTTGTCATTGCCTCCTTCCTAGACTGAGGGAGAATGATTAGCCCAAGATCATTCAACCAGTTTTATGCCTAAGGTAGGACTAGAACACATCAGATTCTACACTGATGCTCTAACCATTACACTAAACTGACCGCTTCAGGCCCATACACACATTTTAAAAACCACCCTGTCCATTTCATATCACAGAGAGCTGTTGTCTCAATTGCCTAGGTAAAGTCTAGAAAGTTGGTTCTTGAACTATTAGTTTTTCAGTAAAAATCCAAGGAATAAAGAAAAGATGTTTAAGACCAGTGGTGGGTTCCAGATTCTGTTCCAACCGGTACGGTTGGAATGGCCCCAGCGTCACCCACATGCACGCATGTGGCACGTGCATGCATCCTACTTTCCTGAGATGCTTCTGCAAGCCTCTGCCATGCTCCAGTTGCTCAGCGGAGTGTCACGCAGGTGCCATACAATGCCATGCACATGTGCGGAAGTGCCAAAAGCTTAAAGCACAGGTAAGGTGCGAGGGTGGCTGGGTGGGCCCTCTGAAGCACTGTACAAGAACGGTATCCGATGCTCCGGGCTGGCTCCGGTACACCTGTACCAGAGCATACCGCCTGCAACCCACCACTGTTTAATACTCTAGAAAGTGTGCAGAGAAGAACAACAAGAAGAACAAGAATGATTAGGAGGATGTAGCCTAAAGCATATGAAGAATGATTACAGAAATTGGATATGTATAGTCAAATGAAAAGAATGATTAGGAGAGACATGATAGCAGTGTTCCAATATCTGAGGGGCTCCTACAAAGATGAAGAGGTTTAATTATTTCCCACAGCACCAAAAGGCAACTTGGCAAGAAACAATGGATGGAAACAAGAGAAGCAACCTAGAACTAAGGAGAAAATCCCTAATGTGAGAGCAATCAACCAATGGAATAGCTTGCCTTTAGAGGTTGTGGGTGCTTCATCACTGGAGGCTTTCAAAAAGGGACTGGACAACCATTTGTCTGGAATGGTATAGGGTCTCCTGTTTCTTGGGCAGGGGGTTGGACTAGAAGATTTCCAAGGCCCCTTCCAACTCTAGTATTCTATGTTCTTTATACATATGAGTTGAAAAAAGCTGCAATACTGTCTCAATTTCCAGAAAATCAAATCAAAGGAAGGAGAGGAGGAGAGAAGAAAGGAGGGAAGGAAGCAGGGAAGGAAACAGGGAAGGAGGAGGGAAGGAGAGAAGGAGAGAAGAAAGGGGGAAGGGAAGGAGGGAAGGGGGAAGGAGGGAGGGAAGGAAGGAGGAAAGGAAGGAGAGTAGGAGAAAAGAAAGGAGGGAAGGAAGGAGGGAAGGAAGGAAGAAGAAGTAGGAATAAAATTTTCAATTTAAAAAAAAAGAAAAAAAAGAAAAAAAAATCAAATTTTGCATTTCATTCTCCATTATTTCCTGCCATCAGGTGTGCAAAAGAAATCCACACAAAATGGGAGCAGTTTTTGCTATCCGAATAAAGAGAAGATGCAAGATTGTCCAAATGATGGTTCATTTTGTTCTTCTCACAACAAAGCAGCGGTCCCTAGGTGGTGGAAGGAGGCAGAATCCAATCTGGGTAGGTCACCAAGACTAGATATTTAGCCTTCTGAACTTTCAGATTCGTGTTGGAGCCCATCCTCAGAGAACTTCTTTCTATCAGAATATGTGCTTTTCTATGCGTACTATTTACGTGGTGCCTGGTTGGGTGTGGCTTTTTATTGGTTGATTGGGATGTGGATGGCTGGCTATTAAGTTGTTGGCTGCTCTTTCCTTGTGTTACCAAGTTTTCAGCTCCTACGTACCCGATAAGCTGGTGGTAAATCAGCACTCCTGTTCATTGACAAGGAGCCCGTTTCCTGGACTTTGATCATTTCCCTGGATATCTTTGTACCTGCTCCGCCAACAATCTTAGTAGATGCAAAATTTAATGTATATCCTTGTTGATAGCAATGTGAGGTTACCAAATGAGTTTGAGTCTCCTCGTCTGACCACTTGCTTGTGTTCTTGCAATCTGGTAGTTAGTTTCCTACCCATCTGTCCTACAAAGACACAGGGGCAATCCACGAAGGGGATCCATAGATTACTATAGAAGTATCTCCCACCTCCAAACAATTTTTGTAATGCATGATTTGTCCTCATATAGTAGCCTCACTCAACCAGGCACCACATAAATACTAGACATAGAATAGCCCAAACCACACATTCTGATAGAGAGAAGTTCCCTGAGGATGGGCTCCAGCATGAATCCAAAATCTCAGAAGACTAAACCTCTGGTCACAATGACTGATCCAGATTGGATCCTGCAACATTATCCTGGGACATGTATATTTGCTTTCATTCTGAAGAATGAGGAGCTGAGGGAATCAGCAGCTATGAATTCATGAGTTCTCATTATTTGCTATTCATCAGGAATGACTGTTTCTCACATTAGTTGGGAGCCATCCAAAGAGTTCTAGCTAGAGGGGAGAATAAAAAATTATCAAATTAATAAAGAAATAAACCTAACATTGATTAGCTGAATACACTTCAGAATAGCATGTTGAAATTGCTAAGTACTAGCACTTGCAAATATGTAATTGTGCAGTGAGGAGAGATATTTATAGTGCACAATTTACCCTCAGCCATGGAAACTTGCAATATGATTTTGTATTAGTCATTCTTCCTCAGATAAATCTGAGGGATTTATAAAAAAGAAAATACCTCCTCTGTGTAGAATACCTTGATTTCCTAGAGAACAGATGATATATAAATCTACTGCATAAAGAAAATTTATGATTAACAAAACAATTAATCCTGACACAAAGAAGGAGATGCTCCATTGACTAGGTTCTTGACACAAGTTCATAGAAGCATCTCAAGATAAAAGGATCAGAGGGAATGATCCTCAATAGCAATAGCAATAGCAACAGCAGTTAGACTTATATACCACTTCATAGGGCTTTCAGCCCTCTCTAAGCGGTTTACAGAGTCAGCATATTGCCCCCAACAATCCGGGTCCTCATTTTACCCACCTCGGAAGGATGGAAGGCTGAGTCAACCTTGAGCCGGTGCGATTTGAACAGCCGAACTGCAGAACTGCAGTCAGCTGAAATAGCCTGCAGTGCTGCATTTAACCACTGCGCCACCTCAGCTCCTGAAGAACCATTGAGCCAATTAGAGCAGATAGTGTCTCACTTATAGGTGATTTCATTGGTAGGACATCGTATGAATTGAATTGGTCAATCTTTTTCTGGTTATGCCAGCAATCTGAAGTTCTGAACTCTGATTTTCTATAGATGTTTGGAAGCATATCAGCTAAGAGGCAATTTCATTAGTAAACTACCAGGGTATAAAATTTCAGGATGAATTCTCAGTTCTCAGAATGATTGCCTTCTTACAAGTGTTGAGCTAAGAGGCACTGGATGTTACAAAAACCTTACAGCTAAAATATGTAACAAAAAGGTTACGTCTTCATGCTCTTTTTGTCTTCCTCTCTCTCTTGTCCACTTTCTTATGGGCTCATTGAAATATGTGTTTGTCAGTTGAATGGTTTTTTGTCTTTTCTTTTTTTTTCCTTTTTGGTGGGTCAGGACAGAAAACAGTCTGCAATCTAAATTGAAATCTGCAGTGGGAAGAGTTTGGTATGGAATTGAGGGCTGAAGGGAGTGTGCATTAAAGAAAGCCTTTCTTAGGATTGTCAGACAAAAGAAGACAATTTGTCCATATCTGGAATAAAAATTAAATCACAAAACATTTGCTTTTCAGACACACTGAGAATGGGCACTGCAGCATGCTGGAACCTTTGAGTGAATCAAGAGAACCATGAAAGGAGACTATCGGAGGAAATATCATATGAAAAATCATCAAATGTTCTACAAGGAGTAACCTACTACATCAGGTTTAAAAGAAACCATCAAAGGATACAGCTCACATAAAAATACCTGCCTAGGTAGTTTTGTCAAGTGATTTATACAATTGTCAGCTTTCTCAAACCAATTTTTCCAGCCATGCCATTGCTAGTGTTATAGTCATGACTTGTAAACTATAAATTCAGGTTAGGGGTCTTGGGAGTTACAATCCCAACATGTGCACATCAGACTGGAAAAGACTGTGCTAGAGTAACTACTATTTAATGTAACTCTTGCTTGCTTGACATTTAGCTTAGACAATATACAGTAGGTGTCACAAAAGGATAATCAGCTGAAAGACATTAATGGCTTGATGACTTTCCAGCATAAAACAATCAGACAAATGAAACTTCATGAAATATACATGAAAAAACCACTGGAAGAAATATAGGTTGGCTCAGCCTTCCATCCTTCCCTGGTGGGTAAAATGAGAACCTAGATTGTTGGGGCAACATGCTGACTCTGTAAACCACTTAGAGAGGGCTGTAAAAGCACTATGAAGTGGTATATAAGTGCTATTGCAATAAATGACACATTGAAGGATAATTTAGAGATAGTCAACCTTGGCAACTTTTAAGACTTATGGACTTCATTGCCCCAAATTCCCCAACCAACCAGCAGAGTTATCACTAAGAATATCAAAAAAAGTGTTCTAAAAGAGACAAACAATATTTCACATTGACCTCACACATGGAATGAATGAAAGGAAGGGATTAGAACAAAATGTACAAAGAAGACAGACGATAACAAATAATTACAGACAAAGCAGATTACAAGATTTTAATGGTATAAAGTGTAGAAGAATTCCATAAAATTAGTAGTTGAGCTGTATTTCATTTATTATTATGGTATCTACTTCTGTATTGGTAAGTAGGCAATAAACTAATGAAAAGTTACTCTTCCTAAGTGAATTCTGCTATTCTGTTTGTAGGACAGCCTAGTTATTAATATAGTAACTAGGTTTGATAGTCCTAGCTTATCAAAATTAAAATCAGGCCAGGAAGTAAAGGATACTTGTCTAAAATGGAAGAATAAATAAGTTGCAAGCAGGGACCAATTTTCAAATAACAAACCAACTAACATTGGATGTCAATGTATTCTAAATGTTACTGTGTTATTTGCAGCAATTGTGTATTATTCTCTGATCATCCTGGTGGAGAGGGAAGCTAGAGAGAAAACTGGATCCAGTGATGTATAACAGATAACAAATTAACAGAGTTGGAAGGGACCTTGTAGGCCATCTAGTTCAACCCCTCACCCAAGCAGGAGACTCTGCACCATTTCTGATAGATGGCAGTCCAGTCTCTTCTTGAAAGCTTCCATTGATGAAAGACAAGCTGTTCCATTGGTTGATTGCTCACACTGTCAGAAAAATTCTCCTTATTTCCAGGTTGAATCTCTCCTTGATCAGTTTCCATCCATTATTTCTTGTCTGGCCTTCAGGTGCTTTGGAAAACAGCTTGACCACTTCCTCTCTGTGGTAGCCCCTCAAATATTAAAACACTGCTATCATGTCTCCCCTGATCCTTCTCTTCATAAATCTGGCCTCAGTCAAAATAATTCTTATGATTTGAACATCTCAAGTCATTCCAAGACAGAAGTTTCTTTGGGTGAAAAAATTATGAGACTAGAGCTTTTGTGTATTACCTGAACAGTGGAGGACTGGCAAGAAAGACTAGAGAAGGATATTATAGGGAATTTGGGAACTGTGGCAGAAGTTATCCCACTAAGAACTAGAGATGAAAACAAAACAAAATGCAATATGACAATGTACTCATAGCAGATGTAAAAGGTGCCATCTAGCTTGGTGTCATTATGACTGCTATCAGCAGAAAAAAATATGTCTCCTCCCTTCTATTTGTTTTTCTTCCCTGAATGAAATTAGATCTTGCTGGCATAGAATGATCTACAATGTTCTCCTAATCATTTACTTACTAATTACCATTAATTACAAGAATGAAAAAGGCATCTTGGCTGCTTTTAACATATCATTACTATCTAGATCATTTTGTCAATAAGTCAGAGAGAGGGAAGACAAAAGAATATTTGGGACCAATGAAACTGCTGAGAATTTACTTCCGAAGATTAACAAGCCTTGATGAGATTTAAAATCAATCCGTGTTGGTAAAGGGCAGATATCAAAACTGAACTTCCAAACCACTTTCCAAAACTGAACATAAAAGCTCATTTAATTGTATTTGCACTAAAGCAAAATTATCAACAAAAGACTTTGAATGTCAGGAAAGAAAAAGGCTGAAAATTGACAATTTGCTCTCAGTGAAAACAAAAACAAAGACTCATTTTACCATTCTGATTTCATGTTGCTTATACCAGAAATTAATCCTGATCCAGAGACAAAACCTAACATTCCAATTCTCTCCCTTTTGCTCTCATTTTACATTTAATTGGCATGGCTTCTGATGTTCAAAGTCAGCTTTCAATGTATGAAATAATGTGACACACTTCAAACAGAAAACAAGAACTAGGAAAGCCTACATCATTGCACTGCTTTTCTGCAGCAAAACTAGAGACATGAGTCAACGTAATTATTTGTATATGTGTATGATATAGTAGACCACTACCTATACTTGGCCAATGCATCTCAAAGGAAGATGAGGCAGTAAAGGAAACTGAACGGCATAGGTATTCTGCAAGCTAAGAATAATTTTCAAGAACAGCCTCCTCATATGTCTGAAGAGAAAAGTGTTCAATTAGTGTGTGCTACCTGCTCTAACATGCCAGTGATACATGTTAGGTAAGCTCCCAGTTGGGAGAGTGAGTGCTTTCAGAGAAGCGTTGGGAGAGTTGTGTTGGAGAATGCACAAAGCAGAATACAGAGACACTACAGTTTAAATAGGCTTTTACTTTCTTGGAAATAGAGGTATCATAGTCTATCAAACAGTCCAAGTCATACACGGATAAGACAATCAGTCATCAATGTCTTTCAGTTAAGGGATAATCCAAATAACATAGTCCAGTATCATATAATCAGTTCAGTACTCAAAGTTTGCTAGCAGTTGCAAAATTTACAATAGCTCACGGCACTTTCTAACAGCCAGCTTCCAAAAACACTCAGATTAGATCAGCCCAGCATCTAACGAACAGAGAGCTAACAGTCATTCTGGCTCCCTCTTATGGCCGATTGAGGAAAACAGCAACCAAACACATTTTACAGTATGATTTAAAGAAACAGGTACAGCATTGTTACATGATTTATATATTGCCAACCCAATCGTTAGATTATATTCCTAACAGACACTAACCTCACAATCAATACAAAGCTATGAGTGGTGCAAAGAGCCATGGAAAGATGCTTAGCATTACGATACAAGATAGAAAGACCTGCACATGGATTAGAGAACAAACAAAAGTATACAATATCATCAAGAGAGTAAAGTAGCGGAAATGGGCCTATCACATAGCAAGAAGAACTGAACGCAGATGGACCAAGGCAGTCATTGAATGGATTCCAGTTGATAAAAAGCATCCACAAAGAGACCTAAAACAAGATGGATCGATGGCATCACCAAGTATTGCAGGCCCAATTGCCAAAAGAAAGCTCAGGGGCATATTGATTGGAAACATGCAGAAGAGGCCTTCATCCTATAGTGGATAGACAATAGCTGAAATGATGATATATAATCTAACGGTTGGGTTGGCAATATATAAATCATGTAACAATGTTGTACCTGTTTCTTTAAAGCATACTTGTAAAATGTGATTGGTTGCTGTTTTCCTCAATCGTTCATAAGAGGGAGCCAGAAGGACTGTTAGCTCTCTCTCTGTTTGTTAGATGCTGGGATGATCTGATCTGAGTGCCATGAGCTGTTGTAAGTTTTGCAACTGTTAGCAAACTGTGATTACTGGACTGATTATATGATACTGGACTATGTTATTTGGATTATCCCTTTACTGAAAGACATTGATGACTGACTGTCTTATCCGTGTATGACTTGGACTGTTTGATGGAATCTGATACCTCTATTACCATGAAAGGCTTCAGGCCTGGCTACAGCACGGAAACCGCTTTGGTCGCATTGATCGATGATCTCTGGAGAGCCAGGGATGGAGGTCATGCCTCCATCCTAGTACTCCTTGACCTCTCTGCGGCTTTCAATACCATCGACCATGGTATCCTTCTGCGACGACTGCGGGAGGTGGGGGTGGGAGGCACTGTCTTACGGTGGTTCTCCTCTTACCTCTCGGACAGGTCGCAGTCGGTGTTAGTCGGAGGGCAGAGATCGACCCCTAGGCCCCTAACGTATGGGGTGCCGCAGGGTTCGGTCCTGTCCCCCCTCCTCTTTAATATCTACATGAAACCGCTAGGTGAGATCATTCGACGGCACGGGATAAAATACCACCAGTATGCGGACGATACACAGCTGTATCTGTCCGCCCCGTGCCAACTCAATGAAGCGATGGACGTGATGAGCCAGGGCCTCGAGGCTGTTAAGGACTGGATGGGGGTTAACAAGCTTGTACTCAATCCAGATAAGACCGAGTGGCTGCTGTGCTTCCCTCCTACTAATTGGCCAAGTGTTCCATCTCTCAGTCTGGGGGGTCAAATAGTACGCCCCTCAGACAGGGTCCGCAACTTGGGAGTCCTCCTGGACCCACAGCTGACTTTTGAACACCATTTGTCAGCTGTGACCAGGGGAGCATTTGTCCAGGTTTGCCTGGTGCACCAGTTGTGTCCCTACCTGAACCAGGAGGCTCTCACAACAGTCACTCGTGCCCTTGTGACCTCTAGGCTGGAGTACTGCAACGTGCTCTACATGGGGCTGCCCTTGAAGAGTATTCGGCGACTTCAGCTTGAATGCAGCCGTGTGAGCGATCGTGGGTGCGCCTCGATTCACCCACGTAACACCTATCCTCCACGAGCTGCACTGGCTGCCTGTTGATCTCCGGGTACGCTTCAAGGTGCTAGTCGTCACCTACAAAGCCCTTCATGGTATTGGATCTGGGTACTTGAGAGACCGCCTGCTGCCAATTACCTCCATTAGACCAATAAGATCCCACAGACTAGGCCTCCTCCGAATTCCATCAGCCGGCCAGTGTCGACTGTCGACTACCCGGAGGAGGGCCTTCTCTGTGGCTGCTCCGACCCTCTGGAACGAACTCCCCGTGGAGATTCGTACCCTCACCACCCTCCAGGCCTTCCGCATAGCCCTTAAAACCTGGCTGTTCCGACAGGCCTGGGGCTAAAGACTTGCAGCCCCACTTCGAATGGTATGATTGTTGTGCTTTTTAATTGTTTATGGTCTTTATGTTTTGTAACTTGTCTGTTTTTCCCCTCCCTTGAGTTGTGAGCCGCCCTGAGTCCCTTTCAGGGAAAAGGGCGGCATACAAATAAAGCAAAATGAAAATGAAATGAAATGAAAAGCCTAGTTAAACTGCAGTGTCTCTGTATGCTGGTTTGTGTATTCTCCAACACAACTCTCACAACGCTTCTCTGAACGTACTCGCTCTCCCAAAGGGGAGCTTACTTAACAATGATGATCCTATATCCCTTTATTTATTTATTTGGTTTATTTGATTTGTCAATCACTTACAAGATAATAGGTATAAGAATAAACATGAGTATGAATAAAATGGATACAAATAAGGGGACAGTAGGACAGGGATGGTAGGCACGATGGTGCACTTATGCACGCCCCTTACAGACCTCTTAGGAATGGGGTGAAGTCAATAGTTGACAGTTTAGTCTACTAAACTGGGGATTTGAAAATGTAACAACAGAGTCAGGTAGTGCATTCCAGGCATTGATTACTCTGTTGCTGAAGTCATATTTTCTGCAGTCAAGTTTGGAGTAGTTTACATTGACTTTGTATCTGTTGTGTGCTCTTGTATTTTTGTGGTTGAAGATGAAGTAGTCATTGACTGCTAGGACATTGTAGTAGATAATTTTGTGTACTATGCTTAAGTCTGACTTTAGACGGCGTAGTTCTAGGATATCCAAGCCCAAAGTTTCAAGTCTGGTGGTGGAGGGTATTCTGTTGCGAGCAGAGGAGTGGAGTACTCTTCTCGTGAAATACCTCTCTACATGCTCAATTGTATTAATGTTGATATACAGTGCAGATTCCAGACAGATGAGCTGTATTCAAGAATTGGTCTAGCAAAGGTTTTGTATGCCCTAGTTAGCAATACAATATTCGTAAGGAGTTTCTTGCCCCAATCCTTTTCTTCCTTTTTTCCTTCTTCAATACTTTCTAACATTGTGGCAGGCACAGGGATATCCCTCTTAACCTACTTTGAAATTTGCAGGTGGTTTAAAGACTGCATCTGTGAAATGATTTTATTATCTTGTTGATGCAGCTGCTGTCATATTTTACCTTCTGAATCACCCAGAACCATAATACACAACTAGATTTATCTGGTCCATCCTACAGCATCATGAAATATAGATGAGAGTAGGAATTAGTGGACGAGCTGCAGTGAATATCCTCAAATGTTTGCGTTTCTCAGAAAAGTTCAACAGGAGCAACTCCTTTTTCTCATTTTCCTATTAAATCCACAAAATCTAAGCCAAACTTTGGTCTACAATGATCAATCAATCAATCAATCAATCAATCAATTTCTATAACCAGACAATTCAACCAATTGACTCTGGGCACATTTCAAGAGCATCAATAGACAGGAATGGAGGCATTGTGGTGCAGCAGCTTATGGACACTTGATTTGCTGACCAGAAATGACCACCATTATAGTAGTTTGAACCCTAGTAGCATTGTGGGATGGGGTGAGCTCCCATCATTTGACTCTGGCTCCTGCCCTGCCCTAACTAGCAGTCCAAATGAATTATTCCAAATAGGTAAATGGGTACCTCTTTGGTGGGAAAGGCTAGCAAGACAAACATAAGCCAGCACTGGACCTGTCTGGACATGAGGCAAGGTCAACAGAAGGGGCCCAGATGATGTCATCAAGCCAAATGCTGCTAGCCAGATGGTGCAAGATACTTCGTCCCCTGTGTCACACTGTGGATAAGCTTGCGGATGAGAAAATGAAAGAACTAGCAATTAGGCTGACAGGACTACTGTGTAAAGTATAGATAACATCCCTGACAAATGTATGCCACGTGAAATAAACAAAATAAGACAAGAATGAGGGCCCTGCACTTATCTAGTTCCATTAGAGTTTTTTTTAAGGGCCTTGGGTGCTCTCTGAACTTGGTTATTATCTTGCATATGTTTCATATGCAATTTGGGTGCCGAAGCCAATGATGGACGCTAGACATGAGGTGCAGGTTTTCTGATTGCTTTTTAATGGATACTCCAATGAAAAAAGTTCCTGGCAAAAGGTCAAGAACCAAGAACAAAGTGTTGCAGCAGCTGGTAGCCTTTAACACATATCAATTATAAGAACGGGACATGAGACCATGAAGGTAAAAGAGATATAGGTTTATTGATACATCAAGTTCAGAGTGTTAACACACCAAGATCTGAACTGCCTGGGCTCCGCCCAGGATGTTAGTTTTATATCGTGCTACAAACTGAGCTTTCTCACGGCGTTTCCATACACGAGACAAACATGACAGTTTGAAAAGGAGAAGTACATTTTGGAATGTTACAAACAGAGAAATACATAAGAAAAATACAAAAAGAGAACTTCCTATAATGTCTTAAGCTATCGGCAGTTTCACCTCTGTTCTATCTTACACCCACGCTTGGCTTCCTGTGCCCCTCCTTTATAGCGTCTTGCCACACTGTTCCAGTAAGGTTTGTTGCAACTTAATAAAAATCCATATTAAGTGTATATTAATATTCAAAAGCTAGTAAGAAGTTAGAGCCTGGGGGCTCATATGCCCAGGTGATATGGTGATATTTTGGCCGTTTTCTCCCGGCTGCCTCAAAAGGATTAAGAAAGCTTTGTACATTTTCACTAAAGAAGGTGGGACAAGGTGAGATAGCAAGAAATATTATCTAATCTACAATTTGTTCTATTGGTCCCTTGCTGTCCCTATTCCTAAGCCTTGGCTAATGAATGCCCCAGGAGCTATCTAATACACATTTCATTTGCTGCAGGCCATCCCTAACTTTTAGTTGAGGTCTGCAAGTTGTCTAACTACCCATAATTGCTACAAGCTTTACACATGCATATTTCCTGTTGATAAGCTTTCTTTGTTCTTTCCAGACAGACTCCCACAATTGCAGTCGTCCTGATTTACTTTCAAGTGTGTACCATGACCTTGCTTTAGCATCTAGCCCATCATTACCCAAACTAGGTAGCATCCTCACAATAGCTCCCCCCCCCTCTCTCTAATCCTTCTTCTCAAGGAATTTCTTCCATAGCAGGTAGGAAAAAAATGTTAAGGCCAGTAGATCTTGCTATTTCCAATGTTATTATTTTGTATCAGAAGCAAATGCCTTTCCTAATCAGCCTTCAAAGCTATGCAGGTCTGGTATCATAGCTACTTTAGCCACGGATCCTAAATAGATGCTATTTATAGTCCCTGGGAGCTGGAGTACCAATAAGCAATAATGACAAATGTGTTTTTTGATATGAACCTTGGGAACAGAAAGAACTCTTATCCCTGAGATGTGATGCACCACCATCTGTCTTTCACTTTAGCCTGGTTCTCTTGTACTTACAACACTTCATTTGCATCCTTCTCCAGAGGTGTCTGGAGCGACACGTTAACTTGTATGGGAAAATCTTAGCATCTATTACATGTTCCTGCCTAATTTCTTTAAAACGCACAAACACAAAAGTCTGAATGGTTATTTTGACATGTGGATGTTTAAGTAATGAGAAAGGTATTATCTCATTAACACTGTGGCCTCAGAACCACACAATTTTGGTATGGGGATAGAGTGAAAAGGAAAAAAAAACTATTGTCATTGAATTTAGATTTATTATAAGGGGAAAATATTCTTTCTTTTATCACGCAATTTCTATCCCATGCTGGACTCCATGGGGCATTTCATACATCAAGCAGCAATAGAAACAACAACAAAAAAAAGTTATCAAAACATCAAAAAACATTTTAATTCAATTCCAATGAATCTTGATATAAACTAAATTAAGTTAGGCTTTCTTTTGTTCACTCTTGTTTGCTGTCTTTTCATTTGCTTTGTTAACTATTCCTTATGCCTCTCTGCAGTTTGCATAGCACTTCCTCACTCCGAAAAAAGAATAGTATGGATGTATGTATGTATGTGTATTCTAATTCATGGGTAATGTCTTTATCACTCCCCAGATGTTAGTCCTGCAAGACAGTCCAAACAAGAAGCATGACAAGGAATGTTTGTTTTATTTTTACTCTAAGGTTACATCAATAAAGGTAAAGGTTCCCCTCGCACACATGTGCTAGTCGTTCCTGACTCTAGGGGGTAGTGCTCATCTCCATTTCAAAGCCAAAGAGCCAGCGCTGTCCGAAGACGTCTCCATGGTCATGTGGCTGGCATGACTAAATGCCAAAGGCACATGGAATGCTGTTACCTTCCCACCAAAGGTGTTCCTATTTTTCTACTTGCATTTTTGTCTTTTTTTCCTATTTTTTTTACTTATTTAATTTTTTATTTTCATTTTCATAACACACACTCACATGTATACTATGCATAGCCCATGTCATATAGTATTAAATAATAATTACATCAGTTCCTCTTGTCAACAATGCCCCCCCAAATAGAAACCCATTATAGCTTTTCTGCTCTCCATACACCTCTTTCTTCTACCACCCTCCAACTTTCTATCTTCCCTCCATCATCCCCCTCTACTCTACTTCCCCTCCCTTTCTACTGCTCCTCTCTCTAGAATTCACTCCTCCTTATCCTTCTCATCTTCCCCCCTTACCCTCTCTCCTATCCTTCTCTTCCCATCTTTCTTCTTTCCAACTCCTCCTCTCCTTGGTGTATTTCCGCTACATGTCAATATGCTTAGCCTATCCTATTTTTAAAGAAAAAGTAGTAATAATAATAGTAATGAGAATATAAAATAAAGAAAAAAACAGTATACATGTGGAGTCAAATTACATTGAAATCTAACACATCTCATTTAACCTGATATTCCCTCCCCCCCACCCTCCCCCCACCCCCCCATAACCTACCCTCCCCCTGACTTCCCAGAACCTGTACACCGTATAGATTTTTAACAAACACAGTCTAAGATATATTGGGGGAAAAAAGAATAAGAAATTAATAACATCTTTACATTGAACTTAGCTCCTCCTTGCTAAACTAACTTTAAACAATTTAAATCATTCCTGATCTTAAGCATAGGCTATCTGGAATTTCTTAGTCCCGTATTTATTTTGTATATAATCAATCCATTTTTTTCCAGTCTCGTTTATATCTCTCATTTGAGTGGTCTTTAAGATATGCAGATATTTTAGCCATCTCGGCTAAATTTGTGACTTTCAATGTCCATTCTTGAATTGTAGGCAAGTCTTCCTTCTTCCAGTATTGCACCACCAACAGTCTTGCTGCCGTTATTAAGTGTAAAATCAAGTTAATCTCTACCGCTGTATAGTCAGTAATTATACCTAACAAAAATAACTGAGGAGTAAACTTTATCCATTTTTTAAAAATATTTTGCATAATCCACCATATTTTTATCCAAAATGCCTTAACCTTTTGGCAAGTCCACCATATATGGAAATATGTAGCATCGAGAGAACCACATCTCCAACATTTGGGTTGTAAATTCGAATACATAGAAGCCAACCTTTTGGGATCTAAATGCCATCTATAGAACATTGTAAACATTTTCTCTCAGGTTTTGGGCTTGTGTAAATTTCACATTTCTTGCCCAAATTCTTTCCCATGTATCCAACATTATTGGGTCTTCAATATTTTGAGCCCACTTTATCATACAATCTTTAACTAATTCTGTTTCAGAATCCATCTGTACTAATACATTGTATATCCTCTTTATATGCATTAAACTTTGATCTCTTTTGTCTTAAACTTTTGTCTTTTTATGTTCCCCCTTTTTCCCCCCTTGAATTGTTCACCACCCTGAGTCCTCCCGGAGAAGGGCGGCATACAAATAATAAAATACAAATACAAATCTCTTATTTGTTTAAATAGATTATCCTCAACTTGCATGAAACCAATTTTTTGATCTGTTTTCCACCTGGCCTGTAACTGCCCATACTGGAACCATGTTTGAATTACCTTTTCCTCTTTTAATACATCTAAGGGTTTTAGTTGTAAAACACCCCTTTCTAGGGTAAGAAGCTGTCTGTAAGTAATTCTATCCTGTTTTTGTGCTATGTTCATATTTTCTATTGCGTGTCTAGGAATTGCCCACATGGGTATCTTGTCATTTAATTTGTATTGATTTTTTTCCAAACCCGCAATAAAGCATTCCTTAAAATATGACTTTTAAAATTTTTGTCAACTTTTTTGTTGTATAACAGGTAAGCAGGCCAGCCATATACCAATGGCTAATGCATGGGTAATGTCTTTACCACTCCCCAGATGTTAGTCTTGCAAGACAGTCCAAACAAGAAGCATGACAAGGAATGTTTGTTTTATTTTTACTCTAAGGTTACATCAATAAAGGTAAAGGTTCCCCTCGCACATATGTGCTAGTCGTTCCTGACTCTAGGGGGTGGTGCTCATCTCCATTTCAAAGCCAAAGAGCCAGTGCTGTCCGAAGATGTCTCCGTGGTCATGTGGCTGGCATGACTAAATGCCAAAGGCACATTGAATGCTGTTACCTTCCCACCAAAGGTGTTCCTATTTTTCTACTTGCATTTTTGCATGCTTTCGAATGGCTAGGTTGGCAGAAACTGGGACAAGTAATGGGAGCTCACTCCATTACATGACACTGGGGATTCGAACTGCCGAACTATCGACCTTTCTGATCAACAAGTTCAGGGTCTTAGCCACTGAGCCACCACATCTCTACTGTTACGTCAATAAAACCTTGCAAGATGGAGAGTTTTCTCCCCTTCTCTCTATGCTGTGGAAAACCAGTGAGGGTCCCTTCTGAGAGACCGCCTGCTGCCAATTACCTCCCACAGACCTGTTAGATCACACAGGGTCGGCCTCCTCCGGGTTCCGTCTACCAGCCAATGCCATCTGGCTACCACCCGGGGGAGGGCCTTCTCTGTTGCAGCTCCGGCCCTTGGAATGAACTCCCCGCGGAGATTCGGACCCTCACCCCTCTCCAGGCCTTCCAGAAAGCTGTCAAAACCTGGCTGTGCCAGCAGGCCTGGGGTTGATGAGTTCCCCTCCCCTCTCGACTTGTATGGCTGTATGACTCTTGTGTATTTTAATTACGTGTATTGTGTTTGTATCCCCTTTCCCCTTTGGAGTTGTTCGCCACCCTGAGTCCCTCCCGGAGAAGGGCGGCATACAAATAAATTAAATCTTGAATCTTGAATCTTGAAATGTTTCCTATGTCATTCCCCCCGTTTGCGCATGAGACAACTTTTACATGCTAGTTATCCCATCTGTTGCTTTGCCTACTGTCTCCCAAGGCTATTCCCACATACCATTACATCAGATGCTCTTCAACTCCCATCACTAGAGATTATTTGTTTGTTTGTTTGCTTGCTTGCTTGTTTTGTATGGTGTAAATGTATATAATGTTGTTTTTATTTTCGGTACTCATGAAGCTGCTTCGTGCTGGGAAATCCAACAGCCAGAATGTGTAGATTATTTAGTCCTGACAAAGTCATGTTGCCTGGGATACACTACAAGGAGGCTTGTCTACATTGCACCCCACTGCAGATACTGATATGAATTGGTAGGAGTTGGAGTTACACTAGCATCCGATGGGCCAGTTTGCCCATCTAGCTTTAACCTACGTTGGTGCATTATTGTAATCAAGAACTTCCAAAATAAAAGAGTTGTCTCTCTAGTTTTTCCTACACTCATTTTCAGATGCTTTACATTCAACTTCTGTTAACACCTGTATAGTGAATAAGGAATCATCTGCCATTGGCCAATCAATGCCATTTTGCTGAAGGACATAAATTTGATGAAGTCCAAGATTCTAGCCAAAGTATCCTCACTAGAGAAGGACCAGGGGAGACATGATAGCAGTGTTCCAATATTTGAGGGGCTGCCACAGAGAGGAGTGGGTCAAGCTATTTTCCAAAGCACCTGAAGGCCAGACAAGGAATAATGGATGGAAACTGACCAAGGAGAGATTCAACCTAGAAATAAGGAGGAACTTTCTGACCGTGAGAGCAATCAACCAATGGAACAGACGTTGTCCTCGAAAGTTGTGGAACTTCATCACTGGAGGCTTTTAAGAAAAGATTGGACTGCCACTTGTCAGAAATGTGTAGGGTCTCTCCTGCTTTAGCAGGGGGTTGGACTAGAAGACCTATAAGGTTCCTTCCAACTCTGTTAATCTGTTGAGTTGCTCAAACGTTACTCAAACATTTTGAATACCAAGCTCACAAAATTAAGGAAAAGGGAGAACGTAACAGCATATTACTTCTGCTTTCACAACTGTGATACATTTACATTACATCCCTTAATAAAAACACGGAAAATGAGTAAGAGAAAGAACTTTCTCAAATCTCCCTTTCTCTCTGAGTGGTGGGATTTTCAAAGACCTTACCTCTTCTTACCATAACAATGGCCTCCTTTCTGAATTTGGTAAGGCACTGAAATACTTCCATTTTTGTTTGCTTGTCGGTATAACTTTAAAATATTTTTTTTAGCTGGTAGGAAGATAAAAAGTGCTAGGAGCCTGATGTCTTAAGACTTTTTGCAGATGTCAAATTCCGTTAGTTTTACAGTAAGTGAGGGGGCTAAAGGAGCCTGACAGCCAAGCAGAACTGTGTCTTCTTATACTAATACAGGCATTTTACTATCAGATAAATAGATATCAACTTGTGGGGAAGGGAATACAGACAGTGACATATAAAAACAATACATAATTAAAAATAGAAACAACATTCATCATTCGGGTGGGGACGAATTACAATCTTTAACCCCAGGCCTGACGGGATAGCCAGATCTTGAGGGCTGTGCGGAAGGTCTGGAGGGTGGTGAGGGTACGAATCTCCACGGGGAGATCGTTCCAAAGGGTCGGAGCTACTACTGAAAAGGCTCTCCTCCGCGTGGTTGCCAGTCGACACTGACTGGCGGATGGAATTTATAGCTGTCCTTAAAAGAGAGGGAAGTTGGAAAGGAGAAAAATGATTAAAAGGAAGCATGAGAGATAGTGGAATTACCGAAAGTGAAATTCAACCAAAGCAGCAATGAACATGGAGACAAACATTTATGCATTATATAATTAATAAGTGTCAGTTTGTTTTTGAACAGAGGTTTAATTTGATTAATTAAAGTTTTTGTCCCTGCATTCACACAATATGCTAGCCTTGATTAGTGTTAATCTTGTTTACCATTTGGTGTGGTTCAGTTGAAGAGACCAACATCTTTGGACTTAGTTTATAATTCTTTGTAGTGTACGAGGTCCCAAAAGGGTTAATTCAGTACTGTAATCAGATTCAGCATATTATGTCATATCTGTAGATTGACCTAAACCTTTGATCTTTATGTAATCTCTGAAAAATAGCATTCAGTCTTCTAATGAATTCCAATTTTCCTGTTTCTCCATTAACTTTTCAATTCTCCAGGACACTCAGTTGCTGACCTCATGATGCCCCTTCCTTGACAATAAGAATGAGAAGCAGCTCATCATCATAAAATAGCTTAGCTAAAAGTCATATCATTTCTCAGGGATTAAATGAAACCAAAAGTTTTATGATGCTTCATAGGATAACTAGCAAGGTTGCACAAATTCAGATTCAATCCCAAAAAGATGCTTGGGGCACATTAATGTGTAGACGCAGCACAAGTCTGCCACTGTTAAAAATCTATAGCCAGGTGCTAATCCATCATACTCCAAAGCATTTCTGGAAATGAATCTGAAGCATGGCACCCCTTTATTATCCCTCGTTCTTTAGTATCAGAATGTTCTGCATTAAGTACTGCTTTATTAATAGCCATTATCTATAAGTAAGTCTGTCTCACACCTCTCTTAGCATTTTCCCCTTCCATTCTCTCCCCACCAGCTCAGCAACAGTTTCATTAGTCTCAAGTGAGACAAAAAGAAATTAACCTTTCTATAGTCTTTTTCATAACTAGAGTCCATGTATCTGAGGAAATGAACTGTGAGCATAGAAATTCATGTGATCTGAGTTGACTAAAAAAGAAATACCGCCACCATCTCCTCTTCCTCCTCCTCCTAAAACATATGAAGAATGGTTACAGGAACTGGGCATGGCTACTCTAGTGAAGAGAAGGTCCAGGGGAGACATGATAGCAATGTTCCAATATTTGAGGGGCTGCCACAGAGAGGAAAGTGAGAACAATCAACCAATGGAACAACTTGCCCTCAAAAGTTGTGGGAGCTTCATCACTTGGAACTTTCAAGAAGAGATTGGACTGCCCTTTGTCAGAAATGGTGAAGCTTGAGCAGGAGGTTGGACTAGAAGACCTATAAGATCCCTTCCAACTCTGTTAATCTGTTAAATCTCCTCCTCCTCCTCTTTAATTCTATTATGGCCTTCTGAAAATTATAAAAAAGATTCTGCAAGGTTCCGAACATCCTTACTGCTCACTTGTTGGATTCAGAATGCCCACAAAAAAGTTGCAAAGTTTATACTTTTATGATTGGTCACATAGTCAGCTACATGTTTAGACTAGATTTGGCATTTGTATCCACCTATTTTTATCCACTCACCCATTTTCCAAGGATCCGGGATGCTGCTTGATGGTGTTAAAGATATCATTGCAAAATATAAGCTGTTCTGAGTAAAGATGCTTTTTGCCATTGACCAACTGCTATCTTTTGATATTATTTTTATTATTATTATTTTGCAAACAGGAAGAAGGCATCTACCTGCTTTTAGCCTTGAGATTCACCCTTGTGAGAAAAAAGTCTGCATCTCTGCCAAACAGAAGTCAAATCTCTTAGTCAGCCAAGGGCAGCATTCCCAGGGAGGGGTTTTTTCCACTTACTTGAGCAATCCCTTCCTTCTTTTCCATCATCAATGTGTACCCAGCTGCTGTTTCCTCAAACACTACAAAACAGCAACAACAACATTGCTGTGATTTCAGGCATGATGTATTACAATTATTTTTGTGTAGGCTTTTCTTTAACTGCTCATGTGCAGTTGTGTGGATTGATAATACCGTTTTGAAAAAGCAAGCTTCGTACAATTAGAATTGAAACTAGAATTGCAATGAGGTTAATTTTTTTAAACGTTGCTTTGAATTAATCAGCACAGGGTTTGGATATTTATCTACAAAACACAAGACTTTGAGTATAATTCTACCAGAAGGAATAGATTCCCCTCAGGAACTGAGACCAATATTATGGTTTCTTGGATACAGGTTGGGATGAACAGGAATATTTGCAGAGAGGAATAGAACACATCACTTAAATTTTCAACAGAAAGTATATTAAATAAATGGAGTGGTCTGGAATAAAATGCCAATTTAAGTTAGAATAAATGTTTGGAGAGAGATGCCACAAAATACTTTCTTCTTGGTCTGTCAGACACAAAGAATCAGGACCACATTAAGTTTCAGTTGAGGTAATTTATCACCCATGACTGTATATAAGAATCTAATCAACTAAAGGTCAGCACTAAATTGCTGCTAGGTAAGAGTTAGCAAAATTCATGAGGGGTTGGACTTAGACCACTTATGGGAACATACTGATTCCAGGATGATTCCTCTTTTGACTCTACCCTCAGCCTTTATCTGTCCTTCTCCTAGATATAAACAACTAGCTGGATACCCGTGCTTTCTGACTAAACTATATGATCGGGCAATGCAGGAAAAATTCAGTCCACAATCCATTGGCTCAGTGATGGTCGGTGATTGAAACATATAAGGGAATATTGCTTCCACCACCTTGAGTCCAGAAGCAGTTCCATAGATGCAAGGCATAGACCAGAAGTGGTATTCAGCAGGTTCTGACCAATTCTGGAAAAACGATAGTAGAAATTTTGCATAGTTTGGAGTACCAGTAAATACCACCTCTGACTGGCCCCACCTCATCCATTATGTGCCTCTCGAGTCCCAGCTGATCCAGAGGGAATGGGGATTTTGCAGTAACCTTCCCCTGGAGTGGGCAGGGAATGGAGATTTTACAGTATCCTTCCCCTGCCATGCCCACCAAGCCATGCCATGCCCACCAAGCCATGCTCACAGTAGTAAACATATTGAATCCCATCACTGGCATAGACATTTTGGTGAGGTACCAACATTTAGCACTGTAAGGAGCTCCAGACAGCTCCTGAGTGAAGGAGTGGAACATCTGCCAGTTTGAGGTAATGGAATGTGAGGCAACTGGTAGTTGGAACAGAGTTATTTTCAGGTGGGGAGGGGGAGTAGAACTCCTTAGCATCATAGGGTGTTAATTACTGTATAAAAAATACTAATTATCTGATGATCATCTCAAAAAAATCCTTTCTTAGTGAGCACCTAGAAGCCAAGAGGAACCTACATGTCAAATTTAAAGTTTGTAGGCTTCATGGTTCTGGAGATTTTGTGATGAGTGAGTGGTATTTGTCTTCATACATACATACATACATACATACATACATACATACATACATACATACATAATTGATCACTGAAGAATTGATCACTGAATTTCTCCAAAGGAAGTTCCGTCATTCCTTCATCAAAGGAATGCAGAAAATCCCCAAAGTCCACAAGGTTACAATTTATAAAATATAAACAGATCGTTTCATAGGTAAGAGCCATAATGAAAGGAAATATCTGAGCATGTATCAACTTTTTTCCTGGCCTACCACATAAGCTAAAGGGTGCGGAAGAAGTCAGCTTCTTAGATAGTTATGACTGGCTGATGTTTTGACTAGCTATTTTTCTTGGCACATTTGGCTGAGAAGACCTGCTGGTTGAAGGTGAAACAAGTTCCTTCTACTTATTCTGATACATAGTAGTAACAAGAAATGGAGAAGAACCTTACATATGCCAATATTTGTCTCAACAGTCGGGTTCCTTCTCATCCAAAATGAGAATCTCACAGATTCATAGGCAAATTATTTGAATGTAAATGACTCCAGCATCTGCTCTTTCCTTTAGTTTCTATAGCAATTTATTTTTTAAAAAAACCAAATCGAAGACATGCTTTTTAAAAAGAAGACAATAAGGTGGAATTTGTTGCTCTTTACAAAAAAAATGGATTCAGCAAGGGAATGGTTACTTCCTCCCACTGTGTTGCCTTTAAAGTGTTCATCTTCCTCCCTTCCTTTCTTTTCTGATTGGCTGGCTGTTAGTTCCCTACACCTCTCTCTTCATACATTCCAGCAATCTGTTTCACAGCAAAATCTATCAAAAAGTGATCTACATGCTGTAAATGGATCAGATACTCAGTGAGACAGAAGTAATTAGGTTCTGGGAAAATTATATGCACAGCTAATAAGAAGCCAAGTTAAATGCTATTTTAATTTACCTCTAGTTCACACACATGGGTATACATGTACCAACCCTTGTTCATTTCAGTTACTCTAACTAAGCTATCAGCAATGAACCTGTTCTATCTCTTATCAATAAATTAGGGACTGAAAAGAGCTATGTTTAATCTCTTCGCTATTTTTTTTTTCTCTCCTGTTCTACAAAGCAGAGGTGTCCAGGAGGTGGAGTCGTGTGGGTGAAAAAAGTCAAGATGATGGTCATTATTTTAATTTTGCAAATAGATTGCCTTGCTGTTAAGCCTTCTTCCTTGCCTTTTCATTCTGGCTAGAACCTGCATCTGAGGGTAACTTCCATGAATTTATTAGGAATATAAGTAGATGTTTCTGCCCGTGTACACTTGCACAGAATTCATTTTTTTGTTACTGGTTCACTCTGGGTTCAAACTCAAGGCCCAGGGGCCAGATCCAGCCCGCAATGTGCTTAGATCTTGTCTACAGGACTGCCCTGGAAATAGCTTGCAGTGCCTCTGCCAATGAAAATGGAGCTTGGGAAGGCTGTGTGCGACTCTCCCAGCTCCATTTTCATAGGCAGAGGTTACAGGAAGCCGTCGCAGTCGAAATGGAGCTTGGGAGTCCATTTTCATTGGCAGAGCTCTTCGGCCACCACAGATGCCCCCCAAATGAGTGATGTTGAGCTGGCCACACACACCCTGGCCACACACACACACATATACCAAGATGAAACACAACCCTGAAATTGAATTTGACACCGCTGCTTAAGAGAGAACAAAAGTGATGGATTTCTCTTCTGTTACTATACTACATTTTTATGCATGCTTGTCCATGCACAAGCTAACACGCACAGGTGTTTACAAATAAAAACTTTCTGCATTTGTCTTCCAATAGGGACGCGGTGGGCAGAGGCTTAATGATACTGGAACTGCAGGCCAGAACAGTGTGCATTCCGGCTCACTTCTTGGCTCCTGCCCACCCAGCAGTTCGAAAGCATGCAATAGTGCAAGTAGATTTTTCTCACTTTGGTGGGGGAAAACCTAGCTATGTTTCTGCATGCAGACAGTGGAAATTGGTGTTGGACCTGGCTGTACGCGAGGCAATGCAACAGGAGGTGAAGCAAGGCAAGACCGGTGGAGGAGCCCAGAAGAGCCAGCACCACTTGTCAGTCAACTAGCTGGTGTAAACTAACCCCTTGCAGCACACTAAAGAAAAGCACACAAGCACTGAACAGAATGCACTAGCAATTTAGACTGTCAAAACTGCATTGTATATCCCATTGATAGATTTCCCTGACATTGTATGCGACACACTAAACAAATGCCCTCCAATGGGAATATTTCTTCACCTTCTACTCAATATTCCTCAATATTCAACTTCCTTGAGTGTATGCAGCTTCCCCTGCTGCTTTCTCAAAGCAGGGCAATTTTATATACACATTTTGATTTATAGCCAGTGTAAATTTAGATTTCTTTAACAAAATGCAGGGTATGAATTAAATGAATAAATAAATGCACTTCAGTTTACAGTTCTTGAGGCAGTAAACATAAACATAGACTCCAGATGCTGGTTGAATCCATGAATTATTTTGCAAACTCATGCCATTGGAGATTCATTCTTGGTGGATCGGTTTCATTTGGAAAAAAAAAATACACAATAGAATTCTTCAATGTCCTTAATATTTCTGTCTTTATTCATATATCCATAATGTACTGTATTTTATGGACTATAAGATGCATCCCCCCCCACCAAAAAAGTGGGTGGAAATACCTGTGTGTCTTATCTAGTGAATATTGTGGCAGGGGTGGGGAGGGGTTTTGGTGCAATGCTGATCAACCGTTCTAGGTGGTAGAGATTGCCTATAGCTGCCTATCGCCACTGCTGCCACCCATTTGCCGCTGCTTGTTCACTGCTGCCTATTCCTCACCACCCATTCTCTGATTGCTGCGACCAGCATCAAATGGGCTGCGTCAAGTGGGCCACGATGAACACATGCTGCTAGATGGCAGTCGGTTAATCCTATTATAGCATGAAGGGTCTTAATCCCTTCACCCTGGAAATGGGTGGTGGGTTCCGGATCCTGTCGCAACTGGTACACTGCGATGGGGCCGGGCATCCATCTTGGGCATGAGCACTGCACACACATGTGCACGTATGTGCACCTATCACCCTGTGATGCTGTAGCTGCTTGGCGGAGGTCACGCAGGTGCCCTATGCTGTGCACATATGTGCAAATGGCCCAGTTGGCTTAAATAAAGATAAGGAACACGGGCAGGCAAGTGGGCCCTCCAAAGCACCATTCTGGTATGGTGGTCGCTGCTCCCAGCTGCCACCAGTATGCCGGTACGGGGCGTACTGGCTGGAACCCACCGCTGAATTGAAGGTCTTTTATTTTTTAGATAGGCTGGCCCAGTATTTCTTAATGGCCACATTAAGAAACATCTGCTGGGGGCAGAGAGCTGGGACTTTGAGTTTCTGTCTCCCTTAAGATTGTTTACTTCTTTTGGATAGACTTACAAAAGAAATAAAAGCTAAAGGAGAATCTGAATATTACTTGGTATGGAACATATGGTACAAATGGTTAGAGGATAGATGTAAATATTAGGAAAGCATCAAGGGAAGAAAGATTATGGAGATAAAAAATAATTACAAAGCCATATAAATAGACACGATACAAAATGTAAGATGCATTGTATATACATTAGTACACTAGTAGGTTAATATGTATAAAAGAAGTATATGTATACATCAGTGGTGGGTTTCAATTTTTTTTAGAACCTCTTCTGTAGGTGTGGCCTGCTATGTGGGAGTGGCCTGCTGGCCATGTGACCGGGTGGGCGTGGCCAACTTGTAAAATGTGGTGAAACTCACTTAACAACATTCTTGCTTAGCAACCAAAATGTTGGCTCAGAAACTCTGGCATTTGAAGCACGCAAGTCTTAAAGCTGTCAAGTTACAAGACCTTTGTACCCCTAACCCTTCAGGGAAAAAAAAACCCAGGGGTGTTCAATCTTGACAGCTTTAAGACTTGTGGACTTCAACTCCCAGAATTCCTCCTCCAGTCATGTTGGCTCAGGAACTCTGGCATTGAAGTGTGCAAGTCTTAAAGCTGTCAAGTTACAAGACCCTTGCACCCCTAACCCTTTAGAAAAAAACCCTCAGAGGTGTTCAAACTTGACAGCTTTAGTTTGTGGACTTCAATTCCCAGAATTCCTCCTCTCATTCTTCATCTTCATCGGGTGGGGGGAGGGAGCTGGAACCGGTTCTAAACAGCACTGTAGATTTGTGTAACCTCTTCTATAGAAGAGGTTAGAACTGGCAGGAACCCACCCCTGATATACACGTATGGATATAAAGGGGGAAATGGAGGTATAACGGATGTATACCGATGCGGAAATGTTGCAAAGATGACAATTGTGTTAGAAAATTGGGGTAAAAACTGTTCAATAAAAAAAAATTGAAAATATTTTTTATTTCTCTTTTAAAGGAAATATTATATCCTGTGTTTTTAAAATATTCCTCAAAATATTTCATTCTTCTAGGAAGGGGGAGGTAGTGGCTTCCCACAATGCCCCTGGGAAAGAACCTTAGGTTAATTTCCAAAGTGTACTTCTGCTTGTTAATGCTCTATGAACACATGCATGTTAGTAGCATATAAACTACGAAAATCATCATGGATAATTTATAGCTTTCCAGATTGACAGCAAACAGATTTTGAGAAAGAAGATATATCCATTTATAAACATGATGGTGGTGTTTGAATCTTCTTCAGACAAGCATGGACTATTATCCTACTTGAATCTTTCATCTATTTTTGTTCTTCTTTCCCTTTCTACTTCTTCCCTCCAGCTTAACAGTAAAAATAATAATTCATGGTTAGCACCAAAATCTTGCAATAATGTTGCTGAAGATGTACTTCTATTTCAGTCTTAGGTTTCTTATATAATCTAAGTTCAATATTATTTTAAAGCAATTCCAAATAACCTTCTAAAATAAAATATCCAACTGGGGGAAAAGATAGTGTTTTTAACAGCTTACTAATAAATTAAAAACCAAAACCTCTTCATACTGTTCTTAATGAGATGTTGGATATTGGATTTTGGCCTAGAATGGTACATAATGGTGGATCTAGCAACTCATACCAGGGCATACCATGGGGTACCAACCCTTATTTCTATTCAAATCATGTCTCAAGTATTGTCATCAGTGCTCAAAGCATCAGAGAAAATGGGCTGCAAAAAGGATGGTTTTGGTATCTGCAATAAACCTCCTTGGCCTTTAAAAATTAATGCTCATGAAACTCAACTTACAGCATATACCAGACTGAGGCTATTACTCATGTTTTTCAAGTCACAAAAGATTTAGAGAAGGCAATAAAATCAACAGTTTAAAGCTCTTACATGGTTTAATGACAACCAAGCTGCTTATTAGGAGAGGGAGAAAAAAAACAGGAAGGTGTCAAAAAACAGGAAGAAGGAAAACAGTATTTAGAGATTGTTACCACTTCTGGAATGCTTCAAATCAATGGAGAAAATCTAAAGAAGGTAGACATTTTTTGGAATCTGGGATCCCATCTCCATGGCAACGGCAACATCAATGATGAGATTCGAGCAAAGATGAATGCAGCCTGGATACATTGGCGAGAACTCACAGGTGTGCTATGTGACAGATGAATGCCAACCATCTTAACTCTAAGATTTTCAAGACAACCATCCTTCCTGTTGCACTGTATGGCACTGAATGCTGGGCAGCAACAACAGGGAGTGAAAGGTATCTCCATGCCATGGAAATGTGAATGCTCCATTGGATATCTTGACCACATCACAAATGACACCATTTGACAACATTTTTAGTGTGGCACCAGTTCAGTGGTGGATTGCAGGCGGTACGCCCTAGTACGGGTGTACCGGAGCCTGCCCTGATCATCAGATACCGTTCTGGAATGTTGCTCCATGAGCCCATCTGCCTGCCCGAGCTCCTTACCAGTCTTTTAAGTCTTTGGTGCTTCGTTGCACATGGACGGCACATACAGCACCTGTGCAATGCTCCGCTGAGCAGCTGGAGTGTAGCAGAGGCTTGCAGAGACACTAAGACGCATGTGTATGTGGCGCGTGTGTGCGCGCATGCTGTGGGCATCCATGTGTACTCTGCCGGGCCTGTTCCAACCGTACTAATTGGAACAGGATCCGGAACCCACTAATGCACCAGTTATAGAGAAGATGACAGAAGACCAACTCCGCTGGTATGCATATGTCCAGAAAGCAGCCCTTTCCACCATGGCCAAGACCTACCAACTAGAAGTCAATAGCTGGCAATTTCACAGGCATCTGAAACAGAGATGACAAGACACCATCAACAAAGATATGCAAGCCGTGGCTCTGGAGACACAGCTGGCTGTGTCAAGTGGCATTCAATGATCCGAAAAGCAGTTCCCTCTCCTGTGGGAATATGCTAAGAGGAAGAGGCAGGAGGAGGAGGAAGAGAAGGAGGAGGAGGAAGAGAAGGAAGAGGAGGAAGACAAGAAGAAGAAGGAGGAGGAAGAGGAGAAGGAGGAAGAGAAGGAAGACAAGGAGGAGGAGGAGGAGGAGGAGGAGGAGGAGGAGGAGGAGGAGGAGGAGGAGGAAAGTATGAAGAGAAATATATGCTGTGCATCAACTTAAAACTTTCCTGGAGCTTTCATAGTATGCAAATCCAGGGCCTAGAATGAGGTCCTTTCTCTTCCTCACCTCTCATTCGCCAACTTTTTCAGTGGAGCAATTTGTTTGTCACTTGTAATGTAAACCTGATTCCCCACTTTCCCATACCAGAGGGAGTCTTTCATGTAAAATAATTGGCTATACAAAGCCCCCAGATAGCTTCTATAGTGATCCTGAAGCATTATCTTTATATTGTCCCAGCCCATGAACATAAGAGTGCTTTACAAACTTTACAAAATTGTCCTGGATACTCCAATATTTATTTCTACGAATATTTTTGTTGAGGGTCTTATCAAAATATTATCTATTCCAAACCGAATAAGGATAGTCAAGAAATTCCATCAGAAATTTATTTCAGGAGTAAAAGGGACTCCATTCTACTGAGAAATGCGATCACACAAAAGCCCTGCAACACACAGGAAGTCCTCACAGAGTTCCTGTTTCTTCTTCTTTGTTTATAATGGTGAAGGATAAAATGGTGTCTGCTATCAGTCTCAAATGCTGTAGATGTTTGTTACAGGAACTCACTAGAGTAAATTCTAAAGCTCACTACTAGCTCTAGTATAGAAGGAACTTGTGAAGTGTCTTCTTCCAAATAGCCAATGAGATCAGGAGCAGAATAAAAGAAGGATAAAAATCTTTCAACTGTGTGCAGGAGAATTCCAAAAGGTAGGATTCTACCTGACTCCAGAGACATATACACTGAGAGAAATTTTGTAATCCAATGTCCAAAAGACATCTGTGAGAGCACTAGAGATCCCAAAAGCAGAAGTGAACACCTCCTTCCTTTAAGTTAGTAAAGTTAGTAGTAAGTAGTTAGTAATTTATCTAAATTGATAATCAGAGTGTCCAGGCAGATATATGAAGGGGGAAAAACTCATGGTAGTCAGTGATATATCTCTCATTAATCAATAACAATTAATCAGTGGAACAACTTGCCTCCAGAAGTTGTGAATGCTCCAACACTGGAAGTTTTTAAAGAAGATGCTGGATAACCATTTGTCTGAAATGGTATAGGGTTTCCTGCCTTAGCAGGGGGTTGGAATAGAAGACCTCCAAGGTCCCTCCCAACGCTGTTATTCTACTCTATTATATTATAAAATTTATATTATATATTGAGGAATTCCACAGTAATTCATTGTATTTCCCATTTTGTGCATTTCCCTTGTTTTTAGACTTAGAATAATTTTATTGTCATTTTGAATGTACACTAATCAGCATACATTAAAATGAAATTTCATTGCATACAGCTCTCAAAGGGTCACCACCTCCTATATGTGTGTGTGTGTGTGTGTGTGTGTGTATGGTGTATTGTGCATTGTATTGTGCAACACACACACACACACACACACACACACATATATATATATATATATGTTTTTATTTGTGCTGATAAATAAATAAAGGAAGACTAGTATAGATCTATTTCAAGCTATTTAGCTCTCATCAGCTAGCCATATCCTATATACCCTGGGCATACCAGGGGTTGTGACTTTAAGTATATATATATATATATATATATATATATATATATATATATATATATATATATATATATATATATATATATATATATATATATATATATATATATATATATATATATATATATATATATATATATATATATACACACACACACACACACACACACACACACACACACACACACACATATATATACATATATAGACATTTATTAGATTTTTACAACCCCTGGTAAGCCCCAATTATGGGAGGAAGCTAACTGCTTCCATCATCTGTCCTTCGGCTCGTCACAAGAGTCCATCACGACAGAAACCCAATATTTTTACTGTTGCCTTTGTTATATTTAACAAATAAAAAACATATATATACATATACATATACATATACATATACATATACATATACATATACATATACATATACATATACATATACATATACATATACATATACATATACATATACATATACATATACATATACATATACATATACATATACATATACATATACATATACATATACATATACATATACATATACATATATATATATATATATAGCAAAGGCGACATAAAAAATGGCTTTCTGCCTGGATGGCTCCTAGGGTGAGCCAAAAGACAGAAAAAGGGAAGCGGTATGCTCCCTCCCATATTTGGGCATACCAGGGGTTGTGACACAATACATACATACATACATACATACATACAGTACATACAGTACATACAGTACATACATATAGTACATTCATACAGTGTACACACACACACATACACACACATGTATATGTATATGTATATGTATATGTATATGTATATGTATATGTATATGTATATGTATATGTATATGTATATGTATATGTATATGTATATGTATATGTATATGTATATGTATATGTATATGTATATGTATATGTATATGTATATTACATCTCCCACAAAAATGTGGTGATGATTACATAGGCATCCTAGTGAATACACAACTACAATTTGCAAAGAAAAAACATTTGGCTTCATAATTCAATTATCTCCACTGAGATAACTGAAAGGATGTGAGTCACTTGCCTACCCCATCCTCAAATATGTTATGTTTTACCATTATGTGGACTAACGTCTATTTTGGGGTCTATAAGAAAAAGACAAAAGTTAATTGTTTTGTCTTATTTATTTTTTCTTAATCTAAATCTGCCTAGTAGACTAATGGCTGTAATGAATCAGAGAATTCCATAGCCCCAAACAATCTTTGCTGAAACATGATTTTATCATGAGCTCTGCAATTCTTTTCCTGAGCAAATCATTTTATGACGGAAAACTCTCTAGAGATTAGCTGGCATCAACACAAAAGCAATTGCTTTTCCTATCAACAAACTTTCATTACTTTTTCTGGGGCATCTTTTCTTCTGGACAAAGGTGAGTTTCATTTTCATAGCCCTCAGATTTGTGTGCAGTTGATAATATGCCAATTCCTCCTTTTACTTTGTTTCCTGGCCCTTTCAAACAGACATCATATCCGGGACATTTTTCAAAGCCCAGTGTTTGGAGAGTTGGTTCAAAGCAAAATGTATTTGAAAAAAAGAGGTGATATCTTAGATTGGAAGGTTGAGGTGTTATACAAAGCCCAGACATTTATTACAAATACTTGTAGATTTATTTAATTGCATTATAACAATAAATAAAACTTCAATTTGGAGAAGTGATTATGTGTGAGTCTGAATAATTTCCTGTCTCTTCCTCACCATCTGACAAATTTCTAGTTTTCAGGAAAGGTGAAATAATGTATTATTTACAGCAATAAAATAAATAAAGTAGCCTAGGTGGGCAACGGAATGTTGCAAATACATGAGACAGTTGTCAACCCTGAAGTGAACCTGGCTGAAGCCACCTTGGAGATTTTAGGGTTTCCACACAACGTTGGGAGGGAGGAAATAGTTAGATGGGTTTTTTGAAGCCAAAACAATAAAGTTTTCCTGTGGGAACCAAGGACAGTCTCACAGGTGGCTGGCCAGAGGAGGAGCAAATAACTAAGTGAGCAGCCAGCACTTGAATTCCACAGCATGACCAGTGACTTGAAAGGGAAAGGGGAAACTTAATTTTTATCAGGTGAAAGCCATAGGAAATTTCAGAGTAGTCTTTCGCCAGTTGTGCCAATATGAAGTAACCAATAGACTGTTCTTTGAGGAACCTGTGTGCCTCAGAGTTCTGTTTTCTATGGGTGTATTACTTGGAATGCTGACAACAGTTGAAGGGGTGGAAAGGCCATTGGGAGAATATCTGAAGGGCAGTGACAAAGATGCATTGAAACTAGTGTACCATGAAGGCTTGCTGAACACTGGAGTCACCAAACTGGCCTACAAGAAAGATCAAATGAGGAGTAGAAAACAGAAATGCCAAGGCAAAGTATTACATGGCCAATACATAAAAAATAGCAGAAAAAGCAGAAAACAACATGAATTGACAATTGCTAGGGAAAATTGAAGAAAGAGACTGAGAAGCTGATTCTGGCTGCACAAGACCAAACCTAAAGAACAAATGCATGCAAAGCCAGAATTGAGAAGACAGCAACAGTAAGAAAATGCCACCTGCGAAAAAAGTGAAGAAACAGTGGACAACCTAATTGGCTGCTGCAAGAACATCACACAAGCTGATGACAAACTATAACAAAGTAGAAACAATTAGTGCACTGGAAGATCTGCAAAAGATACCATTTGTCTGCAAGCAAGAACTGGTGGAACCACAAAATAGACAAAATAATTAGAAAATGAAGACGCTAAAGTGCTCTGGGACGTTAGAATTCAAACCACCACCTGCTACATAACACCCCAGATAATTGTGTGTGTGTGTTGTGGGAGGGAGATACCAACAGTGATACCTTGGATGCAATTCCAAAGCGCCTGGAGCACCACTTGAATACTATTAGCATTGACAAAATCACCACCAATCAATTGCAAAGGGCAATTACATTTACTTACATTCTGTAATCATATATTTAATATTATTAAACAACATCTGCCTTTCAGGCCCTTGGGAATGACTCAGTTGATGGACAAAAATGCCAAATTCACTTTAAACATCTGGCTGACAATAAACCAACCATAAATATATTGCAATTTTGTCTAGTAAAATATAACTTTTAATTTCAGGTACAGTAAATGTACCAATGCTTGGGAAATTTTCCTCCCCTTCCCTTCCCTCCACTCCATTCTACTCCACTCCACTCCACTATTATGTTGTACATTAAGTAATCATATATATTCTTACCTTAGAATTAGCATGTTATTTCAACATAAAACAGATAATCATGTTAATGTTTGAAATTATGAAAGAAAAAAGTCACAAAGATTTTTTTTAAAGAGCATCTTTCTTGAAACCCTTACCCTTCCCCCCACTACTTTCAAAAAGAAAAAAAATCCCATGTAAATCAAATGTTGGCAAACAGCACATTTTTAACAATTCACTGCAACATGTGTGATGTAGACTTCTTCTAGTGCTGAGTTATAATTCTTTTAGACAATCCATTTGCTGAAAATTGACAACTTTTGAAGTCTTTATAGATTCCAAGTACTGGGGTTATAGCCAAAAAGAGTATATGCATCTTTAATATACAGTGATCGATTTACAGTCATAAAAACATTTACTATCTCTTTGCAGGTGGTAAAAAAATAACCTGGGGAGGTGAGCAGGACTGCTCATCTTCACCTTGCATTAGCTAGTGGAGAGAATCTCTGTCTTCTTTCTCATTTCCCTTCTCTTTTTTAACTTTAAACTATTTCTGTGAATTTTTTTTGGCTCATACAATACCCTTGGCCACTTCTTACAAGACAATGCAACTTCTCCTTCTTTATTTCTCCTTCTCAACAACAAAAAGATGTTGAGACTCTAGAAAGAGTGCAGAGAAGAGCAACAAAGATTATTAGGGAACTGGAGGCTAAAACATATGAAGAACGGTTGCAGGAACTGGGTAGGTCTAGTTTAATGAAAAGAAGGACTAGGGGAGACATGATAGCAGTGTTTGAATATCTCAGGGGCTATTGAAGTGGGAGTCAAGCTATTCTCCAAAGCAACTGAGGGCAGGACAAGAAGCAATGGGTGAAAACTAATCAAGGAGAGAAGCAACTTAGAACTGAGAAGAAATTTCCTGACAGAACAATTAATCAGTGTAACAACTTTCCTCCAGAAGTTGTGAATGCTCCAACACTGGAAGTTTTTAAGAAGAGATTGGACAACAACTTGTCTGAAATGATATAGGTTTTCGTGTCTAAGCAGAGGGTTGAACTGGAAAACCTCCAAGGTTCCTTCCAATGCTGTTATTCTATTCTATTCTATTCTATTCTATTCTATTCTATTCTATTCTATTCTATTCTATTCTATTCTATTCTATTCTATTCTATTCTATTTCAAATTGAGGAATTCCAAAGTAGTTCATTGCATTTCCCATTTTGTGCAATTCCCTTGTTTTTAGACTTAGAATAACTTTATTGTCATTTTGAATGTACACTAATCGGCATATATTAAAATGAAATTTCATTGCATACAGCTCTCAAAGGGTCACCACCTCCATTATACACTACATAAAAATGACAGCATAAATAAATAAATAAAAATAAATCTATGCATGTACCTACATATATTATATGACACAGAGAAACAACACAGTCTAATTTGGATACATACATGAAACATAGCAAGAAAAATGACAGAGTAAAGTTCAAATTAGCTACTTTATTGTTCTCTGTCTATAATACAGGAATCTCCCCTAGCAGTTTTCACCTGGGAAAGATTAAATAAGGCTCAAAGGCATTTCTGGGGGTGGAGGAGATCTTGTGTCTATGCAGTGAATCCAGACTAATTTTCCAATTGAGCATTTCTCCTAACTGGGATGGTTGTTTTCTAACAAACAAAGATAAAAAAGATCTTCAGCTGCTACTGTAAACAGGTGACAGGAAAATCTGTCTGGGGGAGCAAAGTGGGATGCTCATTGATATGGTCTCATTCTATAAATTAAAGAATGGCAAGTTTTAATGCTCAACTCAAGGCTCACATTACAAGTTTGGGCACATTACGTGAAGACCTACTTCTCTGCAGAAGTCAAAAATATAAGGAAAGAGAAGAAAAGGATATCAGAAACGTGAAGACCTACTTCTCTGCAGAAGTCAAAAATATAAGGAAAGAGAAGAAAAGGATATCAGAAGCAGGATGTATGAACTCAATTACAGCAGCAATAGTTACCCTGTTGGAAACACTGAAGCAATGGGTACACTGTTGGAAAACCTGAATGACAAAGCGAAGAAAGGCTACCTATGTGGTTTCTTGAAGTCAACGCCAACTTGATGGAACATCATTATCATCATCATCAACAACAACTAATTTTTGTGGCAGTTTCTTCATGTTTTGATGCCCTCCACCTCCAAAACCTGGGACTACAGTGCATATGGAATGATCTCCCCGCAGAGATCCGGACCCTTCCCACTCTCTTGGCCTTCCGAAAAGCCACTAAAACCTGGCTGTTCCGGCAGGCCTGGGGCTGTTGACCCTAAAATCCGGTCCAGCCCATCTAGAACTGAGTGCATGGTGTGTTGTTTTTAAATCTATCTTTTCTTTTCCTTATATTTTTGTTTTGATTTTATTTTGTATTGTAAGCCGCCCGGAGTCCTACGGGATTGGGCGGCATGTAAATGTTATTAAATTCAAATTCAAAATTCTAATTTGATAGGTTTAGAGACCTGGACAACTGATAAATGTGGACTCCACCTCCCACAATATTCAAAATGTCTTTACTGGCTTGGATTTCTGGGAATTAAAGTCTGCACATTTGGATGTCACTAAGTCACTAAGGTTGAGAAATATGGCCATAGCTTGTTCATGCTGGGCTGCATCAGCAGTGATGTTTGTGGGCTATTAATGTGTGCTAGATAGATGATAAAGATTCTGGGAAAGCAAAAAATAAGAACCAAGTTGAAAAGAAATGGAAAGACTCATATTTATTTGAAGATGAGCCGACTTGCTTAGCCTTCTTGCCTCTGATTAAATTTTTCTCGGTATCCCTTGGTAATATGCTCTTGTTTTCTTGTAGTATTAAAAAAAGAGAAAATTCTGATTAATAAATCAACAAAAGCCATACATTGTGGCTTTTCTGATGTGTTGATGATGAAAGGCCAGGTTCTGTTTGGTGTTGGTTGAGTCGGTTCACTTTCTCATGAAAAGGCTGGGTTAAAGAACCATAAGGAACAAAAACCTTTTAGCATATCAATAGCAGCAGCAATAACCAGGACTTTAAGGAAACTGAGAGGAAGGCGCAACATTGGTCAGAGACATCTGTAATGAGGTGGAGGGAAGGGGATGATAAAAGCAGTGTCTCACTATCACGACACAGGCTCCATCCTTTTGTGTATGTGAGGTGACATTGCCTGCATGTACAAAGGGAGCAGAGCCTGACGGGAAGTCTCTGAAACCCTGCATGTTTCATGATCTCTAATAAAGATCATGAAACATTGTGCCTCTTGGTCTTTCTCACAGAATTGGTGTGGTAGCCACAGTTCCCAGGGCTGAATTCCTTTTAAGATTCAGCAGTTCTGGGTTATATTATTTGCAATTATTGAAGCTTCAGGAATTATTCTCTGGAAAGCAATTGAGAGGAACTTCAAATCATATGTGGGAAGTTATCATCCAGCCCTCTCCCAGAAAAATGAAATATCCTAGGAAATATTGAAAAGGCAGAATATTTCTCTGGATGTGAAAAGAAAGAAACATGTTTTAAAAGACAGAATAGTTGCATGTAGCTTCCTGCCCATCCCCATTGTTAATGGGCCATTGAGAAGGCCAGGCTAGTCCCTTTTACATAATAAAGACTTCTCCACTGCAGCTGCAGGGGGAAGGAATATTTGGAACTTTACTCAACTGACCACATGGTATCTGAGAACTCATCCATACCTGGATTCAAAACACAGCCTAGAGAGTAGCCCCTGCATGGCCCCATGGGAGTCTGACAACCAATCAGAATACATTTCTTACACAGGACCAGGAAACAGAAAGGTGGGACTAAACAGGTTATAAAAAGCCTAGCAAGCCCCTCCTTCAGCCCTTCTCTTCTTCTCCACCAACATTGAAGCATGTGATCACCTTCTCTGTTCAGGGCTCAAGCCATGTGGCCCTGTCCAACAATAAACCATCTTTCCAAGCAGCCTCCATGTCTCCAGAGTCTTCTTCCCCACTTGGAGCTGAACCCAGAAGGACATTTCTTTCATCACATATAGAGATGTACATTTCAGCCCCATTATTATTAATGTGTGAGAATGGGAGATTTCTCAAATTTTGATTTCATTTACTTTTCTTTCATTCTTCCTTTTTGTTCTGCCTGAACTAAACTTCAGTTTTAGCTTTTCCGTCTCTGTTCTCACTCCTGAGCTGATCTGATTTTAGAGAAGCTTTTTTTTGTTTGTGAGGGTTTTTTCTTTTAATCACTACATCATTAAATCCATTCCAAAAAGAATCTTGATGCAATCATAAATGCAGCTAGTTCAGCAATATTTTTTTAAAAAAAACCCATTTAGCAATCCACTTATGTACCTGCTAGTATAAAGGATAAAAGAAGGAGGCTGATGACAGCTGAAACAAATTGTTCTTGGCCTAATTCAGAAATGAATGGGGAGAGAATTTTTTTCCTTGTAAAATAGAAGTCATGAGTAAAATGAAATGCATAGAAAACATTACCACCCAAATTTGCACCTCCTTAATTGCATGCTTTGAAATTCTAACATGTAGTTAAATATCACAACCGTATAAGCAGTGAAGAAATAGTCTATGGAACTCAATTGGCTGTCCTTCCTTTCAGAGAAAACTGACATTGGAATAGGGCTATCCTTTAGGGAAAATGTTCTGCAAAATTTCATATCTAACAGGCACTCTTTGTATCCTCGTGGCAAGAGGAGACATCAAATAAATTTGCTGTTGTATAGCTTTTTCTCCCTTCTTTTTGCTAGTGTGTAATATAATAGAATAACAGAGTTGGAAGGGACCTTGGAGGTCTTCTAGTCCAACCCTCTGCTTAGGCAGGAAACCCTATACCGTTTCAGACAAATGGTTATCCAACATCTTCTTAAAAACTTCCAGTGTTGGAGGATTCACAAGTCATTCCACTAATTAATTGTTCTAACTGTCAGGAAATTTCTCCTCAGTTCTAAGTTGCTTTTGTCCTTGATTAGTTTCCACCCATTGCTTCTTGTTTTATCCCCAGGTGCTTTGGAGAATAGCTGGACTCCCTCTTCTTTGTGGCAACCTCTGAGATATTGGAAGATTGCTATCATGTCTCCCCTAGTCCTTCTTTCCATTAAACTAGACATACCCAGTTCCTGCAACTGTTCTTCATATGTTTAGCCTCCAGTTGCTCTTCTCTGCACTCTTTCTGGAGTCTCCACATCTTTTCTACATTGTGGTGACCAAAATTGAATGCAGTATTGCAAGTGTGGACTTACCAAGTGGTTTCTTTCCCCTCTTTGCTATACTTTATCAAATAAACAAAGGCTCCCACCCCATCTCTCCTCATCAACAACTGATCTTGCCTCAGTGACAATTTTACATTTTCATCTCTTTCTCCATCCCCCCCATTTTCCTCCTTTTTTTTATTTTTCAGAGAAGTGGGGTCATCAGGAAGAGGATAAAAATTGACTATAGCACAGACGGGGGGAAACAAAGGCTTAATTTTCAAGAAAGGGCCATTTCACTCTATAGTCATTTTTCTTTCACGCCAGATAGGATATTTTATACTCCTTCATATGGAAATGGAAATTTTTATTATCTGATAAACTGGAACATGCCTTTTGTATTGCACTGTATTGCAAAATTGTGTGTGTGTGTGTGTGTGTGTGTGTGTGTGTATACAGTATTCTACCCAGCAGCAATTTCCATTCTGTTGCTTGCTCTTAAAACCATAGTAATCTGACTACCACCTTATGCCAGAACATTTCTCATCTCCCTCAACTGCCACAGCTGGAATTATCCCAATTATTGCTTTAACTGTTGGCAGATAAGAGAGGGGGGGAGGGAGGGAGGGAGGGAGAGAGAGAGAGAGAGAGAAAGAGAAAGAGAGAGAGAGACAGACAGACAGACTGACAGACATCACTGGGATTGACAATCTAAAGACATTTCAGCTCTTTTCCATGAAGCTTCAGCAAATGCCCTTTGCTGGTACAAGCTTTCCCTTAATGAATGTGGGAAATCTTCTAGCACTATTATTAAAACAGGAGCATTTTTTTTCCTTTCTCTCCCTCCCTTCCTTCCCTTTTAACCCAAATGGATTTTCATTAAAAAAAATCGGCATTATGAGCATTTCACTCTCCTAAATTGGCCACATTAGCAAATTTGCATCGCTATGAATTACAATATGAATTTCAGCTCTTGTAACACCAGGTCTGCGATTTATGAAGAGGTTGCTTTAACAGCATTGTGATTTTATATACAAGAATTAGATTTTATAATCTCTTTCATCCATAAGCTTACAGTGAAATTGTTTCATCTGAATTCTCCCATGCAACAGACCGGTGAGGCAGGCTGGAAAGAGAGAAAGTGGCTGACCCAAAGATACTGTTGTGGCTAAGCCTGGCTCACTTCAAGCAATCAAATCATTCTCAGGTTGCTATATAATGTTACCAATGTGCATACTACTGTATTTTCCAGAGTATAAGACACACCTTTTTCTCTCAAAAAAGAGGATGAAAATCTGGGTGTATCTTATACACTGAATACAGCATTTTTGGCCTCTTGAAACCCCGCCCCCTTCACCAAAATGGCCGTACATTGCCTTTAAGAGGCTTCCATAGTGCTCCTGGGGGCTGGGAAGGGCATAAATGAGTGAAAAACAGGCCGATTCCCCCCAGCCCCTAGGAACACTCTGCAAGCCTCCTAAAGGCTATGCATGCCCCCCTTTTTTTGACAAACTACAGGCCCATTTTCGTGAAAAACGGGCTGTTTTAGGGAGGTCTGCAGAGTGCAAAAACTTTTTTTTTAATTTGCCTCTTCAAAATCTTAGTGCATCTTATACTCCGGTGCATCTTATACTCCAAAAAATATGGTATATATACTGGACACCCAGAAAAGCAGCAGTCGGCTGCTATGGGTTCACCAGGATTCAGGAGATCCCATAGCTAACATTATGGCCGGTTCAGAGAACCTCCAAATCCCACCTCGGTTGGCTCCTACCACCCTGCCCCTCCCCTCCCAGGAGTCTCCACATAGCCCATTTTGGATACGAGGTAAGTGCAGTGCCCATGTGGAGAATTGGGGAAGGGGAAAAAATGGGCCTCCTGGAAGGTCTGGATGGCTGGGAAGAGGCCTGTTTCCATCCTCCGGAGGGCCTCTGGAGCCTGGGGGAAGCAGTTTTCACCCTCCCAGAGGTTCGAAGAAAGCCTCCAGAGCCTGGGGAAGGCAAAAATACCCCCCCCCCCATGGTGCAGGAGGCTGACCCACCATGGCTATGCCTATCCAGCAACTGGGCAGAAAACCCGTTGCTGAAATTTTTGAAGCCTGCCCCTGCAAAAAATATTGACAGCTTTTTGGGCAGCTTTGAACAAAATCTAAACCAGCGCTTACATCCCTTTTGGTGGCTACATTGCGAAGGCGAGACAATGAAAAAGGCAGACACAGTGTAAATTACAGTAGGGCATTGAAATGCATTTCATAAAGTCATCTCCATGACCTTCTTATTATTTATTCTTTCCTACTAGGTCAACATGTCAGATATGCTATCTCTGAGATACGGATGGTGAAAATAAACAATTCGCTTTACTAGGCCACTGGTTCTTGATTGATTCTTCTCCCTGTTGCTCTTCAGGGTTCCTTCAGCTTTGCTGTAATAGTTTCTTAATAACTGTGCTTTCAGAAGTTCACATACATTGGGGCATTTCTTAGGTTTGCAAGTGACTGCATCCAAGACACATAGGGAGGGGTACCACAGTAACCAGGATGGAAATCTACATTATACTGGCTCCCTATCTTTGGAAGCGGTTGGTTTGCCATTGCTTTTCTTTATATCACTGGTGTCGAACTTGCCACATCATGTTGATGTCATATGATGTATTGTGACTTTTTTGCTTTTGTGGAGTTGGGGTGGGTATGGCCTGCATATGATGCATCCGGCCCATGGGCCACCAGTTTGACACCCCTACTCTAGATGTTACTTTTACTTACCAATGAATCTTATAGCCATAAAATTTCCTGGTGGTATACCATCTAAAGGGACATGGTGGCTCAGTAGCTAAGACACTGAGCTTGTCAATCAGAAAGGTCTGCAGTTCAGCGGTTTGAATCCCTAGCACCACGTAACAGAGTGAGCTCCCGTTACTTGTCCCAACGTCTGCCAACCTAGCAGTTTGAAAGCATGTAAAAAATGCAAATAGAAAAATGGGAACCACCTTGGTGGGAAGGTAACAGTGTCCCATGTGCCTTTGGCGTTTAGTCATGCTGGCCATATGACCATGGAGACATCTTCAGACAGTGCTGGCTCTTCGGCTTTGAAATGGAGATGAGCACCACCTCTAGAGTCAGAAACAACTAGCACATATGTGCGAGGGAAACTTTTACCTTTACCTTATACCAACTAAGTCCTAACCAGATACAACCCTCTTTAACTTTCTTAGATCAGGGTTCCTTGGTGCTCTCTGAGCTTAGTTGTTTCCTTGCAGATGTTTCATTACCCAAGCTAAGTAAGAGCAATGACACTGATGATGTCATCTAGTATGGGTAATGAAACATCTGCAAGAAAACAACCAATCTCAGAGACCACCAAAGACCACTCAATTCAGCTACAAATATTTTGCTTTATTGGTTTCTCAGATCAGTCATGTTTGGTTGCAAAATATTTCACTGAAGGAAGACCATGCTGAGATGAACATTAGACAGAACTTGGTCTGGTTATGACTGGTCATTCTCCCATCTTGTCTAATGTTTGAAAAATTGGAGATATTTGGAGGTCCTGGTTGGAAGTCCTTTTTATTACAAAATATATCTTAGCAAAGGGCTTGAGATTAATGCTGCTTTGCAGAACTTTTGGTTCACCATGTGACTGTGCAAAATTTTCAGAGAGTAAGTTAAACTCCTCTCTGACTGTGCATAGACCAGTGAATTTATGTCCAGATGGTGTATTAAAGACCTGCTTATAAATTTTGCAAAGCAGAATCTGCCCTGCAAAAAAAATGGAAGTAAAACAGATTGGATTTTTATTGATTTTTATATATCTGCTCCCAATTGGGAACCTTGCATTATTAGGTATCCTTTCATGGATGAATCTGAAAATATGTCCAGATCTTTTCTGACCTTTGTACAAAACATGGAAAGATTCTGAAAGAGCCACATTAACCTATATATACAGTGATGTATTACAGTGCATCGTGCCTTTATCTTTTGTTTCTTTTGGCTATTTAAAAGCAGGCAAACACCTTCATAAAAGTCCAGTGTCCAAGTTGAAATATGAGGAAGTTCTTTAGAGATATTAAATGTGTATCAAAAGACAATTTTTCCCAGCACACAAATAAACATTCTCTGATGGATCCTTGGAACTCCATCATTGGAGCTATAAATCATTCTTCGTATTGATTGGGTTGACACATTGTGCCAAGGCTTAGTTTAGTTATCAGTGATCTGTGTCATAAACCACAATCGACTAGCTTTAGTCTAATACTTTAATCCATAAACTACAGATTATAATTGACAATGGCTAGGTTTCAACCATGTGTTTAAATTAAAATCTCATTTGCATCAAGCTCAGCTCCTGGTTACTTCATATTAGGAGTACCTCTGGACATTGTCTGGTCCAATATTATTCTAACTTGGCCACTTCAAGATGCATGGACTATCTCCCAGAGCTGAGCCAGGATGGTGATTGTGGCACTAAGATACTTTGTACACACCAGCTGTCCAGTCTGTGGCTCTCCTTCCTGTCTCCCAAGGTCATTCAATACATTCTCACAGAAATGAAACCCAATAACAATTGCTCACACTAAATTGTGCTGTTTTTCTTCAGCGTTGTGCTCCATCTGTTGTATAGTAAAAAAAAAGAGTAATAGACACATTGTCGTTAATGTTAATTCATCAACTAGTGCCTCCTTCAAATGTGAAATGTGATAGTATCACATTTTGTTCTCTTTCATCATTATTTGAACCCTAATCCTACTATTCGGGGTGTGGTAGGGTTTGGTATTCTCACTGCTCCTATTCAACATCTACATGAATCCTTTGGATGAGTTCATCTGTTGCCATGGGTTGAGATATCATCAATACATGGATAATGTCAGAGTTTGCAGTAGAAATCACATTCAGAAAGCACATAGAGATCACTGATTCAGCAGGATTCATCAACTTCTTTATATACACATGAATAAATGTACAATAACAACATCAGATTCTTCCAACGTGGTAGAGAGAAGAGATTGTTTCAGTTCAGAGTTCAGAGCAGACAGACAGGGAGAACCTCCTCTACACAGGGCAGTTAAATTAAGCCTAAACATGCCCACTCACCTAGCTGTCTCCAGCAAATACTGTTTCACAGCCCTGATTGGCTGACTTAGTTTCTATGCCTATTCATTGGCTGGCCTTGTTGCCATGCTCTATTCCCGTCAGTCCCCAATGATTGACCTGTTGCTATGTCCTATTCCAGTTCATGAATATTCTGACAGAATACCCTATTACACATCTCTGCCCCTGGCAAATTAAGTCACCTTATCCTAGTATCTGGAGATAATGAGGGGAACAATGAGCTTCAACCGAACCCTGGTAAGAATGAATACATTTGGGTTTTGTGACCTGCTAGTTCCAGGACTATGCCATCTTTGGGATGGGGTTGCAGTGCTTAAAACAGACATGTTGTGCAACTTGGCTTTTTTTCCTGGAGTCACAACTCCCGAAGAAGTGATAAGCATAGCCACAAACTAGTGGCAATCATGGCTAGGGCAACCTTTACACTGCTTCATGTTGTGTATCATTTGCACCTGCTCCTAGATCATGGTCTCATGCTAGTCATTTCCTGAACAGACTACTGTAATGTTCTCTAAATGGGGTTACCTTTGAAAAGTATCCAGAAGCATCAGCTGGTAGAAAATGAAGTGGAATGGACAGTTATCTGTGCCCCTAGAATGTTGAAAATCACACCTCCGGTCTGCAAGCTGCATTAGATGCCAGTTTTCTTCCAGATCCAATTCAAGGTACAGGTTTTGACCTTTAAAGCCAGGGGTGGACAATTAATTTTCCCAAGGGGCCACATGAGAAACTGGGACCATTGTGGAGGGCCATCAGTGCCAGCACCCTTCCCTGATGCTGCCAATACCTCCCCCCCAAAAAAGGCCCATCCCGAGACCAATGCTGCATCGCAGCCCTGCCCTCCACCAATGCCACCCCATCCCCACTGCTGACACCATAGTCCCACTGCCACAAGTCTGCCCCTATCACTATCACTGCCCTTTCCCCAACCACTGATGCTACCAATGCTGTGGACTGGACTGGGACCAGCTGTAGCCAGATGTGGTCTGCAGACCATAAAATGCCCAAACCTTGCTTAAAGCCACAGGACTGGGTTATTTGGGGGATCGCCTCTTCTCAATTACATCTGTCAGAACCAGCAGAAGAGGTACACTACAGGCCTTGTCTGTTAGGAAGCTAAATTTGGTGGGGCCCAGGAGTTGGGCCTTCTCTGCCCTGGCACCTGCCTTCTGGAACATTCTCTCCCCTCTCCCTGGATGTTTCCACCCATTTGAGAGATTTCCACAAGTCTCTCAAACCTGTTATGCCATTAGGCCTGGGTGCCACAGGGGACTGGCAAGGCACTGAAGGGGCTCCATCTTTGCTGACATCTTCCCTCCTTGGTTATCCTTTAATCATGATTTTAAAAAGAATGCTGGATAATTGTTTTTTATATATATATGGCCTAATGGCTAAGATGTCTGCCTAGTATGTAATATAGCCCAGGTTCAAATCCCAATAAGGGTATGGCTAGCTGATGAGAGCTAAATAGCTTGAAATAGATCTATACTAGTCTCCCTTTATTTATTTATCAGCACAAATTAAAAAAACACAAATCTAACAAAGGCAACAGTATATATATATATATATATATATATATATATATATATATATATATATATATATATATATATATATATATATATATATATATATATATATATGTATGTATGTATATAAGATTTTTTTTCATTTATTTATCAGCACAAATAAACACACACACACACACACACATTACTGTTTTATAGTTTTACTATACACCACACATGGTCACTTTTTGTGATATGGGTGGCCATGTATATTCGATGAATAAATCAGTAAATAAATGTCCCCCACCCAAAAAGAGAAAAGCAATTTTTTGCTTCAATAAACATAGTGATCCAATAAACATATTAGTGAAGCGGACTCCATTTAAGCCTCTCACAATGAAAAGACAACACTGCCTCCACATATGGACCTTAACCATGAAGTTGCCAGTCTTAAATGTTTACTTTGTGTCTGATAGAGTGAGACTTAGTTGTGTTTACTCAGCTTGTCCCACTAAGAAGACAGCTGCACAAAGATAATTCCTTCCTCCAGACAATATAATTGTAAATATTTCCACTGAATGGGAAATTGATCCTATCAGTGATAAAACACTTTGAAAATAAAGAAACTGTATATTTTTCTAAGTGAAGATATTGATCAGGCAAGTTCATTGATTTTTTTTTCTTTCTTCAACATATTTATACATATAGGAACATCATCCAGAATTGATTGATTGATTGATTAGTTTGTTTGTTTGTTTTGCATTTTTAAAGACTTGGGCTAAATTCAATTTTTGTTTTTGCTGCACAAAACAAAAATGACTTCTGAGTCACTCAGGAATTTTGGAGCTTTATTCATGAATGCATGGTTAAGACTCTATAAAGCCGAGCAATTTATATTCTGTTCAAATTCATTTATCCACTAGAAGCATTTTGGAAATTTAAATGTTTGGGATTTACCCTAAGATGTAGTCAAGTACATATTTATCCAAGCATGTTTTTGCTGGTGTGACACAAAAACATTCCTTAATTGAACATAGAAAGATGAAATTTGCAAACTTCCTCAATAACCTCAGTGCATCTTCATTTTTCGTATATATTCTGATTTACAGCTGGATTCCTGGTTACAGGAGTTTTTCACTAAATATAAAATGGTGGTATTAGATCCTGAATTTAATGGCTTTATGGAGCTTCCCTTTACTACAGTTCTATGTCTTGATTGCAAGTAAGTCAACTATTTGTCAGACCTGGAAGCCATTTTTTACATTTGGGCCTTCAGGCCTGCCACATTTTCTACTGTGGGAAAATGGGAGGGGGATTACATAAAATGTGAGTGGTATATAGTCAAAACAACATTCTTTTCTCAGAAAGTCAAGACCATCTTGCCCTGCAGCTACAATGAGGTGACTGGGAGGCATCGCCTGTTTTGGATGGTACCCAATTGGACCATGTGATGGACATGTGGGTACTGGGCAGGGACTTGGACTTTCATTTGGGTGGGTAAAACCTGGAAACTTTCAAATTCAAGTTTTCCCAGATGTGCCAATATGACATCTCTAATACAATGGAACTTTGAGGAACTTCAAGCCTCCGAGTCTTCTTTCGTTGGGGGTGTTACTTGGAACCCTCTGTGGCTGCTCTGGCCATCTGGAATGATCTCCCTGTTGAGATCCGGACCCTTACCACCCTTCCGGCCTTCCGCAAAGCAACTAAGACCTGGCTGTTCCAGCAGGCCTGGGGCTGTTGAACTATCCAGCCCCCTTCGAGGTTATGACTGTTGTTGTATTTTAAATTTCTGTTTTCTATTTTTATTTTTGTACCCACTCCCCTTCTGATTATTAGCCGCCCTGGGTCTTTTGGGAATAGGGCGGCATACAAGTCAAATAAAACCTAAAACCTAAACCTAATCTGAAACAGTCAACAAGTAAATTTGTTCTTGTAGTAAGTTCAGTTGATTAAGTATGGTAGGATCTTCCAGTGAATTTTGGACTTTTCTCTCTCTCAGTTTAATTTCTTGTAGCACATTTTGGATTTTTTTTTGGTCCATTTTCCTCTGAATTGGCAAAACAGTCCTGAGCTTCTGCCAAGTCCACTTCTAATCTCATTCTTGGAAAAACATGAGAGGCACCATTGAGCAGGGGCTCATACAAGGATAAGACCGGAGACCTCTATCAACTGCTGGGGAGATAGATCATGGTCTTTTGGAGATAGCACACTTATATGCATCAAGAACCATGCCCAAATATTACTGGCAGGAAACTCGCAATAGAATAATCACTTTAAGCAGTCATGACCTAACTTCAGAAAGAAGAATGGCCAGTGACAGTGGGAAGAAAAGCTGAAATTCTTTGAAGACCTTCAGTTTTGCCTATGCTGAACAAATGCATTATAAATCTTTATAAAGAGCTGGCTAGAATGTGATAGCTTGAGGTTTTTTTTAAAGATACAAAGCAGGTTGCAGTATTTCCATTGGACCAGGCAGGTGTGAACTTCAAAAATTGCAGCAACGGGTTCACTGCCCCTATTGCTGGGTGGGCGTGGCCTAGTTGTCTTCTGCACCACTCTGGAGAGGGTGTTTTTTGCCCTCCCCAGAGTCCAGAGGCTTTCTTCAAGCCTCTGGGAGGGCGAAAACTGCTTCCCCCGGCCTCAAGAAACCCCCCCCCCCCCAAAGCCCCCCGGAGGCCAGAAACAGGCCCATTTCCAGACTTCCAAAACCTCTGGTAGACGTATTTTCTCCCCTCCCACCATGCAGGCCCTGTACTTACCTGACATGATGAACGGGTCGCGTGGAGACTCCTGAGAGGGGCAGGGAGGGCCAGGAGGGGTGGGAAGGAGTGGGCATGGCCAGCCAGGGGTGGCATTTGGGGATTTGCCAAACTGGGCAGAACCCTAGCTAGAAGATCACCTGAACCCATGCAAACTCCCAGCAGCCTACCCCTGGATATCAAGGGCTCCAGTCAGTTTTGTATATATGCTGAGGGCTGCACTCCAAAAATGGCTAGGACCAAACTCCAATTTGCTCTGTGTATGAGTGTGAGAGGGTGTGTCAGAATACCAGAGTTGGAAAGGACCTTAAAGGTCTTCTAGTCCAACTCCCTGCTCAAGTAGAAAATTCTATACCATTTCAGACAAATAGTTCTCCAATCTCTTCTTAAAAACCTCCAATGTTGGAGCACCCACAACTTCTGGAGGCAAGTTATTCCACTGATTAATTGTGTATGTCTCTGTGTGTATCATACTCATTGACAAGTATCTTAAAACTAATGTGATTCTTTCACATAAAATCCCCCTTAGCAAGACTTATTAAGGGATTACAAGAATTCCAGCAGCTTCACTAGTTCCCATTTCGAAGCACTATACTCTTGCGTAGATTTTGTTTCTAAGATTTTTCCCATAAACTAACAAGGAGGTGGGTCACTTCACTAACAATGGGGAAAAAAAAACATGCAGCTAATGTCTTTATCTGTTAAAAATCCAAGAGCTGTGGTAGTGCAGTGGTTAGAATGCAGTACTGCAGGCTACTTCTGCTGACTGCCTGCAATTTGGCAATTCAAATCTCACCGGCTCAGCCTTCCATCCTTCCGAGGTGGGTAAAATGAGATTGTTGGGGGCAATATGCTGACTCTGTAAAACTGCTTAGAGAGCTGTAAAAGCACTGTGAAGTAGTATATAAGTCTAAGTGTTATTGCTATTATTACATAAGGAATCAAACAGCTTAAGAAATCTATTTTGCCCTTCACTCCATTCTCTCAAGCCCCCCCCCCCCAACTATTTCTGATGTAGAGAGAGTCCCATTTGGAAGAATACCCTTCTCTATTTAAAAAAATGCATCATATACATTCCAGTGGTTCTCTATAGTTAATGCTATCTAATATAATTTCACTGATGGCTAGGTATATACACTGAGATGAGGAAGATCCAAGATATCCCAAAAAGATCTAGGTAAGCATGCAAAAAACCTGCCTGAAAGTTGTAGAGATATTATCATACAATGTCAAAGATACTGGGCTGAAAAACAAATTATATCTTTAAGTAGAAGGCAATATTCCTTGAGGTGTACTCACCTGGATCAGAAATGCCTAGTTAATTCCAATAAAATTATGGAAATCAACTGCCTTGTTGCTCTTCATCCCGTATCTTATCTGTAGAGAGTAAGGAAGATGACCTTGACAGAATAGGAACGCTGCAAGGCCAAAAGTTAGGGAAAAGTCTCATTTGTACAAGCAAATATCTATGCATGTAACAGTAGATTTCACCAAGGGTTTTTTTCCCCCTCCAATTTACCTTTTAAAAGTTGAACTTTCTGACATTTGTGTTATTTTCATAGCTGTGGAAAGAGTAGAATCCCAATGGTAAGTTATAAGAATAATAAGAAATATCCACATTTGTTCTCTTCCCAGGAATGAATAATTCTCCCATAATTTTGATCAACATTCTCCTGTTCATCGAAGTCTTTTTTCCTACCCATAGAGTTTGCAAAGTCTTACTTTTTCAAAAGAAAAAAAAATGTGCTACAGTTGATAGAGACCCAATTAAATCTTCTACAGTGCAGGTCTCACTAACCAGCCAATTCCTATTCATGTACTTTTCAATCATTATCTTTCTGTCCTTTTCTGAAATGATATTATTTCTAATTTCTGAAGCTAAAACCCCTAAGCTGTGGAATCTACCCTAGCTGTTATTTCACTGATCATTAAAAAAATAGAGGCTGCCATAAATGAAGTGGTTTTGTATGACACAATATGGTCAGACAAACTCAGAATTTAGGGTGAGGAGTATGTTTGTCCTTAGCCCTGATAACCTTTATGTCTGCTGTCCCAACTTGGTCAATTAGAAAAGAAAGACTCTCAACTCCATTCCTAGTGAAAGTGTACATTACTAAAGCCAAGTGGTTACAGCATAGCAAAGCCAAATCTGGTTTTTCAAACCCAAAGCAATAGCAATAGCAATAGCAGTTTCAGGCCTCTCTAAGCGGTTTACAGAGAGTCAGCATATTGCCCCCAACAATCTGGGTCCTCATTTTACCCACCTCGGAAGGATGGAAGGCTGAGTCAACCCTGAGCCGGTGGGATTTGAACCGCTGACCTGCTGATCTAGCAGTAGCCTGCAGTGCTGCATTTAACCACTGCGCCACCTTGGCTCTTGCTTAATATGTTCCTTCCCTCCCTTTCCCCTTCCTCCCTGGATATCTCCCCTTGTCCAATTAGAGTCAAACAAATTGTTTTGGTAACAGTCCCTGGCTTGGCGGGCTGGAGGATATTTCATTCCATGATGTGACCTTGGACTAGCCAGCAGCTCTCATTGGATGGCACAATGAGTAGTTTGGATTCTCCTTATCCCAGACCCTTGCTTCCCTGCAGTTCCTTACCCCCTATTGCATATGGCAGACTGGCATATGGCAAAGCATTGCTGGTGCAGCAGGATGATAGTTCTGACATTTTAAAGCTAAAAAATGAGAGAAGTGATCTCTTTGGTGAATCTGTTAGTCATTCGTGCCAAAAGGAGTTTAAAAGATCAACAATCAGAATTAATAGTGTAGGATAGCAATAGCACTGAGACGTATATACTGCTTTACAGTGCTTTATAGCCCTCTCTAAGCAGTTTACAGAGTCAGCATATTGCCACCAACAATCAAGGTCTTCATTTTACCCACCTTGGAAGGTGGGAAGGATGGAAGGCTGAGTCAACCTTGAGCCTGGTGAGATTTAACTGCCAAATTGCAGGCAGCCAGCAATCAGTAGAAGCAGCCTGCAGTGCCGCATTCTAACCACTGTGCCACCATGGCTCAAATGCTAAAACATAAGCACTATGGTGGATCTGAACAGAACACAAGAGCTATGAATGGCAGTGGAATTCTGGGAGTTGAAGTAGACACATTTTAAAATTGTCAAGGTTGAGAATAACAGATAAAGCAAACATACAATACCTATCCAGAATGCTCATAATAGAAGGCTAAGAAAAGGACATTCTTCCATATTCTATCCAAATAGTTAGAATTTAAAATGTGCTGCCTTTGAATCCAAATACAATATGACTAGAAGCCTTTGATTGACCTCTTCTTCTTGAAACTATCTAATCCACTTTAAAAACAATTTAAATGGGTGGCCTTTACCATATCTGATGAGAGCAAATTCTCTACTTTAAGAGATTTTCTGAAGCAGAAAATCTCTAAGCCAAGAAGGTTACGGATGATATTTCATGATAAATAAGTGCAAAATGCAGGTAAACTGTAGAATCTATTGCCTTTGGGATTTGCTTAGATGACTGTGATTAATAAACAGATTAATAGCAGAAAAAGTGGAATGAATGAGTAAGCAAATAAAAATAATAATTTAAACATACAAATAGGAAACAGAAATAAAATAACAGTAAACATTCCATGGAGTATCCTGTCGTCTTAATTTAAACCTACATTGATATTCATCCATTTCCTGAGATACTTCTGTCAGTGAAATCACATTTCCACCATTATTTTGCTTTATTTATTTACTTTATTTTCACATTTTTGAACATCTTCCTCAGAGAGGGACTTTTAGAATGGAAACAACTGATTCTTGTTTCTACCCTTCCCTATTCTTCTTTCTCAAGGTTATAAGAGTGATGGTAGGTGATCATATAGCATTATTTGGAGTGTGGCTTTAGGAAAAAGAAAATGGAAGCCACCAGCAATGGTCATAAAGGTAGATAAGAATTAGAGTGTTCTGCCCACTTCCCAATCTTCGGCCTTAAAGGGATATGAGAGAAGACTCTGATTTAAATTTTGACAATCCTCTCTCTACCAATATTATGACAAATCTTATTATCATAGGATCGTCCTATGTTTTTCTCCTTGACTATGTTTTCTACTGATTGGAAGATTCAAGGATTTTTCCCTTCAGCTTTCCTCCTACAGGAAGTGTCAACTCTGGAGCCATCTTTGAATGTCTTCAGGGTTGCCACAGCGAGGCTGGCTGGAGCGGTGGGAAAGGAAGGAGGGCAGTAGAGATAGCTGAGGGAATATGTAGCCAAAATAACATTCTCTCTTCTGGGAACCAAGGACACTCTCACCAGCACCTGGAGGGGCATGGATGGGAGTCATCCTGGATGAGGAGAGAGACCTGAATGGGGCATGTGATGATGGTGTGTAATGTGGGGAAGAACTTTGGACTTTGAACTGGGTTGGGAAAACCCAGGGAACTTCAGAGTTGGGTTTTCTCCAGCTGTGCCAATATGACATGCCTAATACCTCGGGGAAGCCTCTGAGCTTGGTGTTTTGATTTCATTTGGACTGTTACTTGGAACCCTGACAGGAAGAACAGTGGGCTTCCTTTCCTTCCCCTTGTGTATTCAGGCATGTAAGTAAGAACTGGGGCAGCATTTCATTTCCTTCATAAATGCCCTTTTGGATTTGCCTCTAGACCTTCTTAATAAACATGGTTTTAGTCACATAGGCAGTCTGCAGAATCCAGTGCATGAACTAGGTTCCGATGAGGGAAAGGTCACTTTTTTTTTCTTTAGACATTCCATTGTTTTACATCTGATTTCTACATGCCCCTACTATTTATAGTCACGGGGAACGAAAAGGGGTAATGGAAACAAGGATATACTGCCCAGAAAAGCCTTGTTTTCATGATGCTGCTCCAGGATTTCGTCTCTCACAGTCTCACACGGCAATAAAACAGTTAACAGCGGTAAATCACTGACACAATGACGGAGATGGGCAGTTAAGAAATATAAAATATAAATGAATAATGCAGGTCATAAAATGAGGTGCAACTCACTTAATAACTGTTTGTTTGGCAACAGAAATGTTGAGCTCAATTGTGGTTGTAAGTTGAGGACCACCTGTAGATAGCAAGCAATAAACTGTTGTCAACTTAAATGTCTATGAAGATTCTCAGTCATCCAGGTCACAGTGGTCCCAAATGTACTTTTTCAAAAGGCAACTGGACTTTGTTTTCCTAGGAAAAACAAAACCCAATTGACTTTTGAAAAGAAATATCTTTTGGGATATTGGCAAACCGCTCAACTCTACACCTGCTCAAATTGTTAGATATGTGTGTGTTCCAGGGGTGGGTTGCAGGTGGTATGTCCCAGTATGGCATGTGGGGGAAGCCGGGCCCCATTGCACCTCACCGGTTGCACCAGGATCCAGAATTCACTACTGGTGTGTACACACACACACACACAAACACACACACACACACCAGGCCCCATTGCAACCGTACCGGTTTCTGGTGTCCTCCACATGAATGCGTGCAGCATGCACGCACATGTGCCCAGCACGCACATGGATCTTACCCTCCAGCGACACCTCCGTGAGCCTCCACGACACTCCAGCTACTTGGCGGAGCATCGCACAGGCGCTGTACAAGCTGTGCGTGTGCGCAGAAGAGCCGAAGAGTTTAAAGACAGGTAAGGAGTGAGGGCAGGCAGGTGGGCCCTCCGGAGCACTGTACCGGAATAGTACCCTGTGCTCTGGGCAGGTATGCCCGTACCGGGGCATACCGCCTGCAACCCACCTCTGATATTCACATACACATACACAGTAAAGGTAAAGGTTCCCCCGCACATCTGTGATAGTCATTTCTGACTCTAGGGGGTGGTGCTCATCTCTGTTTTTAAGCCAAAGAGCCAGTGCAGTCCGTGGTCATGTGGTCATGCGGCCGGAATGACTAAATGCCGAAGATCCATGGAGTATTGTTACCTTCCCACCAAAGTGGTCCCCATTTTTCTACTTGCATTTTTTACATGCTTTCGAACTGCTAGGTTGGCAGAAACTGGAACAAGTAATGGGAGCTCACTCCATTACATGGCGCTAGGGGATTCGACCCGCTGAACTGCTGACCTTTCTGATCAACAAGCTCAGCGTCTTAGCCAGTGAGCCACTGCGCCCCTACATATATATGCATACCAATGTATACATAAGTATATGTATATGTTTGTTTATGTATAAGTGTATGTATATATACATACCCACACACAGAGAGACACTCATTTGTCTACTGTAGCCAGAAAACCTTTCAACCTTTTACCTTCTGAATCTTACTGATTCTGAAATCAGTAATGGGAAAAGGTGAATTTGCTTCATCCAATTTAGAGATGTTCTATGGGAAAAATGTCCCAGTCATTTATACCTAATAGTTTTGTGCTTCCTCAGTGGCTGTGTACTGGAGGTGGAAGAGTAATGCCACTCTCGTTCAACAGCTAATTTCATGAGAGAGTGTAATTGCTACAGTTTCTCACATCTGGGGCTTCCTCTTTTTTTCTGTTTCCAGTTGGCCTGACTGCCCAATTTTTAATTAGAGTGACCCATTTCACACACACACCAACTTGTCACTTTCTAATGAAGATGATCTTCAGCATAGAAGAACGGCTTGATGCATTTTTAGATGGTGCCTGGGGACCCATTACTGCAATGTTATTGTCTCTGAATGAGTGTATTTTTTTTATCATACAGAGGAGAACTGAGCTAGAAAATTGTGTAACAGGCTGTAAAAGCTGATCACCTCTCCTGAGTATCCTGTTTAGGAATTCCACATGAAAATGGTCTTCTGTACAAATGGCTGCATCAATATGCAAATAGCCACATTCAGGGATTCATTCAAAAGAGACCTGGAATAATGGGAAGACATCTGTATAGTCTATCCAAAACTGTGATGTGTGTGTGTGTGTGTGTGTGTGTATGTATATGTATATGTATATGATGTATGTGTGTGTGTGTGTGTGTGTGTGTGTGTGTGTATGTATGTATGTATATATGTATGTATGTATATATGTATGTATATGCTGATCTTGTTGTTTATTTTTTTATTTATTTTTATTTTATTTAGCACTTATAGGCCGCCCTTTTCCCTGAGGGGACTCAGGGCGGCTTACAATAGTAAGGGAAGGGGAGTGAAGACAAAATATAGAAAAAAAATGTGAGATAACTAAAAAGTACTAAAAACACAACATTCACTCAGCATTCGGGAGGGGCAGAAGAGTTTATCCCCAGGCCTGACGGGCTAGCCAGATCTTAAGGGCTGTACGGAAGGCCTGGACTGTGGTCAGGGTACGAAGCTCCACAGGGAGATTGTTCCATAGCGTCGGAGCAGCAACTGAGAAGGCTCTCCTCCGGGTAGTCGCCAGTCGGCACTGACTGGCGGATGGGATACGGAGGAGGCCCGCTCTATGCGATCTGATGGGACGCAGGGAGGTTATTGGCAGAAGGCGGTCTCTCAAATAGTCAGATCCACTACCATGGAGCGCTTTATGGGTGGTAAGTAAGACCTTGAATTGCACCCGGAGATCTACAGGCAGCCAGCGCAGCTCGCGGAGGATAGGTGTTATGCGGGCGAACCGCAGTGCGCCCACAATCACTTGCGCGGCCGCGTTCTGTACTAGCTGAAGTCTCCGGGTGCTCTTCAAGGGCAGCCCCATGTAGAGCACGTTGCAGTATTCCAGCTTAGAGATCACAATGTTGTATTCGGGTCTTTTCCCATGTAAGATTAAGATTGTCTTGGCAACGTTTCGTCGAAGCCGAAAGCACCAGCCTGAAGATGGCGAGTGAGACCTCATAGAAACATTGCCAAGACAATCTCAATCTTACACAGAAAAAGACCCAAATATGGTTCTCTCGATGCTACATATTTTCATATATGGTGGACTTGTCTAAAGGTTAAGGCATTTTGAATAAAAATGTGGTGGATTATGCAAAATATCTTTAAAAGAAGGATAAAGTTTACTCCTCAGTTATTTTTACTAGGTATATGTACTGACTTTACAGCGCTAGAGACTAATTTGGTTCTGCACCTAATAACGGCAGCAAGACTGTTGGTGGCGCAATACTGGAAGAAGGAAGACTTGCCTACAACTCAAGAATGGACATTGAAAGTCACAAACCTAGCCGAGATGGCGAAAATATCGGCATATCTTAAAGACCATTCAAATGAGAGATATAAACGAGACTGGAAAAAATGGATCGACTATATACAAAACAAACATGGGACTAAGAAATTACAGATAGCCTATGCTTAAGATTAGGAATAATCTGCTCAAAGTTAGTGTAACAGGAAGAAGCTGAGTTCAATGCAGAGATGTTATTAACTTCTTTTTTTTATTTCCTTTGTCTCAATATATTTTAGACTGTGTTTGTTAAAATCTATACCGTTTACGGGCTCTGGGAAGTCGTGGGGGGAAGGGAGGTGGGGTGTTAGGGGGGAGGGGGGAGGGGGGATATATAGTATGTGCTAGATTTTAAAGTAAGGTGACGGCACTTGTATACTGTTGCTCTTTAATTCCACTGTAAAAATAGGACAAGCTGAATATATTAATAGATTGTAGAAATACACTGAAGGGAGGAGTAGAGGGATAGAAGAAAGAGGGGTAGCGAGGGTGGGAGAGAGGACTGGAGGGAGGGGGAGAAGGAAGGGAGGGAGTGTATCGGGAGAGAGGAGTGGTAGAGGGGGAGGGGAAGTAGGGTAGAGGGGAATGATGGAGGGAAGATGGAAAGTTGGAGGGGGGCGAAAGAAAGGGTGTATGGAGGGTCGAAGAGGTACATTGGGTTTCTATTTTTGGGGGTATTGTCGACAAGAGGAATAGCTGTGTTTATTTTTTAATGTTATATGGCCCCGGTTATGCGCAATATATATGTGACTGTACGAAAATGAAATGGAAAATAAAACACATTTACAACAAGAAAAAAAAAAGACCCAAATACAACAAGACCAGCATACCTACACCTCTGAAAATCTATGAATGTGTGTATGTGTGTGTGTGTGTATACATGTATATGTGTTATGTTATATGTATGTATGTATGTATGTATGTATGTATGTATGTATGTATGTATGTATTTATATAGTAGCGGAAATTCTGAGTAATTCAGAGAACCGGCAAATGCCATCTCTGGCTGGCCCAAGAATGGGGTGGGAATATAAATTTTGCAGTATCATTCCCCTGCCACACCCACCAAGCCATGCCATGTCCACCAAGCCATGCCCACAGAACCGGTAGTAAAAAATTTGAATTTCACCTCTTCTATAGAAGAGGTTCCATAAATCTTCAGTGCCATTTAGAACCGGTTCCAGCTCCCTCCCCCACATACATACATACATACATACATACATACATACATACATACATACATACATGAAATTAATACCATTTCTTGATTGTTTATTAAAGAAAATTGTAGATGACTTCTCATTTCTATAAATCCCAAAAAGGTTTGCAATATATAAAACAGCCCTACAAAATATATCAACCCAATTAAAAAGCTATAATTATTATCTCCCAGTTACACATTAAATAATATTGTATGTTGGCAGCCGAAGAGGGGAACACGCTTGCAGATTGAGGATCAGGTATACAGCAAATGCTCTAGCAGCTGAGGATTTCTAGGATTTTATCCTTTGACATGTCCCAAGAAGCAGAATGTAGATAACAGCTAAACTAATACCAACTCTTCAAGGCTTCAGGAGTGAAATATCTACCACCAGATGTAATCAGTTGCCACCTCGATGCTTTGATGCTATACTACTATAGCAATATCAATAGAACTTAGATTTATATACCACTTTACAGTGCTTTACAGCCCTCTCTAATTGATTTATAGAGTAAGCCTATTGCCCCCAACAATTGAGGTCCTCATTTTACCAACCTTGGAAGGACGGAAGACTGAGTCAGCTTTGAGCCTGGTGAGATTTGAACTGCCAAATTGCAGGCAGCCGGCAGTCAGAAGAATTAGCCTGCAGTACTGCACTCTAACCACTGGCCACCACGGCTTCTACTATGGTACTCTACTATGCCTCCAGAAGCTATTTTGGTGCCACTCTGCCATAGACTCTGGGGTCTGATGGGAGGGGAGGCATACATCAGAGGGATGAGAGTTTACTATTCCACTTCGAACACTGTCTCAAAGTCAGTGGTTTGGAAGCTGAGCTCAGCTGCATTCCTCAGAAGAGCATTTTATAAAAACATTTATTTTGAACTTGATTGGACTTTGAGGGGAACAAACATGAGAGGCACCTTCGGGAAGGAGAAATACACTGGTATTTTGGCATGCAACTTTCAGTTCTGGCTTTGCATTGGTGTATATCACTTGACATCTAGTAAACTTTACCTTTATCATCCAAATGGTGTTAAGAATAATTGTTACTTAGAAGTTCGAGTTGAGGCAGGGCTGACATTGGAATTGAGTGTCACAAACTTGAAAGACTATTATATCTTTTTCTACAATGTCTTTCTTGTTAATTTTGAATAGCACCCCCAAAAATGATGATACAATTTATAACTCCAATACACTGCATGTATTATTGTAGATGGAACAAACACTTCTGTGGGATAGCTACCAACTCTACCCCCCAAAGACCACTACTTGTTAATATGATTTCTATGAAAAAGAGCCCAACATGACACTCCTTTTGGAGAACAGGGGTATAAGAACTGGCTCTGAAATAGGAAGACACCTGAACAAAATAGTAACATAGTGGTTCTTCAGATACGTTGAGCATTATAGTAGTTTGATTCAAACCTCTTCCTAAAGACTTTTAAATTATAGTAGAAGGCTTCATTTGCAAGATATGTACTATATTAGTCTTCTCAGATGCTGTCATTTCATGCATTCTGCCACTCTGTAAGGTTATTTGGTTTTTCTCAGAGTCCTGCCTCTTTCTTACATCATCAAAATATTACTCCTTCCCCGGAGAACAGTACTACTGTCACATCATGTCCAAGGCATAATTTTACTAGACACTTATTCTATCATACTTATTATCACATCCCCAATTGCTACACAGCTAATCTATCATCCAGCTATCTGCCAAAAGGTTTGTGTTATGTTGATAAGAGGCAAATGAATAGCTTAAAAGTAGGGTAGAGGGCTAGCAAATTGCCTTCTGGGAAGTCAGGAAGTTCATTAAATCAAGGACCTCTCCATTCTCAGAGATAATAGAGAAAGAATCCTGGTGATGGGTAGAAAGAACAGAAGTTGATTGATCAGATTGGAGTAAACAAAGGCCAATCAATGGTCATCTTGACCAGCAAACATCCCAGCTTTTCCATCCCTCCCAAATAAACAGAATACAGCTCTACAAATCTCAGAAAAGCAATCTGAAAAGTAATCTATTTGCATTTAACTTAATATTAGCAATGGTGTGAATTGGCCAACTAAAATGCTCTTAGTCTAAGGCAGATGTAAGTCCAAATCATGAAATTCTATGAATAAATGATTTTAAGAACCATAAGTCACACTGAGCTTATTGTAATTTGGATTTGTTGAAGAAACAGAGCTGGAGGGAGAACGCGTAATGCACTCAACATAATTTTTCAAAAAAAACCCAAAACCCTTCTAATGGGATAAGAACAATTTAAGAAATTTCGATTAAAGCAGCTTGGTATATTACAAAGTGGCATAATATAGCAGGCTGTTTTTTATGGTTTGCTGCACATTAAATCATTATGACACAATGCAATGATTTACATAATTCCTCCCACATTGGATTTGTTGCACCCAAGTGAGTGAATTGTCTCTGAATGAAATGGATGATTTTTTTTCTTCTTCTGTCAATAAAGCAATGAGATTTGAATGCTTAGATGGGGTCAAGTAAGTGCAAATTTGCAGCTTGGAAGCAAGAGCAACTGAAATATGCCACAGACTCAACTTCCATTAAATCACAGCTAACTAATTCTCTACCATGCTGGCCAATTTTAGTAACAAAATGTCTAATGCAGGTGGATTTTTGAAATATTAGCTTTATATTTGGAATGAAGGAAGTATTGGGAAAAATCTGAGCCCCTTAGAAAAGTTAAAACTAGACTGATTTAATTTTTGAACAAAATGTTCTAGTGGAAATTTCTTGCACACATACACATATATGCCTTTAAACAATTACGTACCCAATTAAGGAATGAACATCATTTCTTACATGAAACAGTTATACACCTTGAAAGTAAAAATAAGATGATCATATAAATCATTTAGTCATTTGCATCAAATAATTACAAGGAGAGGAAGGAAGAAAATACATTATAGTAAGCAATTTCAGCTAGGGTAATAACAAATAACTTCTGGACTTGTTTGTTATTACTCCAATCATTTTTCACTCCCTTGCAAATAGTTTGGTCCATCCACCTCCAAATTGTCTCATCAGCATCTGAGGTGCATAGCTTCCCCTCACAGCTGTAAAACCCACTTTCAGCAAAAAGGGAAATATCAAAAGAAAATTGGGGAATAATTGTTATTTCTTGGTTTGTTGTCAGGGGAACTAAGGAATATAATAGAACATTTTCTGCATTTTTTTTCCAATTCCTTTATTCCCCTTATTTATGGGGCTAATATTTTTAAATACGAAGTTAATACTAATAAGCAGAATGCGGTAAGCATTATGCCATACACCATTGACCTGTTAACTCTCTCTCTTTCTTCACATGTTTTCTGCCCCATCCTCTTTCTCAGCTTTAATTATGTTTGGTTTGGCTTCTTCTGGAAAATCGGGTCACTGGCTTCTCTTCTCAACCAGAACTAATTAGTGTAGTTCAATTGTTACTTATCTGAGCAACCCAAAACTCGACTGAATTTGTGAAGATACAAATCAGTTCTTCTTTTCTCTCTGAGACATAGATAAGGGAAGTGTAACTGCCATGAATGTTCCTAAGATGAATAGAAGCTATCATGATTACTGAATAGGTTGCTGCCACAGTCTATATCAGTATTTCTCCACCTTAGCAACTTGAAGATGCGTGGACTTCAACTCCCAGAATTTTCCAGTCAATGTTGGCTGGGGAACTCTGGGAATTGAAGTACATACATCTTCATGTTGCTAAGATGGAGAAACGTTGGTGTACATAATCTAATTTGGACCTCACATTCAACCTCAAATGAATTCAAAAGATTTGAGAAAGCAACATGCTACCGGATCAATCCATTACCAAACTTCCATGACTTCCAGCCAAAAGAGAATGGTTTCTAGCCATTACATCACATGAGTAGGAGAATAGGAGTAAGAATTTGATTTCACTACATATAAGGGTTGTACTTGATGTACAGCAGTTGCTGGAACTCTTTCATAATGGCTTCATTAACTTTTCTACAATAAATCTGAGCTTTGGTGTCTCTGGAAGCCTATTCTTGCAGTTTCTTTGTCTAGCTAATGGAAAGTTTGGACAAGTCAGTATTAATGATAATTGTTTGACCTGCCTTCCTAAAAAGAGAGCAATTATAAACAAAATAGGGGCCAGAAATTGGCAGTATTGGAGCCATAAGCAATTCAGAGGCTACAAATTCACAGGTAAATGAAGTGAATCAAGTCCGTGCATATTTCCTCTAATAGTCCAGATTTTTAGACCTTCTGTTCCTGCAAACTAATTTAGTTATAGATGTTTGGAATGGGCAAATTGCTTCTAACAATTTTTGATAATTATTTGGACAATTTCCAATAGGGAGAAAAAGAAAAAAAACATCCCATATTCAATACTACCCTCCTCCAAATTCTTTGTAGCGTAGGGAGGATTCAGATTATGCCATTGTTACAGTTATATATCCTGGTAAATCACACCACATCATGATCAGAGGTGAGTTGCTACTGGTTCGCACTGGTTCAGGCGAACCAGTAGTAGACATTGGGACTGGGTCCGCCAAACTGGTAGGGACCGCCGGCTCCCATACCCCTGAACCGTTTCCCTGGTCACCCATGCCGTTGCTGGGATGTTTTTTACTCATTTTATAATGTTCTGCACATGGGCAAAACAATAGGCAACTGCGCATGCGTAAGCAACGCACGGCGGTGGGCGGGCGAGTGAAGCGAATTGGCAGTAACACCAGTGGCAACCCACCCCTGACTGTGATGCTCTGCAATGTGGGTGGACTTTTTAGAAAAGCCTGCTAGCATGGACCTATGGAATATAGATCATTTGTGAATGTTGTAGGATATCTCCAATGACTGGAGTTGATATCTTCTCCAGAGTTTACTCTTATTGAGGAATGATTAATCAAATTGGAGTCTTTATATTACCAAAAGTATGTTTGTGCTTTGTTTTTGTTTCTTCAAGTTGACATTGGTTTTTGGCAGCTACCTGGACAAGTCCCTGCAGTTTTGGAAGTGGTTTGCCTTTGCCCTCTTCTTCCTATGGCTGAGAGAGAATGAATGACCCAAGGTCAAGTGGTTGGCTTCATGCCAAGGAGATGAGTAGGACTCAGTTTTCCAGTTTCTAGCCTGGTGCCTTAACCAGCATCACCTGTGTTGAGCTCACTGTATTCTCCAGCAGCTGTTAAGATAAGCTTTCTGAAAGAGTATAAGACCTGGTGAAATCTGCCCTAAGTAATACTGGAACATTTGGATGCTTGCTTTAATGAAATTGCACAGCATTTTGAAAATAAAGAGGATGTCCTCATAGCAATCTGAACACTGCAGCTGCTAGACATTCTATAGAGTAATTCAGTAAACTGAGATACTACAGAATAATCCAGTGCACTGTTTACCTAGATTTATGTTATTTTGTATTATTATTTATGAAGCCTGAGATCTTGTCAAGACTCTTGCAGATAGGTGGACTACACAGATGCCCTCTTGGCTCTTGCCCATCATGCCTTATTACACGGGTGTCATACTCACCATATCATATTGCCTTCACATGATGTTTCCCAAGGTTTTTCCCATTCGCGGAGCTGGGATGGGCACGGCCTCATGTGACACATCTGGTCCGCGTGCCATCAGTTTGACACCCCTTATTAGATCCATCGAGGGAGATTGGGCAGATGTATTCACTAATTGATTAATGGGCCATTAGGCCAACAGAGTGGTTTCTGCTGCATTTAAACAGATGCTGTTATGGTACCGTAAATAAATAAAAGTGGGGGGGGGGGATCTTTTTCCATGCGGAAGAAAATGTTTGATGGAAGGAAGCCTCTGTGCCCAGCAAAGCTTTTTACTGAATATAAGGTAAGTTGTAGAAATCTTGGCTATTTTTTTAAGAAATTCCCTCATTATGTTATTCGTAGCCAGACAGATGACCCGGGGACCATGGAGATTGTTGAAAACATCTTTTAACTGGTGTCTCTTAATCTTGATGACTTGTGTGTCTCAATAGAACTAGGCCTATTATCTCTGTTGCTTATATGATGGTGCCTCTGTGCCTCTGTTAGTCTGATGACAAGCTGCAGCTTTCCTTTTCAGGTAGTTCAGCTTGGCAAAAAAGGGGGAGCTTGTCTGGAGGCTGTCAGATTCTCTGCATTTTTCTTTTCTTTCCTATCATCTGGAAGCAGCACCTGTTGAAATGACAGGTTTCTTTGGACTAAATCAAAGGCAGCAGCTGAAATAATTAGTATGATCTCATTGGTGGGCAGCCAAACAGCAGCTAGGGATATGCAGCCTCTTATATGCTCACAGGGGGCATGTAAAACATGGGAGTCTGACTTTGAGGATGCAGAGGGCTTTGTGACTATGCTGTATGCAACCCAATATGCCTGTCTTATCTGGATCAAAGAATGTATTTGGTATTTGTAGCGACTATCTGAAACTAAGAGATATAAATATTTCTTTGCATTGAATATCAGGAACATCAAAATTCAAAGAATGGAATGGAATGGAATAGAATAGAATAGAATAGAATAGTTGGAACCTTGGAGATGTTCTAGTCCAATTCCCTGCTTAGGCAGGAAACCTTACACTCCTTCAGACAAATGGTTATCCAATCTCTTTTTAAAAACTTCCAGTGTTGGGGCATTCACAACTTCTGGAGGCAAGTTGTTTCACTGATTGGTTGTTCTAACTGTCAGGAAATTTTCCTTAGTTTTAAGTTGCTCTCCTTGATTAGTTCCCACCCATTGCTTCTTGTCTTGCCCTCAGGTGCTTTGAAGAATAGCTCGATTCCTTCTTGTGCTTATCTGGTGCTTCATCTGGTGCTAATTCTTTAAAATCAGCACATCTCCTCAGACTAGGGTTTTTGGCTAAAGGCCAATGAAAATAGCAATAGCACTTAGATTTATATACTGCTTTACAGCCCTCTCTAAGGAGTTTACAGAGTCTGCATATTGCCCCCCAACTATTTGTGTCCTCATTTTACCAACCTTGGAAGGATGGAAGGCTGAGTCAACCTTCAGCTGGTGAGAATTGAACTGCTGGCAATCGGCAGAATTAGCCTTTAATGCTCCATTCTAATGCTCCACTACAGCTCTACAAAATGGCCAGCCAATAGTAGTTGCTTATATCAGCTGTTTCATATAGAAAGAGAATTGTCAGGCTCCCAAAATCAAGGACATGACTTTTGAGTACACTTCTTTATTGTTCCACACCTATAGACAGAATCTTGCCCAACTAAAGCAAACTACTCCCCATATGAAGCCCATGCTCTTGGAAGCATTAGGGAGATATTATCTTCACTCTCTTTGTTTCACACAAACTTTCTGAACTGACTTCCCTCTTATTCCTCTGGAATACACCTTCGTCCTGGGAATCTACCTTCATTCCATCACGAACTCTTGCCTGAATGCTAGTTACTTCAAGATTGAATTACTGTGAAGCACTCCATAAAAGCTCCCCTCTCCAGAGAGTAGTTGGGAGAGTACAACTAGTGCATAATGTTGCAACTAGGTTGGTCAGTGGAATTCACTCTTAGACATCCGCTAAATGCCCTGCGGTGGCTGCCAATCAGCTACCAAACTATTTTCAGGAATATACTGTTAATTTGAAAGACCGTAGCAGGCTCAGGAACAACATAACACAACAATGGCATTCTTTCTAAATAAATCTACCTGTTCTTTACCCTCAAGAGAGCCTGTCTTGTAAACAAGCTTATAGAAGGCTTCTATTTATTTGTAGGCATTGTCTGTACGGATGTTCACCTTGTGAAGCAGACCTGAAAGCAGAGTGGGTCATTTCTCAAGTGATGACGTGCTTTTGCTGAAAAGTGAAAATGTATTTTAGTCACTGTTTTGCTTTTAACAGCTGTTCTGAACATTTATTTAGTTTTACCTTTAGGAGCCGAGGTGGTGCAGTGGTTAGGGTGCAGTACTGCAGGCCACTTCAGCTGATTGTTATCTGCAGTTCAGCAGTTCAAATCTCACCGGCTCAAGGTTGACTCAGCCTTCCATCCTTCCAAGGTGGGTGAAATGAGGACCCAGACTGTGAGGGCAATTTGCTGACTCAATTTGCTAAAAATCTGTAAACCGCTTAGAGAGGGCTGAAAGCCCTATGAAGCGGTATATAAGTCTAATAAATAAATAAATAAATAAACCTTGCTGCTTAATTTTTATACTATATAATTATATATCTCTACTATGCATTCAGAAAATATTCAGACCCCCCCCCTCTCTTTTGTCAATGTTGTTATGCTGCAGCCTGATTCTATAGTTGTTGAAATGCATTTTTTCCTCATGAATCTATATTCAGTACCCCATAATGACAAAGGGAAAACAGAATATTAGAAAAGTTGTTTGGAAAAACCATAAACCATTGGATATTATTGACACTTCAAATCTTGAAATAAAGATATATATCAGAGCATTTCCACTATCTACTGATAAAATTATTTGATTTTAAAAAAATAAGCTAATTTATTACTGTAACATTTGGTCTTGACAAGTCTACGTTTGACTTCTGGCAATTGAAAACTATTCTGAACTGTCTCTATTTACGTCCCATGGCACTTTACAGTCAGATGACACAAATCCCAATTTTTCTTTTTGTCTGCTTTTTCTCAGCTCTTTAGGGCACTTGCTCCCAGCTTTTTGGGCTCCAGGGACCAGTTCCGTGGAGAGAGGTTTATCCATGGACCAGAGGGGGGAGGGGATGGTTTCAAGTGTTTCCTGCATTCCATAGATGGGGCTTCACTTGTTTGCATGGCCCAGTTTCTGGCATGCTACGGACCAGTGCCTGTCCATGGAATGGAGGTTGGGGACGAAAGGTGGTATTAAGCCAGGTCTCTCAGGTTCTGAAGAACCGATAGTGGAAATTTGGGGAATGGGGAGGAAATGTGGATTTTGCAGTATCTTTCCCCTGCCACACCTACAAAGCCATGCCCACACAGAACTAGTAGTAAACAATTTTTGAATCCCATCACTGTTGGGGATCCCTGCTTTAGGGGACATGCTCTCCTATCTCCCTTTTAACAATGTCTTTTTCCCTCTGCTTAGGTATACTGCTTCCAAGTTGGGTTCTAACATTGCAGAATATCTTCTCCACCTCTTTGAATTTTGTCCCATTTGCCTCGTGGGCTTTCTGCCTTCTGGAGAGCTGCTTTGCATGACAATTTGCATCATAGCTCATTTGTTTGACTTGGTAATTTTTCAATGTTCTGATGAATTGAAGCACATCCATTTATTCTCCATTTCTCTTTTTCTTCAAAGCACAGCTACATCTTTGCAGTTGCTCTGACTTTTTTTACCAAATTGTTTTTAAGGCAGAAAATGGCCACAAACAATGTGGGTTGCAACTATTTAATCTTTGTCTCAAGTCACATGCAGTAGAAATAATTCTTGATCTTTCTCTGGCGCTCAGGTTAGTTGGATATGCATCATTTTGTTAAGGGGCATATTGTTAAGGATCTCTCCATAGACTTTAACGGCAAATTTCCTGATCATATATTTATTGTATATATATAAAAAATGGTAAAGGAGTTCCTATGAATTTTACTCTGCTACTTTTTGCTGATTATAGGGGGCATTTTAAGTTCATTGAGCCAGTACTGTCCAAAGACATTTATGTGGTCATGTGGACACATAATATCATAGAGCACTGTTACCTTCCCACTGAAGTGGTATCTATTAATCTACTTGCATTTGCATGCTTTTGAACTGCTAGGTTGGCAGGAGCTGAGGCGAAGATAGGAGCTCACCCTGTCCTGTGGCCCCCGAGTCTCGAACCTGGGCTGCCAGCTTTCGATTTGATAAGCCCAGTGTCTTTAAGTGCTGAGCCATTGCACCACCATACTTATTGTATCCCAATCATATAACCATGTGTACTTGGTAAGTTTGCTCTCCAGAGACTGGCTGTCTTGTATTTCTTTCACAACCTCTACTTGATCTTCAAGAAAGAATCAGCTACTCATAATAAACAATAAGCAGCTCTTAGGATTCCCTTCGTGCAATTGGCAGCTATTCAGCAGAGGATTTTTTGTTCACTTCTCTTAGCTGAACAAACAACTTTTAAAATCAATCTCATTTTTAAAAAAGTCTTCTCTTTGTAGAATTCCACTGCAAAAATCCTATTTCTTTTCCTTGTTCTTCTCTCTCTACAGTAGCTTGCTCCATTGGAATTGTGTGAATCTACAGGTACCATGTGAACTAGCATGGTGTTTGAGCCATGGGATTTGTAATCCAAAAATATTTAAAGGCATTAGTTTAAAGAAAACTATCCCTGGATAGTATTTGGTTCTTGTCACTTGATGCTTTAGAGCTTACTGTTCTAAATCAGAGTGGGAATGTAATTTTTGTATTCATTTCCCTTGAAACTAAGGGGGGGAAATCCACACTGTGGATATCTGGTAATTTTATCGTTGCTTTTTCCGGCGTAAAGGTATCCAGGGGCTGCCAAAATTGGCTCTAGAGTTCATGTGTGATTGATAAGCTGCAGCTTACTAAGTCCTGCTTTGGAAATCTACTAGCTGCCCCTGTCAAAGTCAGCAAGTCATTAACTAGTTTGAAATAATTTTAACAGAAGCTCTTATTATATTGTTATTCAGGATCAAGAGAACTATGTGAGGTCCTGCTAATTATATGGGCTGGATGGTTCTTTCAGCAGCAAGTCTGAGAGCCAGATAGCAAAGAATATTTGAAATAAACTTTATATATCTCTTTTTATCATCTCTCCTCCTCCTTCTCCCTCCCTCTCTCTCTCTGTCACACACATACATACATACATACATACACACATACATACATACATACATACATACCTCTATCTCTGTCTATCTATTCCAGATACTCCTTGACTTATAACTGAGCCCCAAATTTCCATTGCTAAACAAGAAAATTCTGAAGCGAGTTTTGTCCTATTTTATGACCTTTCTTGCCACAGTTGGTAAGTGAATCACTGGAGTCATTAAGTTAGTTAACACAGTTGTTAGGTAAATCTGCCAATCCCATTGACTTTGTTTGGGAGAAGGTTTGCAAAAGGTGATCACAGGACCCCGCAATACTGAAATCAACATAAACCCATGCCAGTTGCCAAACATCTGGATTTTGATCACGTTACCACAAGGATGCTGCAGTGGTCATAAGGATTAAAAAATGTTCATAAGATACTGTTTTCCATATTGTTGTAACTTTGAATAGTCACTGAACAAATGGTTGTAAATTAGTATTACTTGTACCTTTTGTTGTTGTTAGTTGCGAAGTCATGTCCGACTGAGCACGACCCCATGGACAATGTTCCTCCAGGCCTTCCTGTCCTCTACCATCCTCTGGAATCCATTTAAGCTTATGCCTACTGCTTCAGTGACTCCATCCAACCACCTCATTCTCTGTCGTCCCGTTCTTCTTTTGCCCTCAATCTTTCCCAGCATGAGGCTCTTCTCCAGTCAGTCCTTCCTTCTAATCAGGTGGCCAAAGTATTTGAGTTTCATTTTCAGGATCTGGCCTTCTAAGAGCAGTCAGAGTTGATTTCCTCTAGGACTGACTGGTTTGATCGCCTTGCAGTCCAAGGGACTCGCAGGAGTTTTCTCCAGCACCATAGTTGAAAGGCCTCAATTCTTTGGCGCTCAGCCTTTATAAGGTCCAACTTTCATAGCTATACATTGTAACTGGGAAAATCATAACCTGTACCTTTATCTATTGTGAAATCAATTACATTATTGTTTGGCATAAGAAGAAGCAAAATTGAAAGAAAGATTTCTAATTTTGGCCATTTTACTAAATAGTCTTAAGAGAATTCTTTAAGATAGTTATTTTGTATGATTTTACTTCTGAAGCATTACCCAACAGGGATGCTAGTCTTGTTGTCAAGCAAAGACCTTGGCCTTTGAAAAGTGTTATATGGACCACCCTTCTAAAAGTGGTTCCAGGTTCTAAACAAAATTTAATTTGTTAACAGGATTAACTAATTAATAGCATTAGGGCCCATTTTTTGCACAACTCCCCCTTTCTGTCATATTTAAAATGATAATTAAGCACTATAATTGAAAAACATAATTAAATATTATGCAATAAGAAATTGTAATTCAGAAATCAAAAGGATCCTGGGGGCTATATTCCAGTAGGTTGGAAGGACAAGAGATTGGGAATCTTTTCTTTACAATATATATATATATATATATTTATTAATAAAATTGATTGCTGATTTTGACAAAGTTGCAAACCCCAAATCTCTTCAGTTTTTCTTTTATGCTTACTAAAATAATTAACACGAAATGTTTTCCCCATTGATCTGGAAATAAATATGATTTTGTTGAAGAAATGGATAATACAGTTTCAAATAAAGTATTTTATATGTTATTAGAAAAGTAAAATGTCTATTGTTATTGTAACAGTGAGGAAGGAAGGAAGGAAGGAAGGAAGGAAGGAAGGAAGGAAGGAAGGAAGGAAGGAAGGAAGGAAGGAAGGATGGACCATGGTCCTAATACTGATGTCAGGGATGTATGACACTAATTTTATCATCCACCGTTGGATTCTGCCTGGTCCTAGATCTTGAAGTCGAGATGTAATTGAACTTCTCGTTCTTTGCAACACATAAATCAGTTTACTATTTTGCTATGTTTCATTACCATCAATGATATTAACATGAAAGGCAAAGCATATCAGAGAATTAATGTAAGGTGACATCTATAAGCTTGACCTAGATTTTTGACCCAAATAAAGAAATATAAATTCTCCTTCAAGTTGTTCTTGACCTTTCATAATTTCATTGGCCTTTTCCAGGTTTTTTTTTTTTTGTTGTTGTTGTTGTTCTGATTTTGGCAGCAGCATGAACTAGGGCAGAGAGACTAGCCCAAAGTCACCCAGCTAGCGTTGTGCCTAAGGTGAGACTAGAATTACAATCTCCTGGTTTCTACTTTGAGACTTAACTGCTACACTGATTCTCTTACAATGAGCATAAAGTACTTCTGAAATTATCAACAATGCATGTAAAATAAATGGTTTTGATGAAAGAGTGGGATGCAAGGGAAAAAACAGATATATCTATTTCTGTATCTATCTATGTCTCTGTCTCTGTCTCTTATCTTATCTTAGTGGTATCGGTATCAGTTTCGGTATCGGTATCGGTATCTATATCTATATTATCTATGTCTATATCTATCAATATTTATATCTATCTACACATTCATATACATATACTGTATATATACATGCATATATTTCCCACTGCTGAAGATAGTTGCCCTAAGGTCTTTGGGGAATGAGGGCCCTTTTTGAAGTTGTATTACATGTGGAAATAATAGACCATAATCTGCCTGTTCTGACCTAGGCTTCCCCAGCAGCACAAAGCTGAGGCCTCATCCCAACAAACCCCTTTTATTTCATTTATAGTGAACTCCTCTCCAACAAAGTCTTTCCTCTTGCACAGTCTTTCAAGATAGTTCACAATTACCCACCTTGATCAGGCTTGGAGAATGAACAGGCCAATATCTTTCAGACACCACAATACTTGGCAAGAATGCAGGAATGAACTAATTGTCTCCTGCAAACACCCCCCCACCCTTCACTCCTCTTTTATTCCCTATGGGAATGGCCATTCACCATCCACCTGTGGCTGTACTCCCAAGAGGACCCTTGTTCCTTAGCTGTTCCTTTCATCTGGCAACTCTGCACATGCACACACTGGGAACAGGCTCCAGCTGTCCATCTGCCTCACTGATATCTGACTTTGAAAGCAGCTGACAACTGTCAGACAGCCCTGGGCCCATCTCTGCCTCTGATGCAGAGCACTCATCAGAGCCTTCCCCAGACTCCAGGAGTGGGCCATGGTCCTCCCCAACCTCCTCACTGTTCGAATCTGCTGCCAGCTCCACTGGCCACTGGTGGGCTAGAACACTGTCACGCTGGTCCAATGCAGTTTGGCAGAGGGAGAGAGAATGAGAGAGGGGGTGAGTGAGGGAGAGAGAGAGTGGGGGATCTCCTTCTTCTCTATTCCCCATTTGAGGTGGGGAAAACTGACCTTTCAAAATTCACTATTTAGGAAAGTGGTTGAGTGATTTCAAGAACAGTTTGAACATTGATTTGTCTGTGATAGTATAAGGTCTCCTGCCATGAGAAGGGAGTTGGATTATAAGACCTCTAATGTCCGTTCCATCCCTATGATTCTATGATTTTCTTAAATTTATGTACAGGGAGACTAAACCTTTCAGCATTTTCCTCCAAAACTTGCCTATTAACAGTATGATCATTGAACAAGCCCTAAAGGAATAATTTCTATATGAAATCTTTCAATGGAATGTAACAGAAATGTGAGGTGTGTGGGGGAGACTTCTAAGATATCACTGAAAAAAGAAATAGGAGACATTTACTTGGCTACTTTATCTGAAGAACCCATTCTTCACCTGTGACAACTTATATGATTTTTTTCCCCTTCTGTTTGGAAATGATTTCTAAAGCCTTTGTTTCATCAGATTGAATACAAATTGGTGAGAAAAGACAAGACTATTTCTTCGCCCAATGTTATTCCACTGTCAAGTATGTTTGGTTCTTACTAGTCCCAGTATGTGTGCTGAATTTTTTTTCTCTTTTCTGGAAAACAACAAAACAGAACTTTGCTTTTAGATTTATTTATGTCATCTTGCAATAATTTCCAAGCATTTCAAACATTCTTTCTGGAGCCTTGAGTAATCTTCTATTCCTTCTTTAGGAGATTTTATTCCTCACTGATTAACACTGTTTATTTGTGATTTTTGGACAGCACTAGCTTTTTCATGGCACTATTTTGGCCTTGTAGACAGTTCTGAATAAATCTTAATTTCCATTTCTTTCTTTGTTGATTTACTTTACTTTCCATTTTCTAACTAGAGAGATTCAGTTGCCATTGCTCTAAAAATTTCTTCCAATAGATCATTTTGTGTATATGCATTTGTTTCAGTTCTAATGGATCTTATGCTGGCCTTCTACTTAAGGGGCAAGGTAGTTCTTAACTAGGCTAGGATGCTTAAGACCTTGCAGCATGGGTGTCAAACTCAATTTCATTGAGAGATGCATCAGAGTTGTGTCTGACCTTGGAAGGGCTGTGGGGGTCATGGCCAGAATGGACATGGCCAGCTTGATCTCACTCATGTCGGGGGGGGCACCTGTGGCAGCCTGAGTGATCCTTCACTGTTTTTAGGGTGGCCCAGCGACCCAGATCTAAGCATTTTGTGGGCTGGATCCAGCCCCTGAGCCTTAAGTTTGACACCCCTGGATTACAGGGCTCCTTCCTTCCCTCCCTGTCTCCCTCCCTTATCTTTTTATCAGTCTTTTTTCCCATAGTCTTTTTAAGAACAGTCTTACCCAAATGATTACAATCATTTAATCCAGTTTTTTTCTCATTGTAGATAATCAGAAGACTCTAGCAAGAGTTGAATATATGTTCCTCTCCCTCCGTTTTCTTTGCCATTGGTATTTAAAAGCATACTGCTCCCACCTCAGAAATATCATTTAGTCTTAATAAGCCCTTGATAGATATATACTCCATGTATTTATCCAATCTAAAGTCACCCAAGTCAGTAGCCATCACCATCTCATGGGATAATGAAGTCCAACTACGTATGTGAATTAGGCTTCTTTGCATCTGTTTTAAATCTCCTTCCCATCAGCTTCTTGACTGCTAATTGGGTTTTCCCTGTCTTGTGTCTGTCTCCCATATTCTTTTTTCCAGGCCAAAAAGTCCTGAATATTTTAGGTCCTCCCCATAAGGATAGTTTAGGATACCCATCCTGTAGTCCAGTCATTTCAGTTGTCCTCTTCTGCCTCTTGCTGTGTCAGTAGGATCTCACTGATGCTTCCCCCACCCCACCCCTTTATGGTAGCAATCACAGGATTGCTGTATAATTTATGCCCAGCAATACAAAAAATTCCTGAACTAAAGGAAAATGTAAAAGGCATCAAATGGCAAAGCAATGGAGGAAAGAAGGATGATTACATTATTGTTTCACTGATTTTTAATTGGAAAAATTTAATTTTACCATTCTTGTTTTTTCAGGAGACTTCCAGCAGGTTATGCTCAACGACCTTAGCAGAAATCCTGAATTTCTCTGAGGATTTTTGTAAAGATGGACGAGCAAAGATATTTTCCTCATTTTAGTTTCTCTGTTAGTTTTCCCTTTATCATTTCTATACCTTATGGTCAATTTCTGATTTTGTTTTTAAGAATTGACTTTTTCTCCCCTTTCCAATACCAACATCATTTTAGACAGAAGGGAAATGGAGTAATATGTTGATCTATGAATTCATCCTGAAAATGTTAGTCCAATTGTTCTGACCTAGGCTTCCCAAGAGCATGAAGCAAACTCCTGATCCCAACAAAACTCCCTTTTATTAATTTAATGCTCAATTACCTTAGTAGTAATCCTGAATTTCTTTGACGACTTTTGTAAAGATGGACTAGCAAAGATATTTCCTCATTTTAGTTTCTCTGTTAGTTTTCCCTTTATCATTTCTATACCTTATATGTGAATTCTGCTCATTCATATCCAGCAAAGTCTTTCAAGGGAGGATTTACAGTCACAGACCTTATCTGGCATAGAGAGCTGCCAGGCCGATATCTGAAAAACAAGGAGTCGCGGAGAGACACAAACCAATTAAGTGAACTAATTGTCTCCTGCAAACTCCCCTCTCACTCCTCTTTTATTTCCTCTGGGAAGGGCCATTCATCATCCATATGTGGCCTTACTCCCAAGTTGACCCCTGTTCTTTAGCTGTTCCTTTCATCTGGAAACTGGGAACAAGCTCCAGCTGTTTGTCTGCCTCACTGATGTCTGACTTTGAAGGCAGCTGATAACTGGCATATGGCTCTGGCCCCCTCTCTGCTTCTGGCACACAGCCTGCATCAGAACCTTCCCCAGACCTCCAGGACTGGCCCATGTTCCTCCCAACCTCCTCACTTTCCGAATCTGCTGCCAGCTCTGCTGGCCGCTGGTATACCACAACACCAATCATATAGAAATTTTTCTGAAAGGAAAACTGAAAATAAAGAGCTTAGTCTGAATCCCCATGTCTTTCTATCTTTATGGGAGAAACATTGAGTGTGAGTAGAAAAAGCTTTGTTTCACAATTTACAGAGGGGGCTTCAATCAATCTCTCAGGACAACAGTAACACAGAATGAAAATAGAATGTTACCTATTTTCCCAGTGATGTATGTATCATATAAATCTTATCTATCTCACTCCCTTTATTTCAGGGCACATTTCTGTTCCAGCAGATTTATGGATGGCTTTTAAATTGAATTTGTCAAGCCATTTAGGATTTTATTTACTTTTGAATATGTTCAAAATGTCTAGAACCAGAAGTGTCTGTTGGATAGATGGCAAAATGACAAAAGCAGCATCCTGCAATTGTTCTGCAGGCTTCGACTTCCTTTCTGCGATTCATATCCTGGTTATCTCCCATATGAACTGTTGCAATGGGGTCCTATATGGAGCTACCCTTGAAGAATATCCAGAAGCTCCAGCTGGTGCAGAAAGCAATGTTGGGTTCCCCAAGGTATTACACAGATAAAACCTCTGTTAACACAAGATGTATTGGGTGTTGATTTGTTTCGGGGTACAATTCAAGGTTTTGGTATGGGGCCAGGTTCTTTTTAGGAATGATCTCATCCTAATTATATCATCCTGTCCCACCAGTGTGGGATTCATTTTTTTTTACTACTGCTTCTGTGGGTGTGGCTTTGTGGGCATGTTGTGGCTTTGTGGGTGTGGCTTTGTGGGGGAAGGATACTGCAAAATCCCCATTCCATCGTCACTCCACTAACCTGCTTTCCAGCTCCGTTCCCTTTTATGCAGGGCAACCAAAGAAGATCAGCTGGGAGGCTGGGAGGCAGCGGGGGCGGAGCCTCTGAACTACTCAAAATGTCTACTACCAATTCTCCAGAACCTGTCAGAACTGCCTGAATACCACATTTGTGTCCCACCCAGTCAGTTAGACAAGGAGAATTTCATCAGTTAAAAGATGTTGACAGGAGTGGGAGGATCCAGGAAGAGGTTCTTCTCTGCCATTTCCCCTTCCCTCTGGAACACCTAACTCCCAGAAGTGAAGCAAGCTCTAACTCTTCTGGTCTTCAGAAATCATGTCTAGACCTGGCTCTGCCAATTGGCCGGTGGGTCAAAGAGGGATATGCAACCTTGGCGTGGTTGGTGTCATAGGGAAGTTCTCTCCACCTTGTTAATGTCTTAACTTTTAATACTATAATGCTATCTTTTGAATTTTGTTTTTAACTTAGTTCTTATTTATACTTTTATATTTTGATTTTATGTTAGAGTATGTAACCCAGAGTCAGGTGAGATGGGCAGTATAGAAATGGGATGGATGGATGGATGAATATGCATGTGACATCTGAATGCCCAAATCCACAGTCTGGAGCTGTGTTGTACCATAAGAAAGCAATGCTGTTTTCTTTATTCTCCACACTAGCTTCTCTCCCTGGCCGATGCTAGAACTGTTGGCTAGAACTGTTGGCTTTTTCTTTCTATTGAGATCATAGCAAAGTGCGTGCCTTCATTCACTAACTTCTTTTTCCCATGACTTCCTGGAAGACCATGCACATTTTTGTGAAAAGGGACAAAGAAAAAAAAAGAAATAAAATGAAATTCTTGGACATTATTTGAAGGGACTAAAGATTAAGACTATTAAAAATAAAAGGAAGGAATAGGAAGTTTGTTTAGTTGATCAAGGTTAAAATAGATACACTGTTATCTCTGGTAGCCCTTAATGGACTTTTGCTGACATCAGGACTGAAATGGCAAGCTTTAAGGATTTGTTTATAGATAAGAGATGAGATATGGGAAGAAGAGATCATTTGTGTATTTTAAGGAAAGCTGATAAGTTACTAAAATGTTTATACTTGTGATGAAGAGAGTAATAATTTCTTTATATATTTTCCTTTTTCTTTACAATATTCTTTTTTCTTTTCTTTTTAAAATTTTCATTAGTATCTTTACAACTATAATTTTAATCTTTAATAAAATTACTATCAAAAAGGGCATTCATTTCCTGACCCATGTTCTATCTAGGCAAATAGTACCAATGTTATTAGCTGGAAGCATCTGTCCTTACATGTTTTGTATTCCAAATTACAGTAATCCTTATAGAGGAAGATTTATTTTATGAATTACCAGTTATACCAGGTACATTACACTGAAGCATCCTCCCATCACCACAGTAACTAATGTTATCCTGTTGTCATATTTAACCGTGTTCTAGAAAAAAAACAGATTATTGACTGAGTTTATGAATTATTTATGTCATAAATAAATAACATAAATAAGGTGGAATGCTAGTACAGTGTGCAAAGACAAGTCTTTAAATCAAAACTTAATTAGTTGGCTCAGAAAGATGGGAAGTTGACATGCAATCCAGCCATCCCTAAATAGGCATAAGCTTTACTGTCCCCATTGTTTAACCCTCTCCTGCCCCTGTCATTCATCTGATTTCACCCCATAGCCTTGTTGGAAGGTTTCACAATTTGAGGCATAAGGGAGAGAATATTACCACAAGCACAGTACAACAAAGAACAATTTGAGCCTCTTTCACAGATGGGGCTGGGGATAAGAGGAAGGCAAAGAGTATTGTTAGGAATGTAAGCTAACAGTTGGGTTAGCAATATGTAAGCCATTCTAGTAGTACTGTATCTTTAAGTACTGCTGTAAATGTGATTGGTTGCTGTTACCTCAAGCGGCCATAAGATGGAGCCAGAATGACTGTTAGCTCTCTGTTTGTTAGACGCTGATCTTGGATACTGGTTGTAGATGTGTCGTGTATTGCTCAGCGTAAATTACTGTGAGTTTTGCTACTGTTAGCGACTTTGTGTGCTGAACTGATTATATGATACTGGACTGTGTTTGATGGATCACCCCTTAACTGAGAACATTGATGACTGACTGTCTTAACCATGTATGAATTGGACTCTGCATACCTGTATTTCCACAGAAGTAAAATACTATCTGTTTTACTATTCAGATAGTAAAAGCAATAACTTTTGGTATTGTTGTTGAGGAAAAGAAATCTCATTACTCTTTTTTTTTTACTTAAAAGTATCAGTTGAAGTTATATCAGGTTCCTACTGTCTTATTGTCTAGGCTTATGATGTAAATGTTGTACTGTCTAATAGCCTGGCTTTAAAAGAGATCCACTGGAAGAGGAAAACATTGTTTTCCTTTTATTTGAAAGATTTAACTGTGTCAGGAAGTCATTTACCTTAGAGGAGAAGCATTCATGAGGTCCATTTTCATGGGCTGGAAAAATGCTCCTAGAAGTGACCAGGAATGTGTTGCGTTTTTATTATCACATTTACCTAATGTGGTGGTTTAAAAGAAAGTTTTGAGAAGATGTATGAATTGAATACATTTATCTAACAAAGGACAACATCAAAGAAATGGTCACACTTTTATGGTTATAACTGAGCTTTTCCATTTTCTTGTACCAAAAATATAGTCAATTGCATTTCTGTAGACTCCATCTGATCAGCCCTGTTTATATAGGTCGTATTTTAGTTGTTGGAAGCCTGGGTTAGCAATGGAGACATCACTTGACTAGAAGAAGCTGATAAACCTCTCCTGTTTCTTTCTGTTTCAAAGGGCACACTATCTAACAGCATTTTTCTTCTTAATATTTCCAACCTTGACATTCTAGTCTCCAATCTCAAACAACACATTTGACCATTATATTCCTCAAGTGCATCTTCTTCTGCATCAGTAGTTGGAGCATAAAGGTGGATAGCCATCATATTAAAGGATCTCCATGAAGTCTAATTGATATTAATTGGTCATTACCTGCATTGAACCAATGTACTGTCTTTGATATATCCTTCCTGAGTATGAAGGAACATAAAGAATACCATTCCTTTCTTGTTTTCCATGTCCCAAAAAAACAAACTACATCCAATTTCTTAAATTATTTGATGCTTAAGATTCAAAGTGCAGTTGATTCATTTCATTTTTGCCCTGTTGAGATTTCTTACATTTATGCCTTTATGCCCCATGTTCTTTCTTTCTATGTCTATGTTTATGTCAATGTCTATATCCATATCCATATCTATCTGCTCTGCTATGTCCTTTCCTTTCCTTTCCTTTCCTTTCCTTTCCTTTCCTTTCCTTTCCTTTCCTTATCTTTCCTTTCCTTTCCTTTCCTTTCCTTACCTTTCCTTTCCTATCCTATCCTATCCTTTCCTGTCCTGTCCTGTCCTATCCTATCCTATCCTATCCTATCCTAATTCTGTATTACAATCTTGAATTTCCTATATATCGGCATTAGTAGCTAGACCTCCTGAAGGCTTTAATCTAGCCACGTTATAAACAACATTAGTAATCCAAAAGATCTTCATTTGTTCCTCAACTGCACATTAAGTATCATCATTTGTGGGACCCATGTGGAGCAAAGAACCTGAAAGTACCCCCAAAATATGTAGGTAAATGTATAGGCTCAAGTATATACTTTGAGTACAAATGCATTTTCCTTCCTTCCATAAATGTCTTGAGAAGGTTGACTATTTTCATTTCCCTCCTTGCACTGAATTGTCCATCTGCTGGCTGTGCAGAAGTTCCCTGAATGGAGAATTAGATGTGCACTTACCAACCTATGTAACCTCATGGGAGGAGTTCTTTTATGATTCATGGCGCTCAAAATAATCAATTCTAAAATAATAGCTCTATTTGACATCCACCAGAGCTGCTGGAATTATGTTTAGCATGGAGCTGATCCAGGCCTTTTATAAGAAAGGGCTATTAGCAGCTATTACTATTAACAGTGGAAAGGTTGTGCAGGAAATATCCTGAAAAGGCAAATGAGACTTAAAGTACTGAAATCATTATTTTTTTTTTCAGGTATGGAGGAAAAAGAAGAAAAAAGGCACTTTTTGTCCTATGTCCCCATTCTGCTTCCATCTGTGCTGAATATAAAGCAACCCTAGGGGTGTATTCAGAACATCAGAAATTGGATTGAATTTTGGGCAAAATGCTGAATTATCAGGCCCACTAGATGGACCAGAAAAGAAGGCTTTAGAAAGCCTAAAACTATATTTATTGAAATTGATTATAACAAAAGACTTTGAAATTGATTATAACAAAAGATTATAACAAAAGACCATTTTATAATGCCTTGGTAAGGCCACATTTGGAATACTGCATTCAGTTTTGGTCACCACGATGTAGAAAAGATGCTGAGACTCTAGAAAGAGTGCAGAGAAGAGCAACAAAGGTGGTTAGGGGACTGGAGACTAAAACATATGAAGAACGGTTGCTGGAACTGGGTATGTCTAGTTTAATGAAAAGAAGGACTAGGGGAGACATGATAGCCGTGTTCCAATATCTCAGGGGCTGCCACAAAAAAGAGGGAGTCAAGCTATTCTCCAAAGCACCTGAGGGCAGAACAAGAAGCAAAGGGTGGAAACTAATCAAGGAGAGAAGCAACTTAGAACTGAGGAGAAATTTCCTGACAGAATAATTAATCAGTGGAACAACTTGCCTCCAGAAGTTGTGAATGCCCCAACACTGGAAGTCTTTAAGAAGATGTCGGATAACCATTTGTCTGAAATGGTGTAGGCTGGGTTTCCTGCCTAGGCAGGGTGTTGGACTAGAAGACCTCCAAGGTCCCTTCCAACTCTGCTATTGTATTGTAAAAGAATCTGGCATACATGGTTGTGCTGTCTTCCCCAGATCTTCCCTCTTACGTTTCAGTGAATCAGGAAGGTACCTTCCAGGGCTGCTTCAGAATACCATCTGATTTCTCAGGGTTTACAGCAGAGGTATCAAACTTGCTGAGTCACATTATCATGTGACATATCATGACTCCCCCCCCCTTTACTAAACTGGGGGTAGAGGTGGCTAGGGTGTGATGCATCTGCGAGTTTGACACCCTTGGTTTAGAGAATGTTATTTTAATTCAAGGCAGCACACTAATACTCCTGCCTTCTATTTTCCCCACAATACCTTTGTGAGGTGGGATGGGTTGAAAGAACATGGTTAGCCCAAAATCATCTAGCTGGCTTCCATGCCTAAGGAAGGACTAGAAACCATGGACTCAGTTTTTAGCCCAGTATCTTACCTGCCATGCCAAACTAGCTCTTGTAGAAAGTTTCATTCTCCTAGAAGAATGAAATATTTTGAGAAATATTAAAAAGGCAATTATCTTTCCCTAAAGGGACAGAAAGCAGTCCCCACCTTTCTTTAATAGCCCTCAGCAGATGTCAGCACTTAAGAGATAAAGAGATTGATAGCTCTGTTCATAAGCAAATACCCTCAAATACCCCAAGATCCAACAAAGGTAGGATTAGACCTCAGCCACAATAGGAATTGCCCAATCTCCTTCATTGCATAAGCCCAAACATCAACCAAACGTAGCTCAGACAAACTCCTAGGATTTGTACATGGCACCATGGAAGTCTGACAACAGCCAATAGAATACATGTTCTTGCACAGGAACAGGACATTCAAGTGTAAAGGCCAAGTTAGGGTATAAATACTGCCCCCCCAATCTCAACTCCATGTGGTCAGCTACTCAGAATCATGCATACCGTTGTACTACATCATTAAACCATCTTTCCAATCAGTCTCCGTGTTTCCAGTTTCTTTCTCCCAGCTTGGAACTGAACCAGATGGATATTTCTTCCAACAATATTCTCAAAATGAAAAATAACAACCCAATAACATTCCATTAAAAAAATAACAAGTTAAAACATCAGGCAGCTAGAAGCAGACCAAAATGTGATCAAAGTAACTTAGAATTATATTTAGTATAACTCTTCAGCTAAAATCTGTCTCTTTAGCATAACCTTTAGCATCATCAGAACACTCCAGTTCTTGCACCATGGCAAGATGCTGTTTCTTTAAAGAAGATTATTATTATGGGTTGTTGCACAATCAGCCAAATGTTTAGACTGGATTTGACATTTCAATCCACCTATGGGATCTTTCCCACTTATTATTGTTATGTGTGGCAATAATTTGAGTCCTAATGAAGGACCTACATCAGGGGTGTCAAAATCATGGGCAATGGGTCAGATGTGTCATATGATGGGCACACTCACCCTGGTTTAACAAGGGGGGGGAAGTCATGATATGTCATGTGACAATGACGTGACGACATGAGTTTGACACCCCGGACCCTGATGGTAGAGAGATGGTAGAGGGATAGATGGACCAACAGAAGGATAATTTTCTTATGTAATTTCCATTGGGTATTAGTATCTAATGGACAAACACCTCAGCTAAGTTTTTGTTTACAATAAGAGGAAAGAAAAATAAATATTGTTGGATGTTAGACAGAAAATTTATGTGGAACAAAATTCTGTTATTGTTATTTGCGGAAAGAAAATTTAATTTCTCATAGAAAAATCCCCTGGTCAATTTTTCTTGTTCATTATGAGGATTTCTCAAGGCACATCACCTACAATGAAAGAAAGAATAAATCTGTTTTAAATGCTGTACAATTAGCAACCAATCTAGCAGTTGGATATGCAAAACGTCATAGTCATGGATAAAAAGGTCCATAGCTTTTGTGGTAAGGAGGAAGAAGAAGAAAGAGATAAAACTCCTACAACCACAGCCTGTTCGATAGCCATGTTGGGTAGAAATTCCAAGTGCTTAGTTCAACATACTTAGAGAGAGGGAAAGTTTGCATAAACTCAAATCAGTTGGTTAACCAATATCTTAATGCAAGACAGCTCTAAATGACTATCACACTAAGCCCATGATGATGAACCTATGTCACTCATGCCACAGGTGGCACGTGGAACCATATTTGCCGGCATGCGAGCCATCAGCTCCAGCGTGCATGCGTGCCCAGGCCAGATGGTTTTTGGCCTTCTGGAGGGCAAGGGAAGCCATTTTTGCCCTCCCCAGGGAACATGAGGAAAAAAGTAAAACTTTATTTGGACAATCTCAAAAGTACCCTCTCTTCATAATGGATAACATCCTATGAAGCTCAAAAGCCAATAAAAGCAGAATGAATTTGCAAATCTGCACACTTGGTTAGCATAGATTTGCAGATTGGAGATGAACCAAGGCAACCTTAGCACAATGGCACTTAATAAAGCAAACGGCCTTGTAAAAGACATTTTCCATAATTCCTAGCAAGTCAGGCATTCCTTTGGGGCCTCTGAGAACCAGTTGTTTCTGCTATGAATGGCCACTTAATGAGCCTGAATCACTTCAATCTGGGAGAGGAAACTCCCAAGAGAAAGATGTACTTCAACATCTATCTCCCGTGGTCATTATAATGCCATTGACATTTCAGCTGGTCCTTGACCAACGAACAAAACAAAAACCCACTTGTTTCTTTAGTTTGCTAAAAGAGGAGAATTAATATTCTTTGTCCACCACATCAAGAAAGTTAAAAAAATTGGTGCTGATTTAATTGGCTTCATTTGACATGAAGGGGTGGTGAGGCTTTACAGGAAAAAAATAGATGGCTATTTTGCACCATGATTAATGAGATTTGGAGGACCTGCTGTAGTTATTATTGGCATCTCAGACATGGAAATTACTATCTCCTGTTTCTCATTTGATCTGCCAATATTAGGAACTCTGGAGCTTCTATATTGGTAGCTGAAAAGCTCAGCACATATGTTAAGATGGACATGGCCAGCAAAGCCTCTGACTTAATGATATTAACCATGAAGTTTCCTAATTTGATGCTAAGCCTGCAGATCTCTCATTTCAGAGAATGACAGGTAGGAAAATGAACAGAACAACAAAATAGAACAGAATAGAATAGAATTCTTTATTGCCCAAGTGTGTTTGAACACCCAACAAATTTGTCTCTGGTGCATACGCTCTCAGTGTACATGCAAACAACAAAGTGATAGGTCATACATCATAAATCATAGTTACAATAATTAATCATACGACACAAAGAACATGTGATAAATCATAAGATACCAATAGGAGAAGGTAATAGGAAAGATGAGAAGATAAGAAAAGAGAAGATGAGAAAGATGAGAAGGATCATAGCAATACAACCTACTACATGGGTACATATTTTTAAGTCTAAGACAGTGCTATGGGAATTAGGTGTTCAGAAGAGTGATGGCATGGGGGGAAATAAACTATCCTTGGGTCTAATTGTTTTGGCATGCAATGCCCTAAAGCATTGGGGAGTAGTTTATGTCCAGGATGTATGGGGATGTGAGAACTGTAAGAGAGATTTTGATAGAGAAGGAAAGAGGGGAGAAGAAAGAAGGGAGACTGTTAGTGAATTGCTTGCAATGTTTCTCCTTGAAAAATGTCCTACCCTGTTTTCCCGAAAAAAAGACCTCTTCAGATAATAAGCCCAATCAGGCTTTTGAGCGCATACGCTAAAATAAGCCCTCCCCTAAATTGAACCCTCCCTCACAATATTGCAACACAGTAGCAGCCATGAAGTGACAATACTCGCTGCCTCCTACACCTTAAAAATAATAAGTTCTCCCCAAAAATAAGGCCAAATGCTTATTTCGGGGGTCAAAAGAAAATAAGACCCTGTCTTACTTTCAGGGAAACATGGTAGCATTGGAAAAAATGTTATTGCTGTCAATATTTTCCATCAATTATTTCACAAGTTATAAAGTTTGCAACTGAAGGACCCATAGGGATTGGCCAACCAAGCCAGAGAGCTGTTTTTAAACCAATTTTCACCTGCTTGCTAACTTTATGAGTTAAAGAAAAATGCTGTGTCATTCAGTCCATCTATCATCTGATTCAAATAAAGGACACAGATAGCTTATTCTTTTTCTATGTCAATCATAGGGAAGAAGGGAGAGCAGTTTAGGAAGGGGCAGCTAGACCTTGCCTGTAAGTGATTGTTTGTATCTGTCAGAAATACGTTTTTGTTTATTATACGAAATATGACAGCTGGCAGAAATCCTGCATCTTGAGATTCAAATGACACATTTTCCCTTTCAAATGCTAAACCTACGAAATTAATCTATTTGTCATTATTTCCAGGAAGTCACTGCCAACTAGATTTGTACACTGATCAATGAGGCTGGGGTGTGGGATCTTTCTAGAACATGGTCTGTGACTAAAATTCATTCCTTGTATATTATAAACTCTAAAGTGGGCTGTTTTTACTTTTTGAATGTGACAGCAAAGGGGATGCAAGGTCAATCAATCCCTATTGGAAAACCCTATCCAGCATTTCTTAATCTTAGCAACTTCAAGTTGCGTAAATTTCAATTTCCAGAATTTCCCAGCCAGCAAATTATTCTGATTTTAATGCTAATTTTATTGATTCTCTTGTACTCATCCAGAGCCCTTCTCTGAGGCATATGGGTGGTTAAGAAATATGAAATATAAATAAATAAAAAACCAAGGGTGCGGACTCATATTAACCAATGCTGAAGGAACATTATTGTTCAACTTGATATTTCTGTTCCCTATCCTCCATATTTCCAAATCTCAACTTCATAAGTTACTTTCCTGGTTTTTTATTGTCTGCTTATGATACTTGTAATGGGTTGAATCTTTTTGTTTCAAAGCTCCACCACATATTTTAGCTTCTTGATATTCCCAAATTTTTCTCCATCCAAGTATCCATAAAAGAACCTTCATAGGGAAACAAGACACCAACTATTCTAATCATGGTCTTTCTCCTTGATGAACAAAATATGAAATCTGTTCCTTTTTCATTTGTTTGTTTGTTTGTTTGACACTAGGATAATAAATTTTCAATTGCCAGGATTTTCCACTGCATCGTATTCAAGAGGTTAGTTTTAAATGAGTAGTTTAACCCAACTCTCCTTTTCCCAAAATGTTTTGATAGTAATTAAATCAAACCATGACATTTTTAGAAACATGCCAATATCCATAGGCACACTCACAAGGGAAGAAGGAAACAATAACATACTACTCTTCCTGAATATCCTCATCAGCAGAGAAAATGACAAGATATTAAAAATGCAACTCTATTAGAAAACAACCCGCATTGACCAAGTGCTGCATTACTAAAGTAACAACCTATCCTCCTATAAGAGGATCTATGTAAGAGCATCATTCAGATGAATACAAATGCACTGAAACAACTCAGAACAAGGGAAGAAGGAAGCAGACTGCCTATATATCATCCTCCAACAAGACAGATACACACACAACTTTATCAAAAAAATGTCTGACCACTCCACCCACTACAACCTATGGAAAAGGATAACAGAGCCATATATCAAGAAATCTCAGAAGCTACCAAGAGACTTTTACAATCATACTGTAACACACAAATGAACTAAAATCCTTCAAAACATTTTAAGTAAACCAAAAGTATCCCCCCCCCAAAAAAAAAACAGAAGTCATCTACAATATAACTTTCAGAAGACATAAAAAAAAACATTTCTTAATTTTACAACATGTGGACAGGCAAGTACTGTTTTGGAACTGTTAGCATCTTAGACTAAACCAAATAAAAAAATGCTAGGGAATTCCTATAAGGTTAGCATTTAGACAAATCAACCATCAACAGGCACATAGAGATAAATAGCAATAGCAGATTTATATACCACTTCACGGGGCTTTACAACCCTCTCTAAGCAGTTTACAGAGTCAACATATTTTTCCCCAACAATATGGGGCTGGGTCTTCATTTTAATGACCTCAGAAGGATGGAAGCCTGAGTCAACCTTAAGCTGATGAGGATCAAATTCCTGCCTGTGGGCAGAGGTAGCCTGCAATATTGCATTTCAACCACTGCACCCACCAGGGTTCTAAAAGCACATTTACACACCATTCAGATTAGATAATTAAAAGTTAAGAAGGAAATGAAAAGACCAGGACAACTCACCTGCAATCAACAACCAGACAAGCAGAGTTTAATACCAGGATGAGTATGAGACAATCAAATAGAAAACAATTCCCTAATAAAAGGACTACCAAAGAGGAAGCCCAGACGCACCAACATTGGTTAGGCAAGCTATAAACAGGGAGGAAATCACATACTTATTCACACTGATGATATTATCTAGTTGTTTAATGAAGCATTTGCAAACAAACAAGCAAGTTCAGAGAGTACTAAGAACTCCAGATAATGTATACAAATCATGCCAAAGGGATTTGCTGAATCTTCAGTTTCAACTTTGTCGTCTCACACCTCTCTCTGCAACTGATTCTACCTTTGAGTCTTCTCCTGTATTTGTGATTCATTCACCATAATGGCGATCCTATCAGTCTTCATTGGACCTTTCCAAGACCCCTGGTGCCACTTCGGAAACTAAAAGCTTAAGTTGTAAAAGCCAGAAACACTTTCTAATGAATTTGGCATCCTAAATCAATAAGTCTCAATCATAGGGTAAAAGTGTGAAAAAAATCCTCCTCATCTCCAACACATAAGTTGCCAGTTATCATCATTGCGACTGTCAGAAAGCAGCACCAGAAGATAATGGATCACTTGTCAGGCAGAGACTCCCATTCGCCTCACCAGGTTCCCATTTTTCCCCATTATGTGAACTATCGTTTTTCTACTATGTCTCCAAGTTGCATTCGGCCTCTGATTTATTCTCCGTTCATTTCGTAAAAATGATTATGTGTCTCTTACCAGTGATTTATAACCATAAATCATCTTCGCCCTGAAAACAGTTGCACGGTATCTACTTCCTTCAACATTTATAAATCTGAAATGTTATTGTGCCTCTTGGCAGGTGAAGAACAAGTTGCCAGACCTGTGCTGAGAATGCATTCAAACTCTGCTTAGGGAAAGAGTGAAGGCACATGCCCTCCCTCTGGATTCCTGGTTCTTTGCAAAAGAGGAGGTTAATGGAATTCATTGACGGAAGACCTCTTGAACAGGAAATGCCAATCAGGTTGTGCTAGATCTGAGTTTTCTACATTTAGTGTTGGGTGCAGTGGTGGGTTATGACCGGTGTGCCCCGGTACGGGCGTACCACTGCCTGCTGGGAGCATCAGGTACCGTTCTGTTCCGGTGCTCCGGAGGGCCCGCCTGCCCACCCACCAGCTCTCCTTACCTCTATTTGAGCCAACCGGGGTATTTGCACACACTCACGGAGCATACAGTGCCTGCGTGACACTCCGCCGAGCAGGTGGAGCATCATGGGCAGTGGGTGTGCATGCATGCACTGCACGCATGCATGTGGTGGATGCCCAGCCCCATTGCAGTATACTGGTTGCAGTGGGATCCGGAACCCACCACTGGTTGGGTGAGTATAGATGGATTACTCTCTTAGCTGCATAGTTAACATTAGTCATTACTCTTGTGATGACTTAGTGTGTGCCAAATCTGATGAGCTATAATTCTATGGACGATTCTTTGCTTGATTCTTCAGGCAGAAAAAGAGAATATTTCTCTTGAAATGGGGTCCTTTGGTGCTCTTTGAACTTGGTTATTTTCTTGCAGGTGTTTCCGTATGTGACTAGGTAACATCATTGGTGCTAGAAGAGAGTAAGGTTTGTTCTCTGACCAATATAGCAGATCATGAAAATGGACCAAGCAAATTTGGGGCAGAATAATTTTGTTAGTCTTTTACAGGGCAGTGGTGGTCTACCCCAGTACTGATCATGTGGCAGAATCCTTCCTTAATTTACCTGTACAACTTAATATCACCAAGAGACAAGTAGAAGTCAACTACAATGCCACAGGATCTTCCCTTTAATGTGAAACAACTTGCATAGAAATTTCATTTATGTATTTTTTGTCTTAAGGGATACAAAATTAGGGAGAATTGCAAAACTACAAAAGAGGATTTGAAATTTCCACAAGACTGCTACTTTAGCTTCCTTTGCACAAATCTATCCAGTGTCACAATAACATCAAGGGATAAGGGCAAGAATTTGGCGTTTTTTAGGCATTTCAGTTCAGCTTTGAGTGCTAAAACCAAATTTAAAAAAAGAGATTTTGAAACAGGAGATCATATTGTTCAGCTTTGGCACATTAATTCTGCCATTAATATTCTCTTGCTGAAATCCTTCCATAATCAGGTCCTAATGTCTCAGTTTCCCCTCCCCCCAGTCTTAGGTTTATTCTGCCTTCTTTCAGCATCAGTGTACAATTTGATAGTCTACATGCAAAAGGGCATTATATATTATAACAATAGCAACAAAAAGAAACTATAAAGCTATTAGAGAACAAATTATATGCTTAAAATTAGAAAAAAATAAACTATACTGTTTAAAAACAATTAAAATATGATAAAGAAAGAATGGTACAAAGAGGTAAACAAAATGAAGAGAACCAGAAACCAGAAAACTGGGGTGGGTGTGAATCAGGCACAGGAAACAAAACCATAAAAAAAAGTACAGCCAGTGGTGGGATTCAGCCAGTTTGCAACTATTTGGGAGAATCAATTGTTTGAAGAAATCTCCTTTTGTTTTTGTTTTTCCACATTACAGGTCTAAAGAAGTAAGGAAGGCAGGAAGGAAACATTCTGGTGTTGTTTCTAGCCTAATCTTTATTGCCCTACTTACAGAAACTGTCTCTAAGGTTAACCCTAATTACATTGTAGCAGCTAAGGTGAAGCATCCATCAACGTGAGTGACATTGAATTGGCCACGCCCACCCAGTCACATGACCACTGAGCCACACCTACCCAGCTGGTCATTAGGGCATAGAACCGGTTATTAAATTATTTGAATCCCACCACTGAGTACACCCCCTTCCCTCAGAGAAAGCAAATATGAAACTATTCAACTTTCAAACTATGAAACTATTCAATTTCTACCTCTTAACATTATATTAATGGTAATTATTTGACAAAGTACTATCAGATAAATGTCTACTGTTAGCGATAATTTAAATAGTACTTTTCCATGATGATCCTCCCACATCTGTTCTCAGCTTCCCCAGTGTTGAACCCATTGCTTCTGTCACTAACTCCATTCAGCTTGCCTTTGGCTGTCCTCTTCTCATCTTTTCTTTCCACCTTAGCTAGCTCCAGAGAGTAGATTTTTGCATAATGTGTCCAAAGAATGGCAATTTGACCTGGTCGTTTGTTTTTCAGGTGACAATTCCTGATTGATTATCCAATGATATGTTTGATTGTTTCCTTGGGTAACTTATGGTATTCTCAAAAATCTGGTTCAACATCAAAGTGTCAATACTTGTCCTTTCTTACTTCCTGAAAGCCCAACTTTTACTTCCATAGAATATTGCAGGGAATACCATGGCTTGCACAATTCTGATTTTTTTAATGTATGGACATATCACAGCATCTGAATATTTGTTCTTTGTCCTTCATGGACCCTCTACCAAATAGTAGTCTGGACTGCTACTTCCTTTACTGTTGATAATCGATTCTAAAAGGCATACATTATCACCTCTTTGATATATCTCCACAGTCAGTTCTAAGGTTGGCTAGGCCTGATGTCATGTGTTTGGTCTTCTTTATATTTAATTGTGGTCCCATATTTTTTTTTTCATTGTGGCCTTTGACTTTCAGGACTAGAGCTTGTAATGTCACTGTAACTAGACTATATATATATGACTCGGCTAGAATACAGACAGATTTACTCAATACTAGTTTGAATGGTTGTTTCCTGCAAATGTCCCCTCCCAATGCCTCACTTATAAACCCTCTTGGGAGGCGCCCATCCACAACCACTTGTGCATAATTATCTTCTATGAGACTGCCTACGGAGTTGCTGCTTTCATTTCATTTCTCATCCAAGAAGCTTCTTCAGCTCTTCAGAAAAACCAGGAAGTCCAGTTGCCTCTTGAAAAAAGCATACTTGGGACAATCATGAGCTGGATGTCGAGAATCTCCATAAACATGGAGGAGAAGGAACTGGAAGATGAATCTAAAAATCAATCACATCCATCATCTATCTATCTATCTATCTATCTATCTATCTATCTATCTATCTATCTATCTATCATCTATCTATCTATCTATCTATCTATCTATCTATCTATCTATCATCTATCTATCTATCTATCTATCTATCTATCTATCTATCTATCTATCATCTATCTATCTATCATCTTATTTAGAAGTCACCCATTTTCCTCACTTCCTACTGCCAAGAAAAAAGTGCAGACATGGTGGCTGTCAGGGTTCCAACAGATGCCTATTTAACTCATGAACCTTGAGCCAAATTTCAAAAGAAATCCAGTTCTTTATTAGGAGCATCATGTTAGCACTGTTCATGTTTGAGGTCAACTCTGCTGCACATGATTTATGGTTCAACTGTGACCTTATTTCCCCTCCTCCTTCCAGAGTGTGTCATTAATTACATTGTCCAAGGAGGCTCTGGTAATCTGAGATCCCTCTTTGGGAAAGGCATGTGTAGAATGTGCTTCTAAATGCAGCTGATGAACTGCTCCATCAGTTCTCCCCCTCTTCCTGCCCATGGCAACTTGAGAGCAGACCATGATTGCTTTGCAAATTGACAGTGGCAATGTTAAATAGCTTTCAGTGTCAAATGACCTCTTCCCAGTTTCAGGATCTACTGTATGTTACTTACTAGAGAAGAATTTTTACTTTTGAGATGATGATTTGGCCAGACCAAAAAACAAAATAAACAAAAACAACAAACAATAACAATAACAATAACAAAGAAACCTGGTTAATGATGGCTTCATTCCTGAAAGAGGAAATAATTTTACTATGACTTGTAGGAATGGAAAATGGAACATGATAAGCAGAAGCCAGGAAAAACTTGAAATTGTGAAAGCAAAAATGAAACATAGACAATTGTCTTAGAAATAAGTGTATTTAGCTGGTTAATAAGTGTCTACTTTAAAACAGTGGACACTTATTAAGAACACACAATGTGATGATGATACTCAAAAGGCAGCTAATAGCTTAATATGCACTTGACTATAACTGAATAAACAACAGGATATATCTATAAGAATGAATTAATATCCTCTAGATATCATATCGTGTTTCCCCGAAAATACAACCTGTCCTGAAACTAAAGCCTTGCCACATTTTTCCACGTGGGCAAAAATATAAGCTAACCCCCGAAAATAAACCCCCTGGACAAACCTCCCCCCACCGCCTCCAGCTAGGCAGAGCACTGCTCACTGACATAGTAGTATCCTGAAAGCGCCAAGCCGCAGGAGACAGGGGGGAGAAAGGTGCTCACATTGCTTGCTGCCTTTGGGATACCGCTAGGTTGGGGAATGGCGTTCTGCCTGGCCGGAGGGGGGAGTTGCCCAGCTCTCCCTGCAACAGCAGCAGCAGCCGCTGCCACACTCCGAGCATAATGTCTTCTCCGGTTCCAAACTCTTAAACATGGCTGCCGAGTCTTCCAGCAGCAGCCGCTCTAGGTGTGTGCTCTATGGTTGTGGCCTGGCTGCTGGAAGACTCTGTAAGAGAGTCTTCCAGACAGAGATTCTTCCAGAGCCATCCCACAACCATAGAGCACACTCTTAGTTGGAACCAGAGAAGATGTTATGCTTGGAGCGCCGCAGCTGCTGCTGCAGGAAGAGCTAGGCCTGGGCATGTTGAGGCTAGAAGGCATGCCTGCTGGGGGCAGAACAGGTACTTGCGCAACCCCCTTCTCCAGCTGGCAGAGCTCCATGCACTGACCTAGGGGGTATCCCTAATGTGCCAAGCCGCAGGAGCTGGGGAGCGGGCAGAGCACTACGTGGTTTGGCACCTTAGGGATACACCCTAGGTCAGTGAATGGCACTCTGCCCAGCTGGAGAGGGGGTTTGCCGGGCGGGAGCCAGTTTGCAAGGGAGCAGCAGCTGCCCAGCAACCCCAAAACAATAACCCCTCCCCTATAATAAGCCCAAGGCCATATTTTGTAAGTAAAAGAGAAAATAAGACCCTGTCATATTTTGGGGAAAACACGGTAGTTTTGCCTGCATATGTACCTATTAAATATCCAACTATAGCACACACTGAGGAATTTGTTGGCAAATAACGAGAGGTGATAAATGAAACATCCAAAAAAGAGTGTAATACCGGTGCTACTAATGTGTGATTAGTCAACAAATCAAGGAAACTAGCAAGAAAGGAATGAGAAGTGTTATTTAGAATATGAGGGGAAAAAAATCCCAAGGAAATGTGCAGATAGAGGAGGAATACTCAAAGGTAATCATTGAAGAGATAAATGAAGTAAGAAGAAAATTGAAAAGCAATAAGGAAACAGTTTCCAAAGGAGGACTATAGAATGACACAGCTATAAAGAATTATATTCAGGAATCAATTTCATTAAAAAGAGATGTGTGAGAAGTCATAAACCTGCAGTCAAATTGAAAAGCAACAGGCACAAATGGAACATCCACTGATTTGGTACAACAGGTAGTTAAACTGCTAATCATTGTGCATCAAAAAATATGAAACAAAACTGTCTGGTTTAAAGGCTGGAAAAGATTGGTGCATACATTATCCTAATTCCTCTCATAAGCAAAGTTTTATTTAAGAACCTTCAAAGAATACATTCATGAATGAAAAGAAAAAGAAAGTTATTTAGTTTCAAAAAAAAGGCAGAGGACACGAGATCAGAAAGCTATCATACAATGAATAATGGGGAGGACAAGAGAATTTAAGAAAAAAGATTTATTTTGTGGGCTCCTTGGTGCTTTCTTGCAGATGTTTCATTACCCAACTAAGTAACAACTGGTTAACATCCAACATCAGCAGCACTGATGTTATCTAGGTGGATAATGAAACGTCTTCAAGAAAGCAACCAAGCTCAGAGAGCACCAAGGATCTCACAGTTCAATCCTGAGCTACAAATATTCTCTTCTAAAGATTTCTTTTATTAACTATAGAAAGCCCTTTGTATAGATCATGTCAAAATGTGAAATATATCAAGGCTAATTTAATACATCTAAATTATACTTCTGACAAAACTTTACAAAGAAAAAGAAACTAAGTTAAAAGATGGTTCAAATAGAGAAGTGAGTGATACAAAGCTGAATACTGTTTCTCTACCTGTCTAGCTTTTGATTGATTGATTGATTGATTGATTATGTGCCTTGGAGTTGGCATAAACAATTAGCAATCTCATACACTTTCTCCAGGATGATCTGTCCCCAACCTGTCAGTTCAAAGGCTGGTTGTTGTACCTGTTCTTGTCAGTTTTGTCTTTTTTGTATAGCCCCATTTTTTCTGCCTTAAAATTAGCAGTAAAAATATTGAAATGGTGTAGTTTCTACCTAATAGAATCAATCACTGCTAATAAAAATAATAACAACAACAACAAAAGCTGAATATAAGAAAGAAGTAATTGAAAAGTGAGTTGAAAATTGGAAAAACAAAGCTATGCATAGCCAATACTTGAAAAGTTTTGAAGGCAAAGCTGACCAAAAGCTAACTTGGAACTGGTTAAGATCAGGAGCACTGAAAAAAGAAACAGAAGGCTTTATTTTGGCAGCTCAAGAACAAGCCTTAGCCACAAACTACATGAAGATAAAAATTCAACATGTTACCAACAGCAAATGTCACCACTGTAATGACAAAGACGAGATAGTCGACCACTTGATCAGTGGGTGCAGCAAAATTTCACAAACTGACTACCTACAATGCCATGACCACGTTGCTAAGATAATTCACTGGAAATTGTGTCAAAAGTTTGGATTTGAGTACAGCAAAAACCACTGGGAACATCAGTTTCAGAAGGTTTTAGAGAATGAGAAAGTCAAGATCTTGTGGGACTTCAGAATTCAGACTGACAGGCACTTGACCCACAGCACACCTGACATAACAATAGTTGAAAAGAAAAAAAAGTATGCTTCATTAACATTGCAATACCTGGAGATGCACAAATTGAAGATAAACAGCAAGAAAAAAATCACAAAGTACCAGGACTTGCAAATTGAAGTTGAGTGACTGTGGAAAAAGAAATCATGTGTTGCCCCAATTGTAATTGGAGCCCTTGGAACAATATCCAAAAGGCTACCTTGCTATTTGGAAATTTCAAATTTATCAGACTTGAACATTCTGATTCTACAAAAAACCACCCTACTTGGAACAGCTTATATCCTCCGACATTATCAAGTTCCTAGGTTCTTGATTAGGACTCAAGCTGTTGAGCTACCAACCCCAATTCAGTAGCACAAATGATCCATTGGAATTTGTGCAAAAAATATAATATTAAAACAGCAACAAACTGGTGGGAACATAAGCCTGAAAAAGTCACCGAAAATCAGATGGTCAAGATCTTGTGGTATTTTCGCATAAAAACGGACAAAACACTGGCGCATAATACACCAGACATCACACTGGTTGAGAAAAATAAGGTTGCAATCATAGACATCGCAATACCAGGTGATAGCAGAGTCGATGAGAAGGAACATGAAAAAATCGTGAAATACCAGGACTTAAAAATCAAAATTCAATGATTATGGCACAAACCAGCAGTGGTAATTCCAGTGGTAATCGGCACACTGTGTGCTATTTCAAAAGCACTGGAATTACATTTAAGACAGTTAAAAATTGACAAAATCACCATCAGTCAAATGCAAAAAGCCGCACTGCTTGGATCTGCACACATATTACGAAAATACGTTACGATGTCCTAGGTCCCTGGGTGGGGCCCGACTAGTAACCAATGCCAAATCTGGCAAAATAACTGGCCACTATGATACAATTCTGTTGTTGCGAATAATAGTAATAAAAACAGCAGCCAAGAAATATACAACCAATGAGCACTTGCTAACATAGCAATGATAGCTATTCAGTTGCCATGATTAGTCTATATTAAAAGAAGTAATGTCATGCAAGAAATGCTTTTCACTGTGATACTATAGGGATGCAAAAGATGGAGTTTGAAGAAGCAGGATGGGAAGAGTAAGAATATTTTTGAATTTTGGCAGGGGCTCGGTGTCTTTCCCAGGATGTAGGTGCCTTGATATTGAACTGATTATTTGCCAGTTAATTCCTTGTAAATCAAACTAGCATGTGAAATTGATATTGACCCCATAGAACCAAACATTTTATTTATAATCCAATTATTGTGCTTCTCTAATTATTCTCTGTCAGGGTTCCAAGTAACACCCCTAATGAAAGAAGACTCCAAGGCTTGAGTTTCTTCAAAATTCCATTTTATTAGAGATGTCATATTGGCACATCTGGGAAAACCCGAATCTGAAAGCTTCCAGGTTTTCCCCACCCAAAAGAAAGTTCAAGTCCCTGCCCAGCACCCACATGTCCATCACAAGATCCGATTAGGCACCATCCAAAATTGGAGATACCTCCCAGTCACCTCATCGCAGCTGCAGGGCAAGATGGCCTTGACTTTCTGAGAAAGAATGTTGTTTTGACTATATATCACCCACACTTCTCTATATAATTCCCCCTCCCATTTTCCCACAGTAGAAAAATATGGCAGGCCTGAAGTCCCAAAGGTAAAAGATGACTTCCAGGTCTTACACTAACATTACTGGGTACCAGAAAATCAAATGGACATTTCCAGAGATACCTGATAATAGAAAGAGTGGTATGTAGTCACACGAAGCATCAATGAATGGGTCTGTTTCCAAACAGCCCAGGGTACAAGGAGGGTGGAGGGTAACTTGTCAAATCAAAGAAAGCAAGAGATCTGCAAGTGACAACCAGCTTGTCTGCTACTATGGATGCTTGGCAGCTGTAAATTTTGACAACACATACTGACTCCCTGACTACCACAAGGTCAGAAGATAATAAATTGCAGACAAGCGGATGTTTAGTTGTCATTTTCCTTAGATGCCTATTTGCTTCTGTTCTTGTTTCCAAGCAGTTACATGAAGGGGGCATTAAAAAAATCTCTTCCCAGTACCCATGTTCATGGCATGCAGCAGACTATCTTTACGCACTCTCAGTTCAAGTCCATAAAATAGCTATTTAATTCCACTCCCCAAATCTGTTCTGTATGTTCACAGCAGCCCTGTGTGGTTATTTCATGAAAATCTCTGAAGGCTAAAAAGGAAGAGGAAGAGGAAGTTGAATGGAGCATCTTCATTTTTAGGCACAAAGGAATATTTGCTATTTTTCACTCTTCCTTTTCAGCTCCATGACCAAAAACATACTTTTCCCCCTAATTGGCTTCAGTGCTTAATACTCAGTACTGTAGGCTATAATAACAGCACCCCCACAGAGTTTCTCTTTCCCTCCCTCTTAAACTCAAGATAGTCAAGACAAGTGAATCTTGAGTTTGTTTCTCACCCGTTCCTTTTTTCCTAGAATAAAGTCATATTTTACTAAGAGTTGTCATGTATTTTCATCAAGGCCGTCTCTGTTCTCCTTTAAAGGAAGAGATCAGTCATTCTATTGTTATCATCTTTTTTGGATAACATAGTAAATCAATTAATTTCTATGGGATAGAGTTTATTTATCTGTTTGTTTGTTTGTTTGTTTGTTTACTTACTTACTTACTTACTTACTTACTTACTTACTTACTTACTTACGTAACCACTCTTCTCATCAAGATGACTATGGACAGCATGAAGAGGTTAAAAAGATGCAATAATGTTGTTGTTGTTAGTTGTGAAGTCGTGTCTGACCCATTGCAACCCCATGGACAACATTCCTCCAGGCCTTCCTGTCCTCTACCATCCTCTGGAGTCAATTTAAACTCATGCCTACTGCTTCGGTGACTCCATCCAGCCACCACATTCTCTGTCGTCCCCTTCTTCTTTTGCCCTCAGTCATTACCAGCATTAGGCTCTTCTCCAGTGAGTCCTTCCTTCTCATTTAGTGGCCAAAGTATGTGAGTTTCATCTTCAGGATCTGGCCTTCTAAGAGCAGTCAGGGTTGATCTTCTCTAGGACTGACCAGTTTGATCGCCTTGCAGTCCAAAGGGCTTGCAGGAGTCTTCTCGAGCACCATTTGGCGCTCAGCCTTTTTAATGGTCTAACTTTCACAACCATCTGGGAAAACCATAGCCTTGATTATATGCACTTTTGTTGGCAGGTTGATGTCTCTGCTTTTTAGTATGCAGAGACTTGCTTGCTTGCTTATTTGCTTATGTAACCACTCTTCTCATCAAGATGATTCTGGATAGCATGAAAAGATTAAAAAGATGCAATAATACAATTTATAAAACAATATAGAAGGCAAAGGATACCCTAGTCCCAAGAGGGAAAAAGGAATTCTACTTCACTACTAATACAGCAAGTAAACACCAATTCATAAGACTTTCTCAATCTCCCAGCCCAAATACCAGTGGGAATACCCAGATCTTTGATGTCTTGTGAAAGGCAATTCAGAACTCCAGAGAAAAGCTGTTCCACAGGCCAAGTGCAGCATCAAGAAGGCAGAGATGTGACAAATTAGGATTTGTTGAAAGGGTTATAGACAATTCCCTTGTGCATATGGTTAAAGTTAGAGCAATCTACCTCTGGTGAGCCATTCGTGAGGGATTCAGGGAAGATATATGGAAATATTTATCTGCACAATTAAGGCCTTTCTCATGAGAAGAGGGCTGGGAAGGAGGCAAGTGGCCCAATTCTACTACATGGAATAAACCCCATTTAAAAGAAGTATTTGGGGAGTCCTGAAAATAATCAGTTGATTAATGTTGCACTCAGGGCAGAAAACAATCATTTAGAGCCAGTTTGGTCTTGTGGTTAAGATACCAGATTAGAAACCAGGAGATTGTGAGTTCTAGTTCTGCCATAGGCATGAAAGCCAGCTGGATGACTTTGGGCCAGTCACCCTCTCAAAGGACAATTTACCACACAGATTGCTATTGTGGGGAAAACATGAAGAGGAAAGAGTATTAGGTATGTTTGCTTTCTTGAATTGTTTATAAAAATAATACGACTGAGGTGAAAAAAAGTCTAAAATAAGTAATATGATTCTAAGAATCATTTTAGTGCTTTCAAATTTCTAACCTTCCTGATTTACTGATGCATAAACTTCAGTGTATAAACAACAGTGGAAGGAAAATAATTAAATGGGCGTAGGATACAGATAGGTTAGGGGAAGGGAACTCAAATGAGATTTTCTTGGAAAATAAAAGTTTGGAAAAACCTTACATCTAAAACATAGCAAAGTACTGAATTCCCTTTGATAAGATGTAGGAAGAGCCTCCAATTAAGGCAGCTTTAAAAAGGAATTTGACAAACATAATGTTAGATCGGGTGAATGGAAGAGGCAGACTCAAGCTAACAGTAACAACAGCTCTTTATTAGTCACAATCCAGCCACACAATCCAGCCACAACTATGTACAATCCAGCAACCTTCTGTTCCGCCGGATCGTAGGACCTAGGTGGAACCTAAAATACTGGCTGCCAGTATGTAACACATATGAAAACTGTCAAAAGCTAATTATCTGCCTTTGATTACTATTTTCTAGAATAGAGCAGTAAGAACACATTATGGTCCACATGCTAGTAGACCCAGTTGATTGATCGGTGTTGACTCATAGTGACTACATACTTCAGATTGATTTTCTCCAAAACAATCTGTCCCAAGCCTGATCTTCCATTATTTTTCCATTAGTGAACCCATCACTGCTATAATTGAGTCTGTCTACACTGTTGGTCATCCTCCGCTTCTCTTTCTTTTCACCTTTCCTAACATCATAGACTCCTCCAAAGCATAGTTTTTTGCCTAATATATCCAAAGGATGTTACTGTCAGACCTGGAAGTCATCTTTTGCATTGGGCCTTCCGGATGGGCCACATTTACTGCTGTGGGAAAATGGGAGGTGGGAATTATATGGAATATGAGAGATATATAAAAATAACATTCCTTTCTCAGAGAGTCAGGGACACCTTGCCCTGCACTTTGTAGGGCATGACTAGGAGGCATCTCCAGTTGGTACAGTTCCTGATTGGACCAAGTAATGGACATGTGGGTGCTGGGCAGAGACTTGAACTTTTACTTGGGTGGGGAAAACCTGGAAGCTTTCAGATTCAGGTTTTCCCAGATGTGCCAATATGACATCTCTAATAAAATGGAACTTTGAGGAACTTCAAGCCTTGGAGTCTTCCTTTGTTGTGGGGTGTTACTTGGAACCCTGACATTTACTTTGTGCCTGGTCATTTGTGCTTAAAGCGAGATGTATGGATTGATTTGTCTGATGATCCACCTTTTGGCTTTCTTAGCTCTGCATAATATTTTCAGTGATCTGATTGATTGATTTATCTATCAATTTATTTTGATTTGTAGAGGCTATCCAACTCCCAAATGACAAAAGATCAAATATATAATTAAAACATAATTAAAAATCTACCAAAACAAAAGAAATACACACACACACACACACACACACACACACACACACACACACACACTTAGCTTCTTTCAGAGTCCAACTTTCACTTATATAGAGTGTCACAGAGTGACACAGAGTTCCATAGAATGTCATATTGTTTGTATGTTTCTGATCTTTGTAAGCATAGACACTTCAGAGCATCTGGATATCTTGTCCAAAGCCTTCATTGCTAGTCTCCCAAATGCTAGTCTGCAGCATGTTTTTGACTGCTGCTTGATCTGATCATAAAATAACTACATCATTGGTGTCTCCTGGTGCCATTTGACAAGACTTTTCTTACAGTCTTATATTTCAATTGTCAGTGTTAAGTTCACTATAAAGCCTATCTGTAAATATTTCACATCTTAAAAAGAAATTCATATTATTGGGGATGGGCAGATACATAGACGTTTGTATCATATGTGAATCCTTATACATACATGCATGTGAATTCAGATGTAATTGAATTGAATGAAATCGTACTATACTGCATGCTTTGATTCTAAATTCCTCCTCTCTTTAGACTGAAATTCAAGAGAGAAAGATGTGGATCAGATTGAATCACTAAGACAAAGGAATGAAATGGGCAAAATATTCTTGCTCTCTGTATGGTTACAATGATGAATAGATATTGAGTCCTCCAAAACATCTAAAAGTATGGTCTGCTTGCTATTTTTCCTCTATAACAAAGTGAAGAAAAAAAGTTTTTGGTTTTAGGAATCAGTGAACTCCTTCATTTTTGCCACTTGTCTGAAGAAAGCAAATTTATCTTTAAAGTCCCCTCAAGCTCCTGCAGATTTCAACCTACTTTTCCATCACTAAAAGGAAATGCATTCCTTCAGTCTGCTTCTGTAAAAAGGGCATGAGTTGCATCATAGAAAAACAGGACTGTGAATGGGGACAGTTACATTTCTTCTCAAAACAGGAATAATTTCTCTACAAAGAAACCTGCATGGCAGGTAGAACTTGTTCAGAACACCAGATGTCAAAATTCCTACATATGAATTAAATGCAAGTCTGGATTATAAATTATCTTAGTATGTTCAGCAGAAATTGTGGAGTGAAAAGCAAATATATTCTGTAAAACCATTGAGAATGTCCTGATTTCCTTACACGCAAAAACCCCTTGGTTTGCAAGTCCATCTTCTAAAGTATAAATTGTTCAAAAATTAGCAATTTCTAATATGCTTACTAGAGGGAGTTTGTAAAATATTCTTATCTAATACAGCAACCCTTTAACTGGAAAGATTGGACATTCTGGGAGATATTAGTCAGCCTTAGTCAGACCACATTTAGAATACTGCATCTAGTTTTTAGTCACCATATTATAAAAAAAAAGATATTGAGACTTTGGGAAAGAATGCAGAAAAGAGCAACAATGATGATTAGGTGGCTAAACATATGAAGAAGTGTTGCAGGGATTGGATATGTCTATTCTAGTGAAAAGAAGGACTAGGAGTGACATGATAGCAGTCCTCCAATATTTGAGGGGCTGCCACATTTTCCAAAGCATCTGAAGACAAGAAACAATGGATGGAAACTAATCAAGAAAAAAGGCAACCTGAAACTAAGGAAAAATTTCCTAACAGTGAGAACAATTAACCAGTGGAATGGCTTGCCTTCAGAAGTTGTGAGCGCTCTATGACTAGAGGGTTTTAAGAAGAGATTGAAATGGTATAGGCAGGGGGTTGGACTAGAAGACTTCCAAGGCCCCTTCCAACTGGGTTATTCTGTTATATACCCAATGAGCCAAGGTGGCGCAGTGGTTAAATGCAGCACTGCAGGCTACTGCTAGATCAGCAGTTCAGCGGTTCAAATCTCACCGGCTCAGGGTTGACTCAGCCTTCCATCCTTCCGAGGTGGGTAAAATGAGGACCCAGATTGTTGGGGGCAATATGCTGACTCTCTGTAAACCGCTTAGAGAGGGCTGAAAGCCCTATGAAGTGGTATATAAGTCTACTGCTATTGCTATTGCTATGTGTTCTGACACCTCCCCCTCGGCCCACACCAAAGCACTCCGAGCCACTTTACGGAATTTATTCACAGACAGACAGGTCCTTGGCAGCAAACCAGCACAGACAAGCTTTGGCACCAATCCAGCACAAACAAGCCTTGGCAGCAATCCAGCCTGCCAAGCTAACACCACAGTTCTCCAACATTAGTTAATGCGTTGACTTCTGCAAAAGGGGTGTGTGCACAAGCATTTTCTTTTATAGTCAGGGGAGGAGCCTAAGTACCACCAGCTGAGTGCAATTACCTCCTGTAACTGTGTAACTGTTCTTTATGCCTATTAGCTCTCCAGTGCTGGGCATCTAGGAACAACCCCCTTGTCTCCTCCCCACTGGTCTAAGGCTGAGGCACCTCCTGGTGGCCAACCAGCCTCTCTGTGCCCTGCTCGGAGTCGGAACCCTGTCCAGGGTCCTCCACATCCTCCAAAGCTGATTCATAGGACCCCTTGCTGTCAGAGTTTGGTGGCAGCTTCAACAGCTCCTGCTGGGCCACAACACCAATGTATCTGAAAAAATACAATGTTGGGGAAGATTGCTACAAACAGTGCTTTTTCTAGGAATCTATTTTCATCCTATGGTGACTTTTTTTGGTAAAGATTTTTTTTTTTAAAAAATCATGTATGCTTTTTTAAAACTTTGTGGGAGTGAGATTCCAAATATTGACTAATTGCTTCAGTGTGACTGAATTGTGTTCAACACATGCATGGGACTTTAAGACTAGTTCATGCAATGCCAATCATGAGACTACCAAAAAAAACCCCAAAACAAACGCGTGACCTTCCTCAAATTAAACCTGTCAGGCATGATAGCCTCATAGTCTCTAGGATAGTATATGGTTCACTTGGTTGACCACTCCAAATTTCAAGGAGAGCTCACATGATTAGCAGAACCAGGGGAGCAGCTGAAAGAGTTCTTAGGCACTGGGATGTCTAAGTTAGACATTGCAGTGTCTCAGTTGGACTACTGTCGCTCTATTCAATTGTGCTACCTTTTTCTTGTGTTGTAGAGTAGCATACTATACTCCATGATTCAGCTTCTAAACACCCAATGTAGTGTATGACTATCCACACTATATAGACCAAGAGTCTATGGAGATTGTCAGTCATCCAAATCATTATTGTCCCAAAGGTGCTTTTTCAACAGACAACTGGAGTTTCTTTATTTGGCTTGAAGATGTTTCACTTCTCATCCAAGAACCTTCTTCAGTTCTTCTTCAGTCAGAACTGAAGAAGCTTCTTGGGTGAGAAGTGAAGGGTCTTCAAGCAAAACAAATAAAGTGCCTTTTGGAAAAGCACATTCAGGACATAGACTAAGAGGTTGATTTCTGTGAGCCAATCCAGATGTATAAACCACCAGCACAGCTTGCTGTGAATCTAGAAATGTGAAACAACTCCAACTAGAATTCATATGAGAAAGCTCTCCCCACCCAAACCTTATGTTCTTCCCATACTGCTAACTTTTCATTTTTTGCACTCCCCCCCCCCAGTGTATTGCCATTTGATATAGAAATATATCAGTGAACGTGTTTGAGTGTTACAGAGCCTGCAATTTCACACACTAGTGAAGCTCATTCTAGGACAATTATGTTTTTTAGCTTGTCCCTAATTGTAAGATGGGAGGAACACTTCAGCTTTTAAATTTATGATAGGCAAGCTGTTGCAGAGTAACTAAATATGACAAATAGAAGACTGAATAGTGTTTTCAAGAGTGGGGAATGGAGTGGGGAATGCTTGGCAAGATTCCTTTCTTTGTAAGAGAACAGGTTCCAATTTTCCTCTCCCAAATGTTAGAAGGTATGGCTATGAATCTTTTCCATTCAGAAACTGATAGCCCCTGCATTGTTGGAAAGCTCCCAGCTTGGCAGGGAGGCATGATCAAGCATGGAGCTAGTCTGGAGTCATTGCACAACTGCCAAAGGGCTAGGGCAGATTCCTTTTAAGTTCCTTGCAGCCTTATCTAATTGTTCCCAAGAGTAGGCTGCCAGAGTGGGGAGATTCCTGTAGTATAGGCAGAACATAATAAAGTACTTATTTTGAACTTTGCACATGAGTCTAATAGTTCGCATTTGAAATATAGAGGAACATAGATTACACACAAACATTTGAATTCTGAAAAAGAATAGGAATGGTGGTTTTATTTCAAGTGTTGAAATAATACTTACACTGGACTAGAATAGAATAGAATAACAGAGTTGGAAGGGACCTTGGAGGTCTTCGAGTCCAACCCCCTGCTTAGGAAGGAAACCCTACACTACTTCAGACAGATGGTTATCCAAAATATTATCAAAAACTTTCAGTGTTGGAGCATTCACAACTTCTGGAGGCAAATTGTTCCACTGCTTAATTGTTCTAACTGTCAGGAAATTTCTCCTTAGTTCTAAGTTGCTTCTCTCCTTGATTAGTTTCCACCCATTGCTTCTTGTCCTACCCTACCTTTATATTGACTAAAGTCAATATAAATTGTGAGAGCTTGCTTGTGAATGTGAATGTACTAACTGGATGATTGGTGAATTATTTGAAGATATGAATCAATCAAGAATGATAATGTTCCTTCCTCCTTTCCTTCCTCTGAAAATTTGTCAATCAGATATATTGAAAGCAATTATGTTAACATTGACAATGTCCGGTGCATTAAGCAAAAGTAAAGCAAGATAGTTAGTAAGTTAGAGAGAAACATATATTAAGACCTAGAAATATTTTTTTGCTTTTTTGTCTCAAGCAGCAAAGGGTGGAATATACTAGCTGCCATTACTGAAAGCATCAGCATTCAATGCTGCTTTCTGCCACTTTGGTTATCCTTGGGGTGGAGCACAAAACACTGTGTGCTACACAATACCTTGACCTCCTCACCCTTTCTCCTAATGAAAACAATGCCACTTTCAAATCACATGCAGATGGGAGAAGATCCGGCTAGTTTTCTCTCCTTGCACTTCAAACCAATCACATCACAGGCAAAAATTAATTCTTGAAGAAACAAGTTTTAAGAACTTTAAGAAATCAACCTAAAAGCCAACTTAGCAGTCTATTTCTAATGCTATTTTAAAAGGAAATGTAAAATTTACTGTATCAATCGCACAATAGGAAATGTCAGAAAATTGTTCCAAGATATTCTTCGAATGTATCAAAATAAGTGAGATGGAATTTTAAACCACAAGAGTGAGCTATGGTAAGTGGGTTATAGAATGCTAGACCAGTGATGGATGTGTGATTAAAATCTACATCCATATAACTTGTTGAGGAAGTTTGGGCCACCTATTCTCAATCAAATATACTTCACAAGATTACCATGCAGATGAAATGAGAACATTCCAATGCAGTGGTGGGTTTCAAATTTTTTTAGAACCTCTTCTGTATGTGTGCCCTGTTTTGTGGGAGTGGCTTGCTGGCCATATGACCGGGTGGGAGTGACTTGCCAGCCATGTGACTGGGTGGGCATGGCCAACTTGTAAAATGTGGTGAAACTCACTTAACAACACTCTTGCTTAGCAACCAAAATGTTGGCTCAGAAACTCTGGCATTTGAAGCACGCAAGTCTTAAAGCTATCAAGTTACAAGACCTTTGCACTCCTAACCCTTTAGAAAAAAAACCCAGGGGGTTCAAACTTGACAGCTTTAAGACTTGTGGACTTCAACTCCCAGGATTCCTCCTCTCGCTCTTCATCTTGATGATGTGTGGGCAGGCAGGGGGAGGGAGCTGGAACCGGTTCTAAATGACACTGTAGATTTGTGGAACCTCTTCTATAGAAAAGATTAGAACTGGCAGAAACCCACCTCTGCTCCGATGGTATATTAATCAATTATTTGGCTAAAGAGTGAATAAATATTCCTATTATTCACTCTATTTTTTCTGATTCTATTCCTTTATTTCTTCTAGATCTTTTTCATATTGATGCATTTTCTGGGTTTACTTAATTTGTTATGCAAATACTTCAATAAAAATCATTACAACTAGAAGCTTAACTAAGAATTCTGCCAAGACAAAAGATTGATTATGTTGCCCAGCCATTCATCCATACTGCAAGCCTGAAGGAGTTTTCCAAAAATGCTCCTACTTTTCAGTGTTGTTTTGGATATTTAGAATTGCTATAGTTGGAGCAATGAAATTTATTTCTTCGTTATTAGAATTAGGCCTATATACGTAAATAAACATGAAAAAAATGAAGCTTTTGGAGCACAACCAAACTATCCAGTACAATTGGTAATGGATAGTTCAAGGGGAGGGGGGGAGCTTTGCAAATAACTCTGAGCTGTGGAATTCTGTGTATTAATAAAGGAGAATATTTGTAGCTCAGAGTTGACATGAGGGGTCCTTGGTGCTCTCTGAGTTTGCTTGTTTTAGTGCAGACATTTCATTACCCTAACTAGATAACATCATCACTAGCACTGATGATGTTGCCTAGTTTGAGTAATGAAACATCTGCAAGAAAACAAGCAAACTCAGAGAGGATTCCTCAATTCTGTATGTATCCTTTTCTACCTGTCGACCACCTCTCCCAATGCCTGAGGGCCTTGGGAAAGCATTGTCCTCAGCCTCTGGCATGCCTTCCCTGTTGGACAGTCCCAGTTCCTCCTCCTCCATTTGTAAACTGGACTCTGAGGGGGCCATGACACTGGTCTTCAACTTGCTACATGTTTTACTTCCACAGAATTGCCCAAGTCACAGCAGAAACAGCTAAAATAGTTTGCTCTACAAGAACAATGTTCATATCACTTTTATATTGTGGCATTTGTTGGATTATTGTGTTGTGTTTTTATTACTGCTGCTGGATAACCAGAGTTATTTTTCATAGCATTGGTATTTTACAATCCACATTCAAGTCAACCTCTGCCTCTATTTTAGCCAGCAAATAGCACTAGCAATAGCACTTAGAGTTATATACTGCCCCAAAGTGTTTTACAGCACTCTCTGGATGCTTTACAAGTGTAAGCAATATTTGCACATTTCCCCCAACAATCTAGATCCTCATTTGACCGACCTCAAAAAAATGGAAGGCTGATCTGGTCAGGATTGAACTCCTGGCTGTGTGCAGTTTGCCTGCAATACTGCATTCTAACCATGCACCACAAGGATTGATCTTATGCTGTTTCTCTTATGTAGTATCTGTTTATAGTGACAAGGAGCCTTGAAATTAATTTCTGAGTATTGTACATTGTTCTCAAACAACCTAAATTTATTCAATAGTCAAATGCTGTTACTCCATTATATTAATATTTCCCATCTTGTTCAATCAGAGTTGTCAGTTCTCATTGGTTTTCTCTAGCTGTAGTGCCTCAGTGGTTAGAGTGAAGCACTGCAGGCTACTTCTGCTGAGTGCCGGCTGCCTGCAATTTGGCAGTTCAAATCTCACCAGACTCAAAGTTGACTCAGCCTTCCATACTTCCGAGGTCCGTAAAATGAGGACCCAGATTGTTGGGGGCAAAACGTTGACTCTGTAAATTGCTTAGAGATGGCTGTAAAAGCACTGTGAAGTGGTATATAAATCTAAGTGCTATTGCTATTGCTAACCAATCTTTAAAATTCCCTCTTATCTTATGCTTATTTTTTAATCAGGAAAACTTTCCTGTGGGAACTTTCCCATTGAGCAAAATTGTGGCTATTCCTAGTCCTCTCCTTGATTAAGAGAGGAGTTCTGAAAAGCCAACCCACTCATCAGCATCTCTTTTTGCTATGGCTATTGGCTCCACTCTGCAGAAGCATCTTCAGTTCACCATTGCTTCCCCGAGAAGTCCCCTATTTTGGGGAGTTTTGAACAAAAAGGGTGACATGTTGCTAAGATAAATAATGAAAAAAACAAGAGTAATTTGCTATTTAAAAAAAGATTTCGTGGGTAATTCATCTTCATGTATTATAACTTAGAGAAAGTTGCAGATAAAAATAAATATAGATTTTTGGGCAGCTTTTTAAAATGTTTAAAGCCATGGATCTATGGCTTACTAAAGCAAGCTGGACAGCGAGGCTTAGATCCCAACAATCAATTCAATAACATTTAATATTTCAGAAGCATTCCTAGTTTTTGTTTTCAAAATCATTCTTCTCTCTGAAAAAAAAATCCCTCAACAAGAAAATCCCTGGTAGATCTGTAGTTTTTTTATGTAAAATGCTCTCTGTCAATCTCCATGACCTGAAATGCTGCTAGTCACCCTTAAATAAAGAGAAGATGGAGATAAAATGGGGAGACGCAACCTAGAACTAAGAAGAAATTTCCTAACAGTGAGAAACAATTAACCAGTGGAACAGCTTGCCTTCTGAAGTTATGGGAGCTCGATCACTTGAGGTTTATAAGATGAGATTGGACAACCATTTGTCTGAAATGGTATAGAGTCTCCTGATTGTGCAGGGAGTTGGACTAGATGACCTTCAAGGTTTCTTCCAACCTTGTTATAATTCTGTTATTCCATTCTGATCTGGAGGAACACAGTGGTTCAGTGGCTAAAACACTGAGCTTGTTGATGAGAAAGGTTGGCAGTTTGGTGGTTCACATAATGGAGTGAGCTCCCATTACTTGTCCCAGCTTCTGCAACCTAGCTGTTCGAAAGCATGTAAAAACGCAAGTAGAAAAATAGGGACCACCTTGGTGGGAAGGTAACAGGGTTCTGTGCGCTTTCAGCATTTAGTTATGCAGGCCACATGACCACGGAGATGTCTTCAGGCTGCGCTGGCTCTTCGGCTTTGAAACAGAGATTACCACTGCCCCCTAGAATTGCGTGAGGGGAACCTTTACCTCTACCTTATTCTGATCTGATTCAAGGTAAAGTAACTGCCCTCTTTCTGTTTCTTCATCAAACTGCAGAATTTACTGCCACAGGATATAGTTATGGCCCCAAGCTTGAATAGCTTTCGACTATTTTAGGTCTGTAAGAAGTGGCTGAAGGCAATAAGTGGCACCAGAAGTTGACATCCAACTCCTGCATTAGCTAACACCATGCAGAAGAGATGAGATTCTCCGAAGTTCCCATCACATCATCTGCCTGTTTGTTTCCCCCCTTTCTTCAACATCCATAGCAAATCACTATTAATGTTTTGTTGTGCCATCTTCAAGTAAACATAATAAAGCAAATAACAACCCTAATTGCATCAGGAAATGAAGAGAGAGATGATTAGAGCCAATCCGATTGCTGCCTGCAGAGCCCCAGGGAAGCTCATAAATAATCCTTAACCTTTATGCCGAACAGAAAATTACCGCATTCCATATCTGAAGCAAACAGGCAAAGCTCCAGGATAAAACTAAAGTTGTGTTGCTCTTCTTTAGCCGCATAGATAGAAGAAGACTATAGTTCTCTATGGTTTTCTTCTCCGTCTATCCCTTTTTAAGATGATATTCTTTCCAAAACTACAAACAATGTTTCTTGAATAATCTCTAGGACCAGTGGATACGGTAAGGTATGTTTAGTAGATTTTAAAAAGTTCAGGGCAAATCCATCACTTCCTCACACATCTTTTCCTCTTTGTGCCATTGGGCTGTGAAAATGTGACCACTGAACAAGGGTCACATAAAACAATACAAGAAGAACAGTGAAGAAAGAAAAGACAAGATAACCTTACGTTATTTGAAGAAGGACCCTTGCAATACAAAGAAAATTAAATGAATAGCAAGCCCACTGATTGTCTGTATGGACAACCCTATGACAAACAAAACATTATCTAACTATGCCACAGTTAGGGATGAGGACAAACCATAAAGGATGACTCTGGAACTAGGTGATTAAGCCCCCAACTTGTCATACATGGTAATGACAACAACATACATGCAACATAAGGTGATGATTTGGAAATTTTTGTGGAGGAAGACACGTATTCTACATGTGTAACTCAATCACTTTTCCTATAAAGCCTAATTTATTGATGGAAAAGGGTAAAAGGGAGTTGTAACTTGTATCCCAAATCTCTCCTTCAACTACTCAGTGAATTAGGTAATATGTTTGGTCGCCGATTTTACCCAACCATACAATTTCCACTGATGGATGCATTTTTCTATTTAGTTTATAGTCAATTGCAAACTGTATCATAAAGTTTAGCAAACTTGGCCTCTTTTTAGACTGCCTTGTCACTTTGTAAGTTGATCTTTCCTCCTTCCTAGTTACCAATATGCATAAGAGCATATGTTATATTGATTAAAACGCCAAGTCAAAAATGAATCTTTGGGAGATTGCCCAACTCTGCCTGGGTTCATTTTTGCACTTTGATCTAATCAAAGCTACTGTGGCACAGATATGAGTCTACTTCTTTAATGAGGAGTGTGGTTCTGTGAGATCTAAGGATAAATGTCTCAACCAGGATAAAAAGAAATATTTAGCTTAACTCAAAGATACTCTTTTCCAGTTTTGAGCTGTTATGTAGACTCTCCAAATAAAAGTCCATGTTGAAATAGAGAAGGAAAGAATAGTTAAGGCCAGAATTTGCTGGTATCTTCCAGGTCTCTCTCTCTCCCTCCCTCCCTTCCTTTTTTCTTTCTTTCTTTCTTTCTTTCTTTCTTTCTTTCTTTCTTTCTTTCTTTCTTTCTTTCTTTCTTTCTTCCTTCCTTCCTTCCTTCCTTCCCTTCTTCTTCTTCTTCTTCTTCTTCTTCTTCTTCTTCTTCTTCCTCCTCCTCCTCCTCCTCCTCCTCCTCCTCCTCCTCCTCCTCCTCCTCCTCCTCCTCTACCACAATATATCCCAGCCTACATATTCCATCCTGTGGTATAATCCGTGTAATCTTTATTTCTAAGAATGCCTCCAAGTCCCAGATAGGTCCCATAAACAATTTAAGGATAATAAATGGAGGTAGCTGCAGTCTACCATTTTGTCTGGAACTATATGTACCTATCCCTAAAAAAAAAAAAAAAAAAAAGTAATGTATACAGCGGCTGGAAGAAGTGTAAGGAATAATATTCAGGGAGGAACCTAAAATAAAGGGCAGGTAATATTCTCATAAATCAGTGCTCCTTTGTTCACTATCAGTGCTTTGTGATATGCAAAGTCAAGAAACATGAATCACTATGAATCTTGAAATGTATGATACAGAGTCTTGAACCGGCTTCTGCAAACTGTCAAAGTCTCTGCCTACTTCAAGTGATACCTAAGACAATCAAGGCAAAATAATTTTGAGTAACACAGACACCCTATGTTCCTATGGATAGTTTTCACTCAAGATCCATTTGCAAGAATGCTCCCAAATGCTAGCAACATTCAAAATATAGCCACCAACTACAATCATTTTCACAGAACTTCCTTGAATCTGTTCTAGTTTCCCAAAATTTTTAAAATGAAGTGTCCCAGAATGGGATATAACATGAGAATCTGACCAATGCTGAATAAAGTGGAAATATTACTCTCCATGATTTGGAAATCATAGTTTTATTGATGCAGCCTAAAATTAGTTTTGTTTTTTCTTATAATTACACCACATTTAGCAGTTAGACTTAGCAGTTAGACTTATATACCGCTTCATAGGGCTTTCAGCCCTCTCTAAGCGGTTTACAGAGTCAGCATATTGTCCCCACAGTCTGGGTCCTCATTTTACCCACCTCGGAAGGATGGAAGGCTGAGTCAACCTTGAGCCGGTGAGATTTGAACTGCTGAACTGCAGTTAGCAGTCAGCTGAAGTAGCCTGCAGTACTGCACTCTAACCACTGCGCCACCTCGGCTCATTTCTGGCTTATATTTATGTAGATTGCAATCAAGTTATATTTCAAGACCTTGGTACTGTTTTAATAAGACAAGTATCCTATATGTATGGATTTGACTTTTATTTACTTAATGAAGAATTCTGATTTGTCCCTGTGAGTTGTGCTTTTTCAGTCCTTTTATCTAGTCTGTTATGATTGTTCTGTACTTTTTTTCTGTTTTCTAGGGCTTTTAGAAATCCTAGCTAGTTCTGTGAAATTTGCAAAGTTGTCAAAAATTCCCAATCTCACTTCATACAAGTCATGAGTATAGAAATATTTGAAGATATTCAGGATTATACATTGTAGCATTATACTTGATACCAAATACCAAAGTGATGAACAATTCATGATAAACATTTCCTGAGTATGATTATTTTTCAGGCCAGGTATGTGTCTTCTTAAATTGTATTTCAGCCACTCTTGTCTAATCAAAATATCATAGGATACTTGATAAAAGTTTTGCTGAAATCAAGATATATTAATTCTACAACATTCCAGTAATCTACCAATGAAATGATTTATAGGAGCTTCAATGTCAACTCTGAAGTGAGCCTGGCTGAAGCCATCTTGTAGTGCCTCATAGTTTCTATGACACCTGAGAAAGGAAGGGAGTGATTAAGATTAAGATTAAGATTTAATGGATTTGTATGACGCCCAATCCCGAAGGACTCCAGGCGGCTTACATAAAAACAAGTTTAAAATATTAAAAGGATTTAAAATACAAAGACAAAGCAGTTAAAAGAACACAACATGCACTCAATCTTAGTGGGGCTGGAGCTCAATCAAGGATCAACAGCCCAGGCCTGCCGGAACAGCCAGGTCTTAGTAGACTTCCAGAAGGCTGAGAGAGTGGGGAGGGTCCGGATCTCAGGGGGTACATTGTTCCACAGGGCCGGGGCAGCTACAGAGAAGGTTCTCCCCCGAGGAGCCACCAGACGACACTGTGTAGTCGACGGCACCCGGAGAAGGCCCATCCTGTGAGATCTTATCGGACGCTGGGAGGTATGTGGCAGGAGGCAGTCACGGAGATATCCAGGTCCTAGGCCATGTAGGGCTTTAAAGGTGATAACCTTTAAAGTGAGGAAGTAGATAGCCCAGTTAACAGTCAAAATAAAAAGTTTTCCTTTGGGAACCAAAGTCATTGTAACAGGCAACTGGTGAAGGAGGAGAGGAGCCTGCCAGTTATATTCATTGGACAATATGACTGGGGACTCCTGGGAGGGACGGAGCTTTACTCTTTTAATTAGGTGAGAACCATGGGAAACTCTAGAGTTGGTTTCTACCAGCTGTACCAATATTATGTATCCAATAAACAGATTCTTTGAGGAATCTACCTGCCTCAGACTTCTGCTTTCAATGGGGGTGCTACTCAGAATGCTGACATGCAACTGATTTCTGGAAACAAGCATAGTTTTTTTCAAAGCATTTGAAGACTGATTACTTAACAGTTCGCTTTCTAATCTTGTTAGAATGACTAATATGTAGTTATCCAGATTTTGTTCTCCTTTTTTCAGAAATCTGAGGATAAAGTTTGATACCCATCTGTTTTTGGCCCTTCACATGTTCTCCAAGATTTCCCAAAGATATACACAAAACTGTAGGCAGACCATCACATTCTTCAATATTTTGAAACACAATTAATCTGACCTTGAAGAATTAAACTCCATTAAAACAAATAGCTATTTTTCTGATCCTCTTCCTAGTAATCTTCAATTCTGACTCTTCATTCTGCTCTTCACAATTGCCTAGTTAGAACATATAGGCTTCTTGTCGGAGAAAAGGGAGGCCAATAAAGAGTTGAAATTGGGACAAAATAGGAGGGTTCACTGTCCCAAATGAAATATGTTTATGCAAAAGCCTCAGGTTTTTCATTAGACAAGATCAATACTGTAGAGGAAGAAGGGATATTGCTGATAATGGATACATGATCACTTTACTTAAGTAATCCACAGGAAGATGCTTCAGTTATCCATTGAAAGGGCAAAAAGCCCCACCCACAGACATATTTTTTTAAAAAAAACTTTCTTAAAACTTACTTTTGAGAGGGGAGGGGTGGATTTATTTTTTCCTTTTAGTAATACATGGATTGTAAATATCCATTAGGATTCTGCAGAGCTTTGGATTTGAAGAGCAAAATGCGTTTTGGACAATTTGTGTACAAGCATGTTTCCTGTGTCCAAAACCACCTTAAATAAAAAATGTTTTCTTTTCAAGATCATTTGTCAGCTGGAGAGGGCAGCTGTGCAAGGACAGGAAAAGATGCAGCTATTTTAAGGATTTCCTGACTGATTCAATCTGTCAATCTGTGCACACTCCACATGGCATTTTGCCCTTTAAACCTCAATGTTTGCACAGATGTGTCTGCATCTCAGGGAGAGGTGATCCCTTAATTTTAAAAAAATGAAATCAAGGATCCTTTTTTCCCCAGAACATTTTTTTTTATATTGAGACATATAGTCATATTGTAATGTTGGAGTACGGGCTTATTCAGCACAACGTTGCCCATTCTAATTCATTGATTTATTTGAAAGATTTATATAATTGTCAATGTTATGAGAGATAACTCTGGGTAGCTAACAGCAATAATAAAAACACAATACAATAATCCAACAAACAATGAGAAAAGACCAACATCTAATCAATAACCTTTATCCAACTATACAGCCCCCCTGGGCTCCAACATTGCTATCACAGTACTGAAGGAAAAGCTAGGTCAATAGCTTTCTGGAACGCTAATGGTGGGCCCTGCTGGATTTCAATGGAGAGATGATCCATAATGTTGGGGCTGATATGGAAAAGACACATTTCATAAATCCACCTGTTCAAAGGAAAGTTTTAGGAGTATGCTCACGTTATCCAATATAGTACCATGGACTAATATCCTCAGGGTGATATGATGGTACAGATAACCTGGTCCTGGGCCATATAGGGCTTTAAATAGCAACAGCATCTAGACTTATATATCGCTTCATAGTGCTTTTACAGCCCTCTCTAAGTGGTTTACAGAGTCAGCCTATTGCCCCCAACAATCTGGGTCCTCATTTTATCCACCTCGGAAGTATGGAAGGCTGAGCCAACCTTGAGCCAGTGAGATTTGAACTGCTGAACTACATCTAGCAGTCAGCCGAAGTAGTCTGCAGTAGCCTGCAGTCTAAGCACTGTGCCACCTCAGCTCATTAAAGGTAATAATGTCAGGTGTAAACAACCAAACTCACACCTGGAGAGTTCAGTAAATTGTTTTATGACTCAAGCCTAAGCACAGAAATCTTCTCAGACTTACAATTTGTACCTGGATGGAACTAGATAAAGTTCAAAGGCATTCAAGGTGAGTTGGACTTCATCCTCTTAAGTCCACTTTGAGATTCTAGACTAAGACCTTGTTTGACTTCTCTCCCTTGCTCAAGCAAGTGCTAAGAGGATACCAGATCTGTCTGGGGAAGGTATGTTATCTTTTCTATTGAAAGTTAAAGATAACCTGTCACCAGACCAAGGGGGACCAAAACCCCAAAGTCACAGTGTTTTACTAGGATTGAGCTGAATCTACTCCTTTCCTTTCCAGTCCCTTATTCACTCCAGACATATGAGTTACTACTAAAAGAGCATCACCTGCCCAGTCGGGGGTAAAGATATGTAACTGGGTGGTCCCTGGTACTCTCTCAGCTTGCTTGTTTTCTTGCAGACATTTCATTACCCTCACTAGGCCTAAGCAAACCAAAAGACCCAGCAACCCCAGAAGAAAAGAAAAAAAACGGAGTCATCTACAACATACAATATAAAAACTGCAACAATCAGTATAGGACCAGTGTAATGTCAAACTGAGGCCCTCCTACAGTTTGTTCACTGGTTTTTCTGGTACACTAATAGAACAGAACAGAACAGAACAGAATAGAATAGAATTCTTTATTGGCCAAATGTGATTGGACACACAAGGAATTTATCTTTGGTGCATATGCTCTCAGTGTATATAAAAAAACAAGATACATTCATCAAGAATCATAAGGTACAACACAGTGGTGGGATTCAAATAATTTAACAACCAGTTCTCTGCCCTAATGACCAACTGGGTAGGCATGGCTTAGTGGTCATTTGACCATGTGGGTGCGGCTAACTCAACATCACTCACATCAATGGGAGCTTTGCCTTAGCTGTTACAATGTACTAAGGGTTAACCAGAGAGGCAGTTTCTGTAAGCAGGGCAATTAAGATTAGGCTAGAAGAAACAACATTAGAATGTTTCCTTCCTGCCTTCCTTACAAGATTAGCCCTGTAAAGTGGAAAAAATAAAAGGAGATTTCTTCCAACAACCGGTTCTTCCAACTGCTTAGAAAGTTAATAACCAGTTCCCCCAAATAGGTGCGAACTGGCTGAATCCCACTACTGGTACAACATTTAATGATAGTCGTAGAGTACAAATAAGCAATCAGGAAACAATCAGTATCAATATAAATCATAAGGATACAAGCAACAAACAGTCCTGCTATATTAAATGGGAGGAGGTGGGTGATAGGAACGATGAGAAGACTAATAGTAATAGTAATGCAGCCTTAGTGAATAGTTTGACAGTGGTGAGGGAATTAATTGTTTAGCAGAGTAATGGCATTCAGGAAAAAAAACCGTTTTCTTGTGTCTGGTTGTCTTGGTGTGCAGTGTTCTATAGTGTTGTTTTGAGGGTAGGAGTTGAAACCATTTATGTCCAGGATGCGAGAGGTCTGTAGATATTTTCACAGCTCTCTTTTTTACTTGTGCATTATACAGGTCCTCAATGGAAGGGGGGTTGGTAGTAATTGTTTTTTTTCTGCAGTTCTGATTATCCTCTGAAGTCTGTGTCAATCTTGTTGGGTTGCAGAACCAAACCAGATAGCTATAGAGGTGCAGATGACAGACTCAATAAATCCTCTGTAGAGCTGTATCAGCAGCTCCTTGGGCAGTTTGAGGTTCCCGAGTTGGCACAAATAATGATATTTTGGGAAAGAATATTTGGATCAGTAAATGGAATAGTCTAAGAATACACGTACATACTTTGAAACACATTAAGATAACAGAAGAATAGAGTTTGTCAGGAAAGCAAATGTCTTTTCTTCTACCATAATTCAGAACGTCTACAGATAGCAGTATCTATTTAAAGATTCATTTCTCCCAGTAAGAGCTTACCGGTATGGGTTTTTTTGTAATGTTTGAGAGATAATTTTGCTAAACTAAATGACTGTAAATGACCGGGGAATACCAATTCAGGCCTCCCTCCTAGCGCCCAAACATAAGCTGCCTCAAGGAAATTATTTTAAATTCTAATCTCATTTGTGATCAGATAAATACAGTCTTGAAGAATGTTTTTGTTTTCCCAATTAGCTATCAGGTTTCACTGTTTCATCAAATACTTTATTACACAGAATGCGAAGAAAACAGGTGTCTCTATCAATAATATTCTATGTAAACACGAGTAAATAACTGGTTTCTATGATTTCTGGGTGTAGGAGAAGAAGGAGAAATGCCTATTTACAACTGTTTTTCTTGCACTAAATCAAATGTAAGTATTTCAAAATACTCTGTAATTCGAAACTACTGAGTTATTAAGAAAGCAGCTTCAAAATCAAATTAAATCAATGTATAAATGAACAAATAAGTATGTTTATTTTGTTTCTTATAGCTTTTGGCAACTTCTGTATGCCCAATTTCCCCAAACTCGTGCCTTCCAGTTATGTTAATATTACTATTATTATAATTCCAAGAGATCATGGCCAAGAGGTCAGCTAGATAGGAAATTCTAAAAGTTGCAATAAGGCTATAGGTAAAGGCTGTTGTATGTAATATCAGCCATCTTTAACCAATCTGAAGGTAACTGGAGCTATGCCAAATGTTCACATGGATATCTGAGCAGAAAAAGGTTGAATTTTATAATTACAGGTAGTCCTCAATTCACAACAGTTCATTTAGTGACCATTCAAAGTTACAATGGCACTGAAAAAGTGACTTATGACCATTTTTCACACTTACGACCATTGCAGCATCCTCATGGTCAAAATTCAGACACTTGGCAATTGACTCATATTTATGACGGTTGCAATGTCCCAGAGTCACACTTTTTGTGACCTTCTGACAACCAAACTTAATGAGGGAAGGCAGATTCACTCAGCAACCATGTTACTAACTTAATAACTCCTGTGATTCACTTAACAAACGTGGCAGGAAAGGTTGTAAAATGGAACAAAACTCACTTAACAAATGTCTCATTTATCAACAGAAATTTGGGGCTCAATTGTGGATGTAAGCCAAGGACTACCTGTATTCCTTCTCATATCGTTGATTGAATGATTCAAAATAGCTCTTGTATTCTATTACAATAAGAACAACAATGAACTTATGTAGACTAATTTAAAAAAAATATGGCATAAGCTTTCCAGCAGGATAGTCGACTTCATCAGATTTGGTGGACAGAGATCGTAATTTATGAAAGCTTAGCCATAATAAATTTATTAGTCTTTAAAGTGTCAAAAGACTCTTACCCCTCCCTGCAATAGGATGAGTGGTTCTGCCATGATTTAAGAAGCAAATTTTGTTATATGATTTTGTAATTGCGCCCTGAGGAAAAGTATTCATCCAAATGCAAAACTGGACCATAAGACCAGTCATGTTTTTAAATATAATTGTGGCTCTTCTGCTCTGTTGTTTTTTGATGGGAACAAATGAGCACCATCACGTGAAGCTGACTTGCTTCAAGCAGGGCCATTTAGTTGAGATTAATCTAATGGCATCTCCTTTGAAAATGATACCCCAAAGACCTCCTTTTTTTTCTTACCAGCCTCTAAGACTGAAGTAGATCTTCTTCTAAGCAAGGCACATTTCCTTCTCTTAGCATAATCATCCTCCCAAATGGGGTATTAAGCAGTGGTGGTATTCAGACAGTTCAGATTGGTTCGGACGAACCTGTAGTGGCCACCTGCGTAGTGGGCGACCTCCAGGTAGACCTGGCCACCTGGGCTGGTTCTATGTCCTATTTAGCAACGTTTTCTAAGCCACATGCATGCGTGGAAGCCGTGTGCACGAGCAAAGTGCATGCATGAAAGGCTGCGCACATCCGCGGAAGGCTCACGCTCACAGTTTTGGTGTGTGGTGAACTGGTGGTGAAATTATGTGAATCCCACCTCTGGTGTTAAGTATCCAATGATCTTTTGCTTTTGAAATATAAGTCAACACATACTGAGAAATAACCTGCAGAATGTCTAATTAGTTTATTTCCCTCCCATTGATTCAAGAGGTTCATGGGGAAGGGAGATGAATGCAGGAAGAATGGTAATGGTAATGTTAATCGGATACCTTCTTTACTGATGAAAAAGACCAGAAATGTCCTTTTTGTGGACCAAACCACCTCTGAAAAATCTGGATGATGCAATTGATTTTCTGGGAATTCAACAAAGGTATTTGGGGCATCCAGATTAGGTGACCCCTTTTTCCTTAACAATTGTTTTTTTTAATTACCTAATATATATATATATATATATATATATATATATATATATATATATATATATATATATATATATATATATATATATATATATATATATATATATATATATATATATATATATATATATATATATATATATATATATATATATATATATATAATACCTAACATCCAAGAGAGGCAAAATGTTTTTTCCATGTCTGGATTGCACATCTGAAGGTTTTTTAGTAGTTCAGCCATGGCACGATTCCACCTCTTGCAAGTGACTGGTTAAATCGAAAAAGTCTCTATAAGTTATTTTTATTTTTTAACATTCTGTCTCTCCCCTCCACACACTCCATGCAGAGTGGAACAATATAACTATAATTTACAACTGATTGATTGAGCAATCAATCTGCAATCCACAGGCTGTGATTTTTTTTATCTACCTCTGGAGGTTTTCGAGACAAGACTGGGTAGCCACTTCTCATGAATGATTTAATTGGAGTTCCTGCATGTTACAGAGCATTGGACTAGACAATCCTTGTTCTCCCTTCTAACTTTATAATTCTGTAATTCTATTGTACAGGATGATCCTTGCTTAATTGATAGATTTTGTACCATCAACTCTCTGCAGCATGGACTGCAGGGGTGGCATTCACTTACCTTCCCTACCGCTTTGCAAATGTGAGCGTGCACAAGCTCTGGTGCTTGCTCTGCTTGCACAAGCCATCTCCCCACATGTGTACAGCCTTCAGCACATGCACTTTTCATGAAAAAAAAGGGCCTAAATGGGATGCCGTAGAGCCGGGCAGGTGGGTGTGGCGGGCCCACCCACGATTTCCACTACTGGTTTGGGCAAACCAGTCCAAACTGGTAGAATACCACCTCTGATGACCTGTCTCCAGAACAATCTCTCTGCTACCTGGTGCTTGAGGTCTCCAATGGTGCATTTATTGCCTCTGAAATTGAGGTCATCCTCCTTTCTTGCTGGCCATCCTCTTCTCTTTCCTTTCACCTTTCCCAACATTCTGGTTTACTCAAGAAAGTGTGTGTCCTAAATAGAAGTTGAGCCTGAGCATTTCTAATTCTACAATTATATTTTTTGTATCATTATCATATCATTTATTTCCCAATGATTTCATGGTTGTTCTGTAAACTGTTGCTTTCCCTACCCTTCCCTTCCTAATTTTCTAACTGCTTTGCTTAGTTTCACAGGCTAACAAGCAAGCACATTTACTTAAAAATAAATTTCCATGTCTCGTTCCTTCGTATTGGAAGCTTTAAGATGTTAGGAGGGAAAAAAACATTGTGCCTTTTCCTATGTCACAGATCAGTGAGGTGCTTATTGTGTTCTGGGAACTCTCAAGAGGCTTTAATTGTCCCTATCAAAGAACCCCCAGTGGGTAAATTTAGCCTTAAACAAAACCAATGGTGCATGTAAGTAAACTAACCCCTCAGTCAGCTGTGAAATGAAAACTGCTGACTGTGGGGTTAACTACCCTGGTTTTTTCTGAGACTGAACTGACACCCCATGAAGACTTCTCTATACACAAGGCCTGCGAGGCTGTTTCAGTTTTCAATACACTCTCATGGTTAGATAGCAAAGAGTGCATCGACATAGGATCAGAAGTGGGCAAGACCTTCTCATCAAATCTGCCTGTTTTGACAGTAACCGGGCCACCCAATTCCCCCCCTTTTTTTCTCTCTCTCTCTCTAGGTTGGGGAAGGGGAAGAAAAATAAATGCAACAGAAGTTGAAGCTAGTGCAAAGGATACTTCAGGAGGTATCATAAAGAAAAGGGGGTCACCTGATTCTCTGAAACACCTGAAGGCAGGACAAGAAGTGGTGGCTGGAAGCTTGTCAAAGAGAGATCCAACCTAGAAGTGTGGAAGAATTTTCTGACAGTGAGAATGATTAATCAATGGAGCCGCTTGCCTCTAGAAGTTTTTTATGCTGCATCATTGGAGGTTTTCAAGAAAACATTGGGTCATCTTATCCAGGATGGAAATAGGACTCCTGCATTGGTTAGGGGTTTGAACCAGTGGTAAAATTCAAATTTTTTACTGGTTCTGTGGGCACGGCTGGTGGGTGTGTCAGGGGGAGGATATTGCAAAATCTCCATTCCCACCCCACTCTGGGACCAGCCAGAGAGGGTATTTACCAGTCCTCTGAACTACTCAAAATTTCCGCTACCGGTTCTCCAGAACCTTCCGGCTTTTTGTTTCCAAGATTCTATGATGTGAGATTATTATTTTTTTAATGGCCACTTCAATGTCCCTTCAATGCAAACCATTCCTGAGTGTGTACTGGTTACTTTTTTATTGATTTAACTCACTAAGCTTCCAATGCCAGTTGTTCACTATTTGCCAGATAAGTTTAATTTCAATGAACAAAATGAAAATTTATGCAGAATAGAGAAAAGAGCTTCTTCTTATTATGCCTTTTTTCCATTATTGAATTAAAAAAAACAGACCTAGTCAGAACAAGGTATATTCTGTTCCCCAAGTTTTTTTCCCTATCCCTTTAACATGAGATTATTATGTGGGGAGGATTTCAGGTTTGCACTTTTACTGTCTGCTGACAATCACTCTTGTTTTATGTGGCAGATATATCGATTAAATTTGTTTTTGTTTTTAATCCCACCTTTTCACTTCATAAATAACTCATGGCATCATACTCCTCCTTCTTTCTATTTTTGCCACAACACCAATGTTGTGTGTTGGGTTGGGTTGAGAGAGAGGGACTATCCCAAAGTCACCCATCCTGCTTTAATGCCTAAGGTGGGAGTAGAACTCTCCTATGCCAGGGTTCCAAGTAACAGCCCCAAAGAAAGAAAACTCTGAGGCTTGAAGTTCCTCAAAGTTCCTTTTTATTAGAGATGTCATATTGGCACATCTGGGAAAACCCAAATATGAAAGGCTCCAGGTTTTCCCCACCCAAGGGAAAGTTCAAGTCCCTGCCCAGCATCCACACGTCCATCACATGGTCCAATCAGGCACCGTCCCAACTGGAGATGCCTCCCAGTCACCTCATCGTAGACGCTGGGCAAGGTGGCCTTGACTCTCTGAGAAAGAATGTTATTTAGACTACATATCTCCCATACTCCATATAATCCGCCCTCCCATTTCCCCACAGTAAAAAATGTGGCAGGCCTGAAGGCCCAATGCAAAAGATGGCTTCCAGGTCTGACAGGCCACCCTAACCCCCTTAGCAGAAAAGCATGTCCTGTAACGAGAATAACACAGGGGATTAATTTCATACACCTAACTACCTCTCCCCCCCCCTCAGGGGGACCCTTTGACTTATCAGGGTACTTGTCATGGAACTGTTTAACTAACCTATCTGCCTTTACATTACAGCTTTTTACCCAGGTAGTTTCAGACAAAGGGTAGCCTTTCCAATGAACTAAATATTGTAATTGACCCCTATATAGCCTGGAGTCTAGAATTTTTTCCCCACTTCATAATGGGTTTCCCCTTGCACTACTATAGGAGGAGGTGGGGGGCAGGTCTGAGGTCTTAGTCTAGAGTAATGTTTCTCAACCTTAGTGACTTTTAAGTCATGTGGACTTCAACTCCCAGAATCCCCCAGCCAGCATATGTTGGCTGGGGGATTCTGGGAGTTGAAGTCCACAGGACTTAAAAGTCACCAAGGTTGAGAAACACTGGTCTAGAGCCAAGGTTTCTAAGTCAGCATCTTTACCTTAACTAAACTGGCTTTATTTTATTTTATATTTTATGTCATCCAATTTGTATGGTTGCCCAACTCACAAGACGTGACTCTGGGAAGAAGGTAGCAAAAGATATAGTTGGCGAGTTAGATATTGCAAGGTAGCCCAAAAGGAATAAATTTAAGAAACCCCTCTGTAAAAACACATTACTTTTTTCTTTTTTTTTTGAAGACTGCCATGGCTGAACATGGAGCAATTTCAAGCTGTCCTGTTTAGGGGGAAACTAGTGAAGTGTTCTCTGCAATGAATATGATGCAGTTCAGACTAAAATGATGGAGAATTGTTCTGTTGTTTGTCCCACAGAAGATTTTTGGGGGGGATTGTCAGCTAAGTGACAGCAGCTGTAATTTGCAGTCAGAAATGCCTCCAGGCAGTGGTATTTGCTTCTGGTTTCCAAACTAAGGAATTGTGAAATTCTATTTCGTGTGTGTGTGTGTGTGTGTGTGTGTGTGTGTGTGTGTGTGTGTGTGTGTGTGTGTGTTTATATATCATGCTAGAGAAAAACTTTCCACCTTTATACCACAGGATATGATATTAGATGAGCACAAAATCTCTCTTGGACATTCTTTTCCCTTTGCTATTGCCATTAATAAAATAGTTACTATTTACTATCTCCCAGATGCTTTCCCAAAAGAAACACAATGAAAGAAAAGTTTCACAGAGTTCAGGTTGGAGCTGCATCATGCTACAATTTCTATACCATGACATCATGGTGTAGAAATTATAGCAGATAGAAACTGGCAAAATTATCCTTCTGATGGTCTGTTTCATGAGAGGCAATGCTGAGATAATAATCACTGGAATTTTTGACAATTAAAAAAAAACTTGGTTAGAAATTCATTAACCACCATTATCTCTTCAGTGATTTTTGAGAAGCATTGAAAAAGTGCTGAATACAGAATAACAGAGTTGGAAGGGACCTTGGAGGTCTTCTAGTCCAATCCCTTACTAGGCAACCCTACACCACTTCAGACCAGAGGTGGGTTCCTATCAGTTCGGTCTAGTTCGGCCAAGTAGGTAGCAACTCAGCCTGCCATGCCCCCGAACTGGTTCTCTCGGGAGCGCCTATGGCACCACCATCTTGTTTTTTGCTTCTGAACAAGCACAGAAGCATTTTTTACTACTGTGCAGCGTATCCCTGAGCAAACCGGCAGTAGGAGCAGCCAGAACCCACTCCAGCTTCAGACATATGGTTATGCAATATCTTCTTTAAAACTTCCACTGTTGGAGTATTCACAACTTCTGGAGGCAAGCTGTTCCACTCATTAATTGTTCTAACTTTCAGGAAATGTCTCCTTAGTTCTAAGTTGCTTCTCTCCTTGATTAGTTTACCACCCATTGATTATTGTTCTGCTCTCAGCTGCTTTGGAGAATAGCTTGACTCCCTCTTCTTTGTGGTAGCTCCTGAGATATTGGAACACTGCTAGCATGTCTCCCCTAGTCCTTCTTTTCATTAAACAAGACATCCCCAGTTCCTGCAACCATTCTTCATATGTTTTAGTCTCCAGTCCCATAATCATCTTTGTTGCTCTTCTCTGCACTCTTTCTAGAGTCTCAGCATCTTTTCTACATCGTGGTGACCAAAACTGAATGCAGTATTTCAAGTGTGGCCTTACCAAGGCATTATAAAGTGGTATTAACACTTCACGTGATCTTGATTCTATCCCTCTGTTTATGCAGCCTAGAACTGTGTTGGCTTTTTTGGCAGCTGCTGCACACTTCTGGCTCATATTTAAATAGCTGCCCACTAGGACTCCAAGATCTCTCTCACAGTTACTACTTTGGAGCAAGGTACCACATATACTGTTCCTGTGCATTTTGTTCTTCTTGCCTAAATAGCAGTAGACTTATATACCGCTTCATAGGCCTTTCAGGCCTCTCTAAGCGGTTTACAGAGAGTCAGCATATTGCCCCCAACAATCTGGGTCCTCATTTTACCCACCTCGGAAGGATGGAAGGCTGAGTCAACCCTGAGCCAGTGAGATTTGAACCGCTGACCTGCTGATCTAGCAGTAGCCTGCAGTGCTGCATTTAACCACTGCGCCACCTTGGCTCTTCTCTAAATGTAGAACCTTACTTTTTTTCACCATTGAATTTCATTTTGTTAGATAGCACCCAATGTTGAAGACTGTTAAGATCCTTCTGTATCTTAAGCCTATCTTCTGGAGTTTGGGCTATTCCTGCCAGCTTGGTGTCAGCTGAAAATATGTGAACTGGAAATGGTAGGGCAAGCATATCCTTAAAAAAGCTACATTTGTTCTCCATGTCATTAAAAATAGGCAGACCTGAAGGACTATCTAATATTATGATATTGTTATTTGTGAAACAGGATCCCCGTTTGGAAACAAAGCAAACAGCTAAGACGTCGCTAGTGGATAGCTCCCAGATTATTCTTTATTTGAAAAGTGACTCTTCAGAGAATATTAGATTCGACTGCGATTCAACCAGGGAATCTATCCTTGGCTATAGGAAACAATAGACTCCTTGTGGGTGATACTTACTGATGGTGAGTGGCAATTTTAAGTTTAGGTATGATAAATTGGATTATGGGGATTTCATGCTGATTAAGATAAAGCTGTGAGAAAGGTTAAAGAGTCTTAAATTAAAACTGAGAGGAGAAATTTGAATAGACTCTAGTGCCTCTATATGAAAGGGAGCGAAGACAAGAAGGAGGTGGGGGGATTCTAAATGCTATCCTAGGTTAATCTACTTGGAAATAAATCACATTAAGTTCAGTAGTTTTAGTTCTAGGTAAATGAATACAGGTTGCACCTTTAATTGTATTTTCCAAACTTCTGAAAGGAATCACAGGTAGCATTTCTTCCATGCTAATTACTAGAAAGCAATGATGGAACAGAAGTATGTCTTTTCTAAGAGCTTTATACATGACCTGACTGATCCTTTTGTGACACCAAATGGAGGTATCTTTGGACATATCACAGCTTATAGCAATAGCGCTTAGACTTCTATACCAGTTCACAGTGCTTTACAGCCCTCCCTAAGTGGTTTACAGAGTCAGCACATTGCCCCCAACAATCTGGGTTGTCATTTTACCAACCTTGGAAGGATGGAAGGCTGAGTCAACCTTAAGGCGCTGAGAATCAAACTGCCAAGCTGCAGGCAGCTAGAGGTCAGCAGAAATAGCCTGCGGTACTGCGTTCTAACCAGTGTGCCACCATAGCTCAATATTATGGGGAATTTCATGCTGATTAAGATAAAGCTGTGAGGAGAAATGCAATGCCTCACTGTTAAAAACAATTTATATCCAATCTCGGAAAGATTACAAATTTACTTTGGCGCCCTGTGACAATGGATTTAGTTGCCAGATGAAGGTTCCAGGGATCTCCTTCCTTAGAGATTGCTGTGAGATTGGCTCACCACTGGGATAACATTACAGGTTAACAAAGTTTGGTCCAGTTGCCATTCTGGCATGGTTGATTGAATCTTGACTATAATTGGCTATAATATTGAATTGGATACATGGGAAAAATTTTGGGGAACAAACTTAAAAATGACACTATCAGTTGCATATAAGGAAAATCAATACAAAATGTTTTACAGATGGCATCTGGCACCAACAAGGTTAGCTAAAATCTCAACAAATACCTCCCCAAAATGCTGGAAATGTGAATCAATACATGGAATATACTACCACTTATGTGAGGAGGCTAAAAAAATTTGGAAAAGGATCAAAAAGTGGCTAGAGGTAATAACAGGTGTTAAAATAGAATGGAAATCTGAAGGGTTTTTTTTATTAGGAATAATGACTGTGAAATATAAAAAAGAAATTCAGTATTTAATATTACATATAATTAAGGTGGCAAGAATTGCCTTTGTCCAGAAATGGAAAAAACAAATTAATTTCAAGCGAAGATGAAATAATAAGAAAGGTTATGGACTGTGCTGAAATGGACAAATTAACAAAAGAAATCCAGGGAAAAGAAGAAACAGAATACTACCAGATATGGGATAAATGGTATAGGTTGATGGAGGAAAGAAACAAGGATCAATGAAGGAAGACAACAAAGCCCAAAAATAGTAGTTAAGGAGAATTAACACACATATATCTATCCAAGTGTTTTAAACTTACTAGAGGTAATCAGCCAATATAGCAGACAGAGGAGTAAGATAAGAGGGTTAAGAATGGTGAAATACAAATGAAATATAATAGAATGGGAAACAGTATAAGGTGAGCGATATTGATTGGCAATTGCTATTAGAAAGAACAGGAAGCTCCCATTCGTATTGTATTGTGTAAATGTGGTGTACGTCTAAGTTTTTGTGTGTGTATTTTACATGTTTGTAAATAAAATTTAAAACTAAAAAAAAAAAAAGAATATTGACTGAAATATTGCAAGCCATTTGGAGACAAACCCCTGAAGTTGGTGTGGCAAGAGTTGGTACATTCCAAAAACTCTCTGACCTGCTAATTTTGCTCTGACTGATGAAGTTGCTTGGATGATGGATGAACAACAAAAAATCTCAGATTAACAAAGTTTGGACCAGTTGCCCTGATTCAACCTTTCAACATCACTAGTTTAGAACACTATGGGGCAAATGGATGACTTCCACAATGCCACTACAACTGTTGATGTTATCATCATCATTATGATTCCTTCCTGTATGTTAAAGATATTTGTTTGTTTATTTATTTATTATTTTCTTATTTATTTAATTTCTATCACTTCCCATTTCACACAAGCAATCTTGTTTTACAAGATTAAAACACAGAAATCCATCAACAACAAACCCCTGGCTAGATTCCAAAGATAAATCATGAACATGCTGACCATCAATAGCATGAAACTCCATCTATCCACCTGATCCAATGTTTGGGGAAACAACCAGGTTACAATGTATAGGTGAAACTCAAAAAAATAGAATATTGTGCAAAAGTTCATTTATTGCAGTTGAAGTAATGAAACTTAAAAGGTGAAACTAATATATGAGATAAGACTCTTTACATGCAAAGCAAGATAGTTCAATCCATGATTTGTCATAATTGTGATGATTATGGCTTACAGCTCATGAAAACCCCAAATCCACCATCTCAGAAATTTTGAATATTACATGCAATCAATAAAACAAGGATTGTACACAGAAAAATATCGGACCTCTGAAAAGTATAAGCATGCATATGTACTCAGTATTTGGTTTGGGCCCCTTTTGCAGCAATTACTGCCTGAATGCAGCATGGCATGGAAGCTATCAGCCTGTGGCACTGCTGACATGTTATGGAAGACCAGGATGCTTCAATAGTGGCCCTCAGCTCTTCTGTATTGTTCGGTCTCATGTCTCTCATCTTTCTCTTGGCAATGTCCCATAGATTCTCTTTGGGGTTCAGGTCAGGCGAGTTTGCTGGCCAATCAAGCACAGTAATCCCACAGTCATTTAACCAGGTTTTGGTGCTTTTGGCAGTGTGGGCAGCTGGAAAATAAAGTCAGCATCCCCATAAAGCTTGTCTGCGGAAGGAAGCATGAAGTGCTCCAAAATCTCCTGGTAGATGGCTGCGTTGACCCTGGTCTTAATGAAGCACAGTGGTCCAAAGTCCTCTTTTCTAATGAGAGCAACTTTTGCCAAAAGCACCAAAACCTGGTTCAATGACTGTGGGATTACTGTGCTTGATTGGCCTCTTCATTCTTCCTCCATAGTCTGGGTCCTTGGTTTCCAAATTGTAGAAAACTGTTTTAGTCTGGCAAGATTCTGTCTGTAGGAGAGCAACAATAAACTACTCAGTAATTCTAACTTTAATGTTCTTGATTCTTTGGGTCTAATACAATCAAACCTGACATATCACTCTTATAAGATAAAGAGTTCCTGGAGTTCAACTCAACCTCTGGTGATGATCAGATCATTATTTTGTTATTTTCTTGTCAAGTTTGCCATTTTCTTGTTTTAAAATCTCTCTGTTTGTGGTATCCTATGGCTTCCAAATACTAACCAGGACCAGACTCGCTTAGTTCTTTGACATCAATTACAGTTGACTAGATTGTTGGGCATACAAACACAATAGTTGTGGATGAAACTATTTAACATCAAAGAGAGAGATTTGTCCATGATGACCAAACTCTTTCTTGCACATTGAAAAGGATTCTCTTTTCTTTACAATAGAAAAACACTTAGCCATCTACTATCAGATATGAGAGAGAGAGAAAACGATAAGCAATCTTATTGGAACCAAGAGTTACCATTTCCTTAAAAAAATATTCTTTAAAATTTCTGAAAGCCACAAAAGGAGTTGCCAAAGTATGCTAACAATCCCAGAAGGGACAAAAACAGCATTTGGAGACTTTTGTGTTTTTAGCTGTTGAAGTAAGGGCAAGACTAGGAAAAAGAGAAGTTACCATGTGATTTATTTTAAGCATTTAAAAAACATTGTGCTAGACAGTTGCCAAATGTCAGAATTGGATATTTCAGGAGCCATGACCCCAAGGAGAACATGTAGACTATGGATCTCCTGGCTCAATCTAGGCTCAATCTGGCTCAATCTAGGGAGTCAAACTATCTTGCAAAGCACCTGAAGGTAGAACAAGAAGCAATGGGTGGAAACTAACCAAGGAGAGAAGCAACCTAGAACTAAGAACAAATTTCCTGACAGTTAGGGCAATTAATTAACAATTAATTTATGATTAATTAATGGAACAACTTGCCTTCAGAAGTTGTGAATGCTCCAACAATGGAAGTTTTTAAGAAGATGTTGGCTAAACCATTTTTCTGAAGTGTAGGGTTTCCTGCCTGAGCAGGGGATTGGACTAGAAGACCTCCAAGGTCCCTTCCAACTCAGTTATTCTATTCTGTTCTGTTCTGTTCTGTTTTATTCTGTTCTGTTCTGTTCTATTCTATTCTATTCTATTCTATTCTATTCTATGATATTGTATCCAAAGCCAGTTGGCTGGGAGAGATGAGGTCCAGATCCCACCCAAATTGATTGATTCATTCCTGCCTGCAGCTTCTCCCGATGCCTGAATTGTCTTCATTGTGTACATAAAAAAACACTGTCATTTTTTGGCTTTCATCAAAACAGACTCCCTCATAGAACAAAAAGGGCTAAACTGCATTCAAAGCAGACACTAAATGCAGTGAATCCTTCCCTTCAGTTCATTAAGTCTGAATGAACACACAAAAATTAATATTCAACTTTCATTCTCATACAGCCAAATTAGAAAGCAGCTAAGAGGGAAAGAATGTAATCTAATTAAACTAATGAGAATTGTGCTAATAAATTGCTCTCCATTAATTCTCCCTAGCAGTTGCGGCAGCTCACAAAAGAATGAAAGGAATTCTATCTGCTCTTTCCTTTCAGGGTTTTTTTTTTCTTCCTTTTATGAAATCCCTGATTCTCCCTTTTGCTGAGAACCTGTTCCCCCATAGATAAGGACCAGAGACTGACAAGTGAATGAAACTGAGCCCAGATGGATTTCTGCTTTTAAAAAAACAAGGCCTGTCACTTGAACTCTTCGGTAAGTTTTTCTGATGGGACCTTCTGGTTTAGCCTTTGGGGAATTTTAATGTGGTATGCTTGTGGTAGAATCTGCAGGTGAAGTGTGGAGAAAAATTAAGAGACTGGCTATCCTAGAATCACTGAAGGGGATGAAGCAGCAGAAAGCAGACTCACCCTAAACCTTGCAGTGCTTATCTAGTTGTTCTGTAGTGAGTGCACTTAGTTGGGTGAGATTCATGTACATAGGCAACTAGCAATAAACATACTACTCTCATCAGTTCACAGTGTTATTCTGGTTCTATGCCCCTGACATGGTATAATACAGTGGTGGCTAACCTTTTTCTAAACATGCACTGTGTGTGCATGTGCGCTATCGCATGTGCGTGCCCACCCACCTGCACATGTGTGAGAGACCTCCCCACCATGCATTCACGAGCGACCCCCATGCAGGGGGGATTTTAACCTTCCCCAGGCTCCAGAGGCTTTCCTAACGCATGGGGATGATCCAAACAACCTCTCCCAGCCCTCCAGGAGGTGGGGGGCATTTTTGCCCTCTCCAGGTTTCAGGAAAGCCTCCGGAGCCTGGGGAGGGCAAAAAACAGGCCCAACTGTCCAATCGAAAGTTCAGGAACAAACTTCCAGTTGGCACGTTGGGCCTGTTTTTCGCCCTCTCTAGGCTTCGGAGGCTTCCCTGAAGCCTGGAGAGGGTGAAAATTGCCTCCTCCGGCCAGTGACGTGCAGTCATGGGAGGCAGGGGAGGCAGAGCCTCACCACTGTCATCATGAAAAGAAAAAATATGTAAAAGGAAAAGGCAAGAGCTGAGGTCAGGCTGACCTAGTTGCTGCCAGAGTCACCATGGATGACTCTGCTTAGTGCTTAACTGTTTAAAAAGCCCTCTACAGGAGGAGGCAGGAGAACGATGTGCTTCATCTAGTCTGACTTTAGGCATTTTATGATCACTCGAGCAGAGTTAAGCAAGTGTTAAAAGCCTAAAAATTCCTGACATAGGTGATGCATGTCGTTCTCCTGCCTCCTCCTGTAGAGGGCGTTTTTTAGAGGGTTTTTTAAACAGTTAAGCAGAGTCATCCACGGTGACTCTGGCAGCAACTAGCTCAGCCTGACATCAGCTCTTGCCTTTTTTCCTTTTACATTTTCTTTCTTTTCATGATGACAGCAAGAGCAGAGTTGAAATCCTCTCTGAAACAGCTGGAAAACGTACGTGTGGGTCGGAGGGAGGGGGAGGAATTCAAACTTCATCCTCCTGGTGCAACTTTGTTTGTTTGTGTGTGTGTGTGTGTGTGTGTGTGTTTGAGAGAGGGGGGAGAGAGGGAGGAAGGACGGGAAGGGAGAAGAAAAAGAAAAAGAAAGAAGGAAACTTATTTCGCAAAGGAGAAAAACAAATGCTGTCACTTTAAATCGGAACTGAGCATGCCTGGCTGTGGAATTCTGGAAGTTGAAGTCCACAAGTCTAAAAAAATTTGTGTCAGTGCCTCACCAGCCATAAACCTCACTGCACATCACTGCCCCCAGCCCTCTGGACGGCCGAAAATCAGCTGGCCGCCATGTGCATGCGCACCACCGGAGCTGAGGACTGCCGAGGGCTGCCGTACTGGCAACTATGGCTCCCTGTGCCACTAATTTCTTCTTAGTTCTAGGTTGCTTTTGTCCTTGATTAGTTTCCACCCATTGTTTCTTGTTCTGCCCTCAGGTGCTTTGGAAAATAGCTTGACTCCCACTTCTTTGTGGCAACCCCTGAGATATTGGAACACTGCTAGTATGTCACCCCTAGTCCTTCTTTTCATTACTTAGACATGCCAAATCTGTATCTGCCCTCCAGAAGTAAAAGATATTATGATGATGGACTACCAGTTAATATGGAAGAGCTCTTGAATTTTGATGCTAAGTGTTTACAAAAATCTTGTTTTGAAAAAGTTTGCTATATATTTTGAATTAAAAATCAAAATGGAAATTGGTATATTTTATTTACTACATTATTTATTTTCTAAATTTGTGTGCCACCCACCTAGCCAAGAGGTGATTCTAAGCAGTTAACAATTAAGTAAAAGCAACATTAAATGTAATAATAATAAATGTATAATGTAAAACATTATAATAATAAATATTGGAAATTTGTCCTTAAAATCTGAAAGCCTAGTAGCTTAGTTTCCATGCTGCAACCCTAACTCCTAATTATTTTTAACTACATTATGTAAGATTGAAATTTCTATATCTGGGATTCAGGAGAAAGCTTGGAGATCCAGGAAGGCAATCTGAAATATTCCAAATATTGGAATTGCTATATCTCCATGATTTCTCATCTTCCTATTTTCTCCACAACAATAACCTGTGAGATAGTTTGGGCTGAGATTAAGTGATTGGCTCATGCACCTGAAGGCAGGACAAGAAGCAATGGGTGGAAACTAATCAAGGACAGAAGCAACCTAGAACTAAGGAGAAATTAGTGGCACACGGAGCCATATTTGCCGGCACGGCAGCCCTCGGCAGCCCTCAGCTCCGGTGCGCATGCACATGCCGGCCAGCTGATTTTTGGCCATCCAGAGGGCCGGGGAAGGCAATTTTCGCCCTCTCCTGCTTTCATGCCTAAGACAGGAATGGAATTCATGGTCTCTAAGTTTTTAGCCTGGTGCCTTAACCACTAAACTGGAGTAGTTCACTAGGTCTTGTCAGAGTTTTGGCAGCATGGCTATTATTATGAGATAAACCCGGGAGCAAAACACAGCACACAAAGCCTTTAGACAATTAATAGTGGTTTATATATACAAATATACAGACACAGACTTGGTAAATAAATCTCTTACCACTCAGCTACAGAGACAAGGAGAGAAATGAGATACATGATGAGAGAGAGAAAATGCCCTCTAATGACCACCTATATATAGAAACCTCTTAAAAGGGTAAATGACTTGTGTGGATCCCATCAGAGTCTTAAATAGGTGATACATCAGGGGTGGGTTCCAGCAGGCACTACTGTCGCTTCGTTCATGTGCACTCTTTGTGTGGACATGCATGCTTCATGTGTGCTATGGGTGCATGTGCAGTGCAATTAAAATCGTTCTGCACATGCGCAAAACTGAAAAACAAGATGGCAGTGCTGATGGTGCCGCCCGGAGAACTGGTTTGGAGGTGTGGCAGGCTTGGGTCGCTGCCGATTCCACCAACCCAGGGTGCCAAACCACTATCGTTTCGGCCAAACCAGTTCAAACCGGTAGGAACCCACCACTGTGATAAATGTATTGCTGAATCATCCTCATTGCATCAGCTTACAGTTTACAGCTTACAATCTTACATCAGCTGGCAGCTATTAAATCCTCAATACCTGACCAGCCTTTTTCCAGGCCAGAGCCATGTTGGCCAGTATAATAGGCTTATTCTGTTCCCCACCACCAAAAACATCACTTGAAGCCAAGATCACAAAACAGAGGTTGTCATACTTTGGTCATATCATCAGAGCTGACTCACTTTGAACTCACTGATCAGCAGAAAAGGAGAAGAGGCCTCCCTAGTATCCCCTGACCGAACACTACAAAAGATGACACTGATATGACCATGGAGGCTCTGAAGGAGGCAGTGAGAGACAGAGGGGAATGGAGAGTGCTCATCCATAGATTGGCCAAGTGTCAGAAACATTGAATGGCTGATGCCACCAATGCCGCCTTAGGCACTAGACCAGGGCTGTCTATCTCACGGCACCACAGCATCATCACGTGATGTATCAGGACTTCACCCCTTTTGCTAAACCAGGTGTGAGCATGGCCAGTACATGATACTTCCGGCCCATGGGCCGCAAATTTGACAACCCTGCACTAGACCAAACATTTTGGCTAAGCACTCCTTATATTTGTCAATAGATGATCAAGTCTTCTAAAGTGTATAAATCAAGGTTTCAGGTTAACTGAATTATTGAGCCCTTTGATTGAGTCTGATAATCTGGTCTGCCTTGTAGTTTTGCCTCTTCCAGATTGTCTCAGTTGCCTGATATTACATGTGTGATGTTCAGGCAGCTAGCATAGAACACGCTCAAGTCTACAAGTGCAGGATCAGAAGAAAGTCAAGTACAAGCTGTTTAGTTTGTTGAGTTTTCTATTTTCAGCTGTAACAACTTCTGGTGGCAGGGTGTGTGCAGCCTTCTTTTCAAAACCGCATCTTACAAACAATCAAGCTTTTGTTTTCTATTCAGGGGATGGACTGGCAATGCAAGAAGTGGAAATACAAAATGACAGGAATTGCTTTTGAACAAGCATAATTGAAGAGAGCAGGCATTGCATTTTAATTAACAGCCAAATGAGATATGTATCAAATTTGCAGATTTTGGGAAAACAAAAATAGCAATTTCAGCAAAGGTTCTGAGAATAAAGAGAAATCTGATCCACTTTATTTAATAAGGCAGCCTGCCTGTGTGACATGATGTTTATGGTTTTTTTTTTAATTATCTCAAAAAAATTATAACCATTTAAATTTGCAGCATTTCTTAACCTAGGAAGTCTGCATATGCATCTTCCTATAATTTGTGTGGTTTTCAATATAAAGTTCCTGAGAGTGTTTTTAAAAACTAATGATTCAGCTTTCATTTCTTGATATTTACATTGTCCCAATGAAACTTCATTATGTGAATTTGTCCAGTGTAAGCACTTTTCAAAGAAACACCACATTTGTACAAGTTTAATTTTTATCATTATGGCAGAGGCACTCATACTAAAATAGTTATAGTTATGGCAGATGCCAACCAAGCAGACTCAATTATTATGAAGTAGAGAGTGGTAGGAAAAGAAGCAATGGATAGAAACTAATCAATGAGACAAGCAACCTAGAACTAAGGAGAAATTTCTTGATAATTAGAAGAATTAATCAATGGAACTGCTTGCCTCCAGAAGTTGTGGGTGCTTCAGTATTGGAGGTTTTTAAGAACAGAATGAACAACCATTTGTATGAAATAATATAAAGTCTCCTGCTTGAGCAGGACTAGAATACCGCCAAGGTTCCTTCCAACTTTTTTTCTGTAGCAAAGTATTAACAAAGTTGGCTCACTTGAGACAAACAGGGTCCCTTTCTGAAATGAGTTTTTTTAAATAGAAATAGGAATAGCTTGAAAACAGCATCTTGCTAAGACAATCAGATCCCTAAGATGTATCAGATCAGATATATCAAAGATGAAGATAGCAATCTTCCAGTGTTTGAGTGGCTGTCACAGAGAAGAAGGGAGTCAACCTATTCCCCAAAGCAGTTGACGGCAAGACAAGAAGTAATGGATGGAAGCTTAACAAACAGAGAGCCAACCTAGAATTAAAGACAAATTTCCTATCAGTGAGAACAATTAATCAATGGAAATGCTTGATTCCAGAAGTTGTGGGTGCTCCATCATTGGAGGGTTTTAAGAAAAGATTGGACAACCATTTGTCTAGAATGGTGTGGAGTCTCCCACTTGAGCAGAGTAGAAGAACTCCAAGGTCCCTTCCAATTGTTATTCTGCATTCTATGCTTTGGCTTCTTTGACACAACAGGAACGAATCCTTTTCATAACAGTAGTCATTGTGGTTGAATCAGTAATAGGAAAGTATGGATTAATATATTAATGCCAGTTCCAGCCATTAATGCCAGTGATGTTACCTTATTGAGTAATGAAACATTTACAAGCAAACAATCAAGTTCAGAAATGACAACGAACTCCACAGTTCAACCATGAGCTTCAGATATTCTCTTCTATTTCAGCCTTAAATTCTGTAGCAATCAATGTCAAAAATGCCACTTAAGCCAACATAGTAATCATAATTATGAGGACCAAAATCCTAGTTCTAAGCAAACAGCAGGTACCAAAGAGGCTTGAGTAAGAGAACTATAGTGTATTCACCAACTTTTTGGACTATATACTTCAATTCCATTGGTAATTCTTATGGATTTCTATAGCAGTGTCAGTAACATTCACCATTGCTATAACACCAGCTCCTATATCCAGCACAGCCTATGGCATTAAGCCAAATACAGTGAGTTGGTTTTGGCCATGTTGAGGAAAAGAAGAAAAAAAATAAAAATGAACTGTAGCTATTTAAAAAAAAATGCTAGTTTCTTCTTTTTCCTCCTGCTTCAAAATGTATCCCCTCTTTCTCTCCACTTTCAGTCATAGGTGGCTAAAGCATTTGAAGCCTTTTGGTGCCAGAATCACTGAAGTGACCAGGGAAGGACATTTATTTTGATTAGCCTGCCTCATTACACAAACATAAATGTTATTTAAGCAAATGTAATCAAGCTGTCTTCTCACTGTTCCAAGGAGGTCCACCATGGCCTGCTGACAGAGCACGCCAGAGGACCCAGTGTGTTGGCAGATTTGTCACTTGTTGGGTTTTCATGCAGAATCACTTTAATAAAGCATTTATCACAGTCTGGACATAAAAGACTCACAAAGAGAGAGAGAGAGAAAGAAAGATGGAACCATAGAGCTGTGCTGGAGATAAGCCCTGCAATGGTCTGGAGGCAGCAAATGGGATTAGTCAGTGGCCATCGTTGAGACAGAAGAGAGGTTTATAAAAGTGATGCTGCTTTTCTCATACAGCCCCATGGAACTGATATGATCTCTTATTTTTCTTTCATTTGTTGTTCTTTATGTTTGTTTTTATGTTTATTGGATTTATATGCCACCCTTCTCCCAAGGACTCAGGACGGCGTACAACATAAAAGAAAACACATATTACAAAAATTAAAAAGGACATTAAATAAAGCATCCCAAAAAACCCCAATTGATATTTACAATAAAAATTTAAAAATTAAATTAAAATTAACAACCAAATTAATCCTATATTTTATTCTATTCAGGCCAGGCCGGCTTGTTGGAAAAGCCAACTTTTTAGGGTGCATCGGAAGGACTGGAGGTCGGGGATTATGCAAAGCTCTGGGGGCAGCTCATTCCAGAGGTAAGGTGCTCCCACAGAGAAGGCTCTCTCCCTGGGGGTCACTAGCCGACACTGTCTGTCCGACGGCACCCTGAAGAGGCCAACTGGACGGTGGGAGGCTACCAGTGGCAGTAGGTGGTTTTGCAGGTATCCTGGGCCTAAGCCATGGAGCATTTTAAAGATCATAATTAGTACCTTGAATCACACCCGGGAGACAACTGGCAACTAGTGCAGGCCACCTAAAAGGGGTGTAACATGGGAGCACATAGGTACCCCCATGATAACCCCTGGCATGGATGTTGCAAAGTCTAGAACTATTGCTCCTCTAGTAGTAGTTGGTTGTAGGTGGTATGCCCCGGTATGGGTGTACCAGAGCCTACCCGGAGCACCGGATACCATTCTGGTACAGTGCTCTGGAGGGCCCACTCACCTGGCCAAGCTCCTTACTGGTCTTTTAAGTCTTCCATGATTCCATGCACATACAAGGTACATACAACACCTGCGCAATGCTCTACTGAGCAGCTGGAGCATCGCGGAGGCTTGTGGAAGTGGTAAGACACATACACATGCTGTGTGCATGTGCATGCATCCATGTAGATATTGCTGGCCCCATTCCAATTGTACCGGTTGAAACAGGATCCGGAACCCACAAATGTCCTCTAGCTATTGTCAATAGGAAGTCCTATGAAATGTAAGGGACCTACAGTCTTCTCAGAAGGAAATCATGGACACTGATGCCATCATGAGTGTTACTTAATGCTTGCTTCATGTCTCATTATTTCTAAGATCTTTCCATCAACTTTTAGATGTTCTCCTGTTTTACTGAGGTGCAATCTCTCCAAAAATCAGATAAATCAGCTATTGTGTTTGACAGACATCACAGCAAGGGGGAATGCTATCTGGCAACGCAAGCAAGGCTCTCTAACTCCTCATCATCAGGTCTCTTAATGCAAAACAAAACCCTGCAACAAGCACTTAGAGCAGGGGTGTCAAACTCACATCATCACAGTGGCGTCACGTGACGTATCAGCAATTTCCCCCCTTTCGGTAAACCAGGTGTGGGTATGGACATCATATGTTGCATCCGGTCCGTAGGGCGCAAGTTTGACATCCCTGACTTAGAGACTTTCGGGTGACAGAATCACACTTGCTTCAATAAGGAGTTTTGATGCAAGAATTAGAAGTTAAGTACAGTACAATGTTGAGTGATAGGAACCTGTTTTTAGTGTGTTTATTTACAGTGTGTAAATTTTAATGTTTAACCTTCAACCTGTTTTTATCAAAAAAATGGAGTCTCTTTAAACATTCTGGATCTCTGTTTTTGTTTTGTTTTTTTCAGAGGCCATCAAGACTGGGCTGATGTTAATGAGACAACCTATTAATAAACTTGCCTCCCATCTGTTGATTTTTTGGGGAATGGTAGTGGTGAAATCCTCCTGCTTTTTTCTTCCAAATTCTTGCACTGTCTCTCCTCATTTCTAGCATTGTCAACAGATCCTAACACTGTCACAGCTGGGAAGTGGCAAGAGAAGGTAGGGAGGAGCTTTAAGGCTCCAGAGCTAGCTATTTATTCTTCATCCTCTCAAGTTTCCTTTCTGGTCTTGGCAGCCTCTGGAGCAGCTGCCTGTTTTGGAAGAGTTTTTTTTTTTTTTTAAATGGGGTGAGATGGCTGTTCAGCTGCTGGGTCTCCAACTGCACAGTCCACAAATTACCTCACTGAGATCAGAGAACTGCCAGGGATGGGTAGAGAGCCCAGTATGAATGAACTCCTTTCTTGCACTGATAATAGTAGACTGGCTTGGAAACACTGCCCAGAGATCAGAAGGAACCAGTGCCACAAAGGGCTTAGGTGGCCAATAAGAGGTAAAAGTAAAGGTTCCCCTCGCACATATGTGCTAGTTATTCCCTACTCTAGGGGGTAGTGCTCATGTCCATTTCTAAGCTGAAGAGCCAGTGCTGTCCAAAGATGCCTCCGTGGTCATGTGGTCAGCATGACTCAATGGCAAAGGCGCATGGAACAGTGTTACCTTCCCACCAAAGGTGGTTCCTAGTTTTCATGCTTTCAAACTGCTAGTTGGCAGAAGCTGGGACAAGTAATGGAAGCTCACTCCTTTACATGGTGCTAGGCATTCGAACCGCTGAACTGTCAACCTTTTGATCAACAAGCTCAGTGTCTTAGCCACTGAGCCACTGTGGTCCTTTATAATTTACGAAGTCGGCAGGCCCAATTCCCTGGCTACACAATCCCAACTATCATTAAGTAAAACATCCATAGGTAGTGTATGTAATGAGGCATGCGTTGGGAGAAGAAGAAGAAAAAATGCTACTTGAGAATAGGATCAGGTAAACAAAACCTTAAGCTGCCTTTGGGGTGGCTTTGGTGAGGATCAATGAAAGATAATATCATGAAAACATGACCTACAAAAATTCTTATTGGGGAATCTTCTTGCTATGGATATGGGGAGATAAGGATAAGGTCAGACCTGGAAGCCATCTTTTACATTTGGGATTTCAGGCCTACCACATTTTCTAGTGGGAAAATGGGAGGGGGGATTATATAGAGGAGTGTGGATGATATATAGTCAAAACAACATTCTTTTCTCAGAAAGTCAAGGCCATTTTGCCCTGCAGCTGCAATGAGGTGACTGGGAGACATCTCCGGTTTTGGATGGTGCCTGATTGGGCCATGTGATGGACATGGGCAGGGACTTGAACTTTCTTTTGGGTGGGAAAAACCTGGAAACTTTCTGATTTGGGTTTTCCCAGATGTGCCAATATGGCATCTCTAATAAAATGGAACTTTGAGGAAATTCAAGCCTTGGAGTCTTCTTTCATTAGGTGTGTTACTTGGAACCTGACAGATGATCCATTAGAAAGGAACTCTTGGTGAAACTGCCTTGCTCAAGCCTATGAGGAAGTCCCCTCTGTATCCTGTTTGGCCCTCCTGTGAGAAAAACCAAGTCTACTTTTTCATTGGTGCCCTCTAGGAACACAAATGTCCACAGAAAATGTGAACTGCATCTGAGTGATAGTCTCCCTGAGCCTTAAGGATCTCATGAACAGGGATGTACCACAAACGTGGGCTCCCACTATCCCAAGAGACACTTAAGAGCAAATCTCTCTATTTGTTACCTCATCCTTTTAACTGGAAACAAGAAAAAAGCCAGAAGGGAGCCAAGAGAAGGAGAGAAGCATAAATAATCTTTTTCAATCATGCCCAGAAGGAAGCAGTCCAGCACTCTGTAAAACCGGAGTACTTTGCTTAAAGTGAGCTCTTAGTGTTTTGTTTGTCAAACTGCTACGTCTTTGTTTACAGGTTAAATCCCAGCTGCCTCATCCTCTTAATGGTCTTTAAATTAAAGTTGACCTTCCAATTTAGATCTTTTCAGAAGTTCATCGATGATAATTGCTGAACAGAATAACAGAAGGGCAACTAGATGGAACAACAGCAATTCTATGTCTTGTTACATGCATTCTATGTTCCATATTTATTACTCATATCTAGTCGGTTTCTCCCTCCCTCCCTTCCTTCTCCTTTCCTCCTAGATCTATCAAAACTGCAGAAATCTTTGAAGATGTGATGCAAACATCATTTCAAAACTCATCGTAACTAACTAATATCTTCCCATTCAACACACCTAGTATTTAAAGAGGGAAATCAGCTGCGGCTTTTTTTCTCCAACAGTCCCTTCCAGCAGTTCCACCAGTAGTAGCGAAATTGATGAGAAAGCTCCTGGGACTGCTCCATTTGCTTCAGCAAGATGAATTCTTTTACCTCCATATCCCTAATTGCCCTACTGAAATGAACTGAGACAGCTCATCATTGTTTTATATGCACTGTGTGATGGCCACGATGGCTTAAATAGCTTGTTCTGACTTTATGAGTCTAAGATTCTGTAGATCAATAAAAAAAGTGTATGAAAGATGGATGGATGGATGGATGGATGAATGGACAGACAGAAGGAAGAATTAATTAATTAATGGAATCAAGTCCTATTCTGCAAGACATAAGTAAGAAACTTACTTGTTTGGTGGTGATAAACCCTTATTGACAAACGTGTCCCGAACATGATGAATGACACCAGGCCCACACCCACAATAGCCACACAGAATATCACCACCAAACATCCACAAAGAAAACAGACAAAAACACAAACTGATGAGGAGGCACGACCCAGAACCAGAAGCCAGACTGCAAAAGCACAATTAGCCTCTTTAAAACCCCTCCTACCCCTACATGAAACACAACCCCCCAAACAATCAGAACAGAACACACCTCCACCAAATAAGGACACACCTCCACCCAATCAAGACACAGCCAAGCCCCCACCCAATCAGTTCAAACCCCCACTGGCAGTTAAAAGGAAGAAACAGCCGAGATCTCACACTACTCCTGGAAACACCAAGCCTGAAGTAGCCCGAAGCAGCCTAAAGATGACGAATGACACTTCGTCGAAACGTCGCCAAGACATCTCCAATTCTACGCGGGAGAAAACCCGAACAACTAGAGACCTATATATATATATATATATATATATATATATATATATATATGTATGTATGTATGTATGTATGTATGTATGTATGTATGTATGTATGTATGTATGTGTGTATATATATATATATATATATATATGTATGTATGTATGTATGTATGTATGTATGTATGTATGTGTGTATATATATATATATATATATATATATATATATATATATATATATATATATATATATATATATATATATATATATATATATATATATATATATATATATATATATATATATATATATGATTTTTTACAACCCCTGGTAAGCTCCAATTATGGGAGGAAGCTATATATATATGCAATACAGCACAGGTTCGATTCCCAGTAAGGGTATGGCTAGCTGATGAGAGCTAAATAGCTTGAAATAGATCTATACTAGTCTCCCTTTATTTATTTATCAGCACAAATAGAACAAATGTAATAAAAAGGCAACAGTAAAACAGTAAAAATATTGGGTTTCTGCCTGGATGGTCTCTTGTGACGAGCCGAAGGACAGAGAATGGAAGTAGTGATCTTCCCCCCATATTTGGGCATTTCTTTAAGAAACAGTGAGACTCGGATAAAATTACTTCTCTATGGCTTTCCTTCTGAAATGTGTTTATCTCATCCAGGTTTTCATCTGAGAGTGGCCAGCCATTTCTTTTTTTTAAAAAAAGTTTTTATTTCTCATATATACATTCACATACAATCTCATACCTAATATTAATAATGTGTATTATCTTTTAACATTTATAACAATTTTTCTCCCCTACAATTATCAATATAATCAAGCTTGCTTTTCTACCATCCCATACACCCCTCTTATTTTACATCAACCCTACTTCTTCCTTCCTTCTCCTCTCCTTCTCTACTTTCTTGCTTCCTCCTCTCCTTTTCCTTCTCTATTTCCCCTTCCTCTCCCACACTCCTCTTCTCTTCTTCCCTTTCCTACCCTCTCTCTTACTTTTACTTCCCCTGAGAGTGGGCATTTCTGAGAAGGGCAGGGGTAGCCATATCTTCCCTTGTTTGAAAAATAATGATATGTGACTCTCACATAGGATAAATTAGTATTCAATGATAAAGGTGAAATTTCATTTTAATCTCTCTGTAATATGCATCCCCTTTTATTTTTCCCTTAGGATATTTGGGGCCATATAGAATGAAAGGTTGCACCTGTAATTTAAATGGCTTGGGGGTAAAGCTACAGAATCAGATATAAAACAGGTTCAGAAGTTCACAGGAGCAATGTTAAAATTAATTGAGGTTCAGCAAAGTCTTAGGCAAATAACAACATCCTCAAAGGAACAATTATTTCCTTGGAGGAAATACGTGTAAAACTGTATTCAAGCAGGATGAAATTGGAACCAAATCAAGCTAATCATTCCATTTCTTCTTAAGTGACATGTTAAAGATGGAAGAGAATGGCTTGCCAGGTTTCTTTCACCTTTGCTAAATGAAGTTGGCAGATTTAGCAGATGGCACCGCAGTTCAACTTCAGAAACTAAGAAGATTTGAACCTATTTCGATGGCTGAAGATTAGGAAATTCCAATGCTGTTGGCTAGAAGGAGAAGCTGAAAATAAGGGGGGAGGAAAGTTGCTTCCTGGAAGATAATTTTAAATTATTTCTATACTTCTGTCAAGAATCTCTGGACCCCTGCATAACTGGATAGTCATGTTCCTATCAAACAGGTAGCAAATGGTCAAAATAGGGAGGGTCCTATCAAATCCAGCATCAGTTAATAGTGGTGTCCCCCAAGGCAGTGTCTTAGAATCCACATTCTTTCTGTTTTATACGTACGTGATCACATTAAAAGCAACTGCTTCCTCTTCACCAATGACGTAAAACCATTTAACACCACAGACAATGCTCCTATCCTACAATGTGACCTAGACTATGTGTCAGAATGGTTGCACAATTGGCAACTCCAAATTTCAACAAACAAATGTTACGTCCTGCACATTGTGAAAAAAAATCAGAACACTAAATACAAGGGAACGCTCTCATAGACAACGCTCACTCTGTCAAGGATCTAGGAGTACTTATCTCAAATGATTTAAGTCCCAGATCTCACTGTAACATTATTGCCAAAAAGGCATTAAGAGTTGTTAACCTTATTTTGAGAAGCTTCTTCTCTGGTAACATTGAATTGTTAACTAGGACGTACAAAACCTTTGCCAAACCATTTCTCAAATACAGCTCATCCGCCTGTACAGTGAACCCATACTGTATATCGGACATTAATACAATTGAGTGGGTTCAGAGGTATTTCACAAGAAGTGTGCTCCATTCCTCTGTTCACAATAGAATCCCTTATGCCACGAGACTCGAAATTTTGGGCTTGGACAATCTGCAACTGCTCTGCCTGCAGTTGGACCTAAGCACAGTACACAAAATTGTCTGCTCTAATGTCCTACTTGTGAATCAGTACTTCAGCTTCAACTGCCATAATAGCAATAGCAATAGCAGTTAGACTTATATACCGCTTCATAGGGCTTTCAACCCTCTCTAAGCGGTTTACAGAGTCAGCATATTGCCCCCAACAACAATCCAGGTCCTCATTTTACCCACCTCGGAAGGATAGAAGGCTGAGTCAACCCTGAGCCGGTGAGATTTGAACAGCCGAACTGCAGAACAGCAGTCAGCTGAAGTAGCCTGCAGTGCTGTATTTAACCACTGTGCCACCTCGGCTCTCTATAATACATAGGCAAACAATCAATACAAACTCAAGATAAATCACTCCAAACTCAACTGCAGAAAATACGACTTCAGCAACAGAGTGGTCTAGAATGCTCTACCTGACTCCATTGTTACATCCTGAAACCCTCACAGCTTCAACCTTAAACTGTCAGCTGTGAACCTCACCCCACTCTTAAGAGGTCCTTAAAGGGGGCAGCATTGCAGGTTAACTCTGTCCACAGCCAGAAGTTCGATCCTGACTAGTTCTGTTGTGGTCCGCTGCGGGCCTGTGGTGCTGGGACTAAGTGTACGCTTTTTACTGTTTCAGGAAGCCTAGGTCAGAACAGGTTCCAGGTTGACTCAGCCTTCCATCCTTCCGAGGTTGCCAAAATGAGAACCTAGATTGTTGGAGGGGGGGCAATATGTTGACACTGTAAACCGCTCAGACAGTGCTATAAAGCACTTTGGGGCAATATATAAGTCTAAGTACTGTTGCTGCTGCTATGTTCATTAAGTCATGATAGTCAAGCTCAACTTCAGGGAGATTTTAGATTTATTAAAATATTTTGTCTATATACACCATAGTAACTATTAACCTGTTGTTTCCCATTCAAGCAATTGTATGTCACTCTTTTCAGAATTGGAAATGGACATGCAAGGGATTAGCTCAGCCTTTTAATACCAATTATTTCCATCCCCCTCCTTCCTAACATTTCTTTTTCCTTTTGTCTCAAAATTAAAATGTAAGCTAAAGTCAATTGTTTTTTCTTTTATGTCTTTATGCCGCAATAGATATCAGTGATGCTCTGTTAAAAGGAATAGAGGAAGGAAGGAAGTAAATTTGCAGAGAACATCAAAGTTATTCTTAATTCAGTGTAATGTGGGGCTGCTGTAAAAAAGACAAATTCCATGCTTGAAACACTAGGAAGGAAATCGAAAATAAAACAACCAATAGAATAATGCTTTTATATAGATCTGTGGAGAAAATGCACTTGGAATACTCTATACAATTCTAGTTACTATGTCTGAGAAAAGATCTTGTAAAGCAGAAGAAGGAAAATAGTGTGATCAACATAGAAGATGTCATTTTCTTAGGAGATTAAAGAATATATTTTTTGAAGAAAACATTTGTAACATTTTAATGGGCAAATGAGGAATGATGTAGTAGAGTTAGAAACTGGGCTTATCTAACAAAACTAAATGCTAGGAGATCCAGGACAGATAAAAAGGGAGTCAACATTTAGTGCATTTCCAATTTAGCATATTTTAAGATGTCAGTCCAGAAATACCCCTAAAATAATGGACAAATCTAGTGTATTGAAAAATAGTACGGATAAGGCAACTTTATGTTAATGTTGCATAATTCATTGTGATTTGAGTAATGGCATCATTTCACAAGTGACACACATTATCTTTTTGTCCATTTGTGTCATTTGTGTAAAGCCCTCATTATGCAAATGATTCAAAGAGCTGTGATTTTTGCAATGTAATTAACATTCAGGAGAAGCAGGTCCCTTCCCACAGGTTCATTTAATCAATATTTCACTTACACTTTTTCCCTACATAACAGTAAAAAAATGTTGTCATCAAATAAGATGGATACCAGTTCTGATAGCTGTAAAATATGGATTGTGTGCCATCAAGTCAGTGTTAACTCTTAGGTGCTACATAGATAGATAGATTTTCTCCATAATGATCTAGCCCTGACTTGGTCTTTCAGGTCTTCCAACAATAGACCATTGCTATTGTTACTGTGGTGGAATGTAGTCTGGATCCCCAGGTTCCTCCTTAGAAGTTATCAGAGTATATCTTTAATGATGTATGCTGTTGCTTTAGTTTGGCAAGATTTCTGTCTATAGGAGAGGAACAATAAAGAATACTTCTTGGGAGTAACTATTTGGGTCCTTCTTGGTTCTGGAGACCTAACATTAACTAAATTCATCCACTGTGTTGTTGATCATACTCTTCTCATTCCCTCCAATTTTTCTAGCATTGGAGTCTTCTCTAGAAAGTTAGTTTTTTAAGGGGACTAGATAAATTCATGGTAGAGCAAGCTAGTTTTAACTATTAGTTTTGATGGTGTATATTAGCTTATTAATCACAGGTCCAAATACCAGCTATTAGGTTTATTCGATTTATATGCGGTTTATTCGATTTATATGCCGCCCTTCTCCCAAGGACTTCAGCTATTAGGGATATATCATTTCCATCCATTCATGTAAATCTCCTTGTGTTGATACAACATATATACATGACTAGTCGATAATCAGGCGTTGCCCGGGTATTTATTTATACGGGGAAAATGCCTGGACCAAATATAATTTCTAATGTTGAATTTTCCCCCTTACCAGAGGAAGCTCCCTTAGGCAGTAATGTGAAGCCGTTACAATGGCAACTCCACTGTGCTGTACAGTAGACGTCAGTACAGCAGTATGACACAACAGGCTGTATCTTAACAGAACACCCCCCAAGGGGTGTTAGGGGATGTTTTACACCCACTGTAAGACACCACTGTGGGGGTGTCTTACCCCCCACAGTGTTTTCCTCCAGAGGATAAGTCATCTGTGTACCAAGTTTGGTTGAAATTGCTTGAGGCATTCCAGAGTTATGCTGAACAAAAAAAGAGAAGAATTATAAGGGTCATTCCGACAATAAGTTGTCATCTATAGCAAGAATTTCAAGGGGTGCATAAATTTGATGAGAATTGTTAGAGAAAGTGCTTCACATGTACCTGGAGAGTGGAAATGTAACTTGAGCAAGAACTAGTGAAGCTGTTTGCTGCAACTTGCAAGCAGCGGGTTTATAATAAGAAATAAATAGAAGATAGGCAAAGCTTAACTCCTATCTAAGTACATCCTTTTAAATGAGAGTCAAGAGAGCAGACGTGCAAGGAAAGGCAAACATAGGAAGAAAGCACTTGGAGATTAGCACACTCATAAACAAGTAAGAGAAAGGAAAACAGAGAATGCAGAGGCCATCGGTAACTTTCTGTCTGCCCCCTGCTGCCCCTTGGGGTGAATAGGTTGTGAGGTATTGAAAGACAAGGCAATTGAGGTCATGCCTCCAACAGGACAAGGAATACTTGACCTTTGAATAACTTGTCAGAAGAGAACTCTTAAAAGCAGGGGTGTCAGTGTATGTTGGGGGGAGGGAGAGAAAAACTAATTAGACTTAATGTATTTATGAAAATTAAATGAAGATAAATACAAGGGCTGTACTCACTCTCTGAATATTTAACAGTTTCCATATTCTATCACATTTTTTTTTAAAAAAAAAGTTATTTGGAAGGTGTTCAGGAATATGGGAATGAGGCACAAACAGCGTGTGACCTCAAAGGGTAGATCTCAGATGCTAGCATCCTGTTCAATTCACTATATCTCCACTGTTGCTTACAGGACCAAAAATAGCACAATCTAACCTTTTAATATTTCGTCCCTGGAATGTATTTATTACTACAAAGGTCAGAAAGATCAAATGAAATAACGGAAGAGCAAAAGCCATGGTTTCTCCAGTGCCATGCATGGCTAGGAAAGCTGGGAAAGCGGACAATCAATCAATCAATCAATCAATAATAAGGAAGGAAGGAAGGAAGGAAGGAAGGAAAGAAAGAAAGAAAGAAAGAAAGAAAGAAAGAAAGAAAGAAAGAAAGAAAGAAAGAAAGAAAGAGTTTTTTTTTAATCATGGAAGAAGGGGATGGAAATTAGTGGTGGGTTTCAACCCTCTGCCCACCCGCCCCACTGCCCAGCCAAGATTCTACTCGTCTTGAAGACGACATCATGGAACTCGCCGCTGCTGCTGAGGGAGGGGCCAGCTGGGCAGCACCCCCCCCCTCCTGGGCCGCAGCCCTGCCCAGCCCGCCCAACAAGGAGAAGGAGACGATGGCATGTTACTTGGCAGTGGGCAGGGCTGAGGTGGGTGCGGCGCTGCTGCCTTTGCCCTTGGGGTTCTTCTTGTGGGACATGCTGGCTAGTGCTGCTTCAGGGTGCCCTGGCCACCAGCTCCTCTGCACACAGCCCAGCTCCCAGCACCACTGGCATCCCGTCTGGTGCTTGTCCTCGGCAGCATGGTCTGTCTCCCCCACCCCAAAAAAAATCAACCACCTGTCTCTCCAGATGATCTTGAAAACCTGTGAGATTGCTTTGGGAGGGGGCTTTAAGGCTGCAGGCTCTGAGGTTGCAGTCACCCCGAGATGAGGGGGGGATGCTGTCCATCTTCCCCCTCCCAAAGCAACCTCACAGGTTTCCAAGATTATCTGGAGAGGCATTTTTTTTAAAAGAACCCCCGAAAAAGCCGCAATATCTGGAGAGATGGTTGGTCAGTCTTTTTTGGGGGTGGGGGATTCCCCAGAATCAGCACCCTGAAGAGATCTTTGCAGGGCTCTGATGGCTGAAAAGTGTGGCACAAGGGACAGAAGCCCCCAAACCCAGCATAGAGACTTAGCAAAGGAGGAGGCGGAGAGCTGGGTGGAGGAAGGGAGAAACCCTAGTTCAGGGACTTCTGCTGGGAGGGAGGGATTCCTAAAACCAGGTTGCCCAGCACCCCAAAGAGATCCATGCAGGGCTCTGGCGGCTGCAAAGCACAGCATGAGGGGCAGAAGTCCCTGAACTCAGTGAGGCAACACAGCTCCAACAGTAGCAGTGCAGCTTCTTGCAGCAGCACACCACCCTGATCAACCTGCCTTATGGCACCCTCTGCAGCCCACTCTGCATGGAGTCGAGTTGGCAGCAGGCAGCCCTCGCTAGGGTTTCCCCCTCCCTCCACCCAGCTCTCCACCTCCTTCTTTGCTTAGGCTCCCCGCTAAGTTTGGGGGCTTCTGCCCCTCGTGCCACACTTTGCAAGCATGGTGAGGTGGGGGGAGAGAGAGAGAGATCAAGCGGTGACTGGGCGAGCGGGGGGAGCGAGGGGGGGCAGCATTCTGTTACGGTGCCATCAGATGAAGGGGTACTGAAAGGCACGCTAAATTTGATGAACGGGTATGCCTGTACTGTACCATACTGGCAGAAACCCATCCCTGATGGAAATCCATTTCTATGTCATTGCCAGGAAAATTAATGTTCTCTTTTGGTCCCCAAGGGTAGAATTCTGTTTGTGAGAATCAGGATCAGGCGGATAGATGGTAGCAATGAAAACCTTGGGATGTCCGTGGAAGAGTTAGAAGTTATAACAAGGCACTGGGACCATGTTGATGAATCTGGCATGGTGTGGTTGATTGATAGATGCAAATTTTAGCTTAAACTCAATGTATTTTTTTTTAAAAAAAATAGCTTATGTTGTTTTAATTATATTATGGCCAGTCATATATATTTGTTAAACAAAAAACAAAGTAAAGACTGACCAAAATGGTGAACATTTTTTCATATACTCATCTGAAGTCAAAACTGACAGGGGCACCTGATTAACTACAATAAAAATTGGAATGAAAAGATGGGGAGGGAGCATTTTCTTAAAAAGAATGAGCTATTTAAATAAGCATTCCTTGATATTAAATATTTATGTAAACTTGCATTATCAAAATCTTTTTTCATAAAAAAGTAAAACAAAATAAAAAAAATAACTGTAAAGGTTATTTCAATTTAATTTGCATTTAGATTTCAAGTCAGGTTATTCTACAGTGGAAACATGCTAAAATTAAATCTGTAACATGCATTGCAGCATCATGATCAAATTGCACCTTACAGCAATTTCTGTTTCAATGTACATGCTGCCTGCCTCTTCTTTCTTCCCCATCATGGGTAAGTAAATTTGCAAAACCTTTCACCATTCCTTTTATTGTACCTATTAGTAAATCAATGAAGAGTCAGAAGAAGGATTGTGTTCTTCAACAGCTGAGGCATGCACACACAAAAATGGGAGAGTGTTATCTTCTAATGCTAAGCTTAGAAAAACCTGTCTAGCAAACATTCTCCTTCTCTTTAGCTTCATTGGCTAGATCTGGCATAAGGAAAATAAATGACCAATAGTGGCTGCTCCATATCTTTATTATTATTTTCTTCAGGAGTCATTTGATCCATGGGTCATCACTGCTATGCAAAGGCTATATTGTCCATCAGGAGGCTTCTTGGTGTCATCCAAGGTTTCATTCATCACCTTTTAAGCCCTTCATGGCACAGGCTGGGGTGGGCTTCCAAAATTTTAGCAAGGGGTTTTCTGTCTGGTTGCTGGGTGGTTGTTGCCTAGTTGGCCTCCTGCATCATGGCAGCAGGGGGGATATGGCAGAGCCGAGATGGCACAGTGGTTAAATGCAGCAATGCAGGCTACTTCAGCTGACTGCAGTTCTGCAGTTCGGCTGTTCAAATCTCACTGGCTCAGGGTTGACTCAGCCTTCCATCCTTCTGAGGTGGGTAAAATGAGGACCCGGATTGTTGTTGGGGGGCAATATGCTGACTCTGTAAACCATTTAGAGAGGGCTGAAAGCCCTATGAAGCAGTATATAAGTCTAATTGCTATTACTAATTGCTATTTTTGCCCTCCCCAGGCTCCAGAGGCTTTCCTCGAGCCTCTGGGAGGGTGAAAATGGCCTCCCCAGGCTCCAGAGGTCTTCTGGAGGCCAGAAACAGGCCTGTTTCTGGCCTTCTCAAACTTCTGGTAGGCCCATTTTTCACCCTCCCCAAGCCTTCGCACATGCCCTGCTCTTACTGGCCTCCAAAAGAGGCTGTGGGAACTCCTGAGAGGGGAGGGGAGGGGTGGGCAGGGCCAGCCAGGAGTGGGATTTGGGGGTTCTCCAAACTGCATAGAATCTGAACCCCTGCAAACTTGCAGCAGCCCACCCCTGGATAGGATCTGGTTATCTGATAGATCGCCCATCTCCAATTGTCTCTACCTGCCTGGCATGTCTGTCCAGAATGTGTGAATTCTAGGTCTCCACTACTAAATGCTGCCATTTTGAGGAGTTGAGAAAATAAAAGGAGAACATTTGTAGCTCAGCATTGACATGAGGCGCTCTCTGAGTTTGCTTATTGTTCTTCCAGACATTTCATTACCCAAACTACCATATTTTTCGGAGTATAAGATGGACCTTTTTCCCTCAAAGAAGAGGCTGAAAATCTGGGTGCATCTTATACACTGAATACAGAATTTTTTGCCTCTTGAAAACCTGCCCCCTTCACTAAAATGGTCGTGCATAGCCTTTAGGAGGTTTTCAGAGTGTTCCTGGGGCCTGGGAGGGCAGAAATGAGCAAAAAACTTGCCATTTTTGCTCAATCCCCCCCAGCCCCCAGGAGCACTCTATAAGCCTCCTAAAGGCTATGCATGCCCTTTTTTTTTGACAAAAAATGGGTCCGTTTTTTGCTTGTTTGGGGGGCCTCCACCCCCCAGGAGCACTCTACAAGCCTCCTAAAGGCGATGCATGCCCCTTTTTTGAAATAAAATGGGCCCATTTTCATGAAAAATGGCCCATTTTGGAGAGGTATGCAAGGTGCAAAAACTTTTTTAAATTGGCCTGTTCAAACTCTAGGTGCATCTTATACTCTGAAAAATATGGTAGGTTACATCATCAGAGCTAGTAAGGAGTGGCATTTGGTGTCAGTTTATAGTCTGGTGGATTTCCATGTCAGTATTGGTGGGAGTGGTTTTAGAGATTCTTTGGTTGGGCTGTTTACCATTGTCTCTTTGGAAGTTTCTTGATTAGGTATTGTTTACTTGATTGTTGGTCTTGGAGTTAACCTCTGCTGATCTGGGTGCTCATTGCTGGTGGAGAGGTACTTGTGTCTTTTTATTCTTTTTTTTTGGGGGGGGTATATTTTGCATAGTATATAGATGTTGTTAATGTCTATGTGTCTATTAATGGCTGATTTCTCATAATGCCAAGCTTCCAGAAATTCCCTGGTAGTTTTAGCTTGGTCTAGGATGGTCACAGTTGAGAAAATGTCCTCTCTGTTGTTTTCCCCTCCCCCTGGAAATACATATGGTACCCATACACCTGAGAAAATAGAAAGCCTTTGAAACGTGGCTCTGTATCAGTCAACAGTTAATGGGTTTATTAATATATTTGTGGGGTTCTTATGATATGTATATGGATTATCTTTAGTCTAAGATACATGTTTATGTGTGTTATCTACTGTACATTTATTTGTTTTTATTGTTTCTGGATTTTATAAGTCTCCAGAGTCTAATAAAGTGGGCAACTACATTTTGTATTATTATGGTTTGTTGCAGTCAGCCAGATGTTGAGATTGGATATGGCATTTTTGTCTGCCTATCACTTCCCAAGAACCTGGGATAAGTAGATGTGGATGTGTGCTAGTGTTATAGATATTGTCACAGGATGTAAGCTATTCCAAGTAATTATGATTATGGTTCCTCACATAGTCAGACAGATTTTTTGACCGGATTTGGCATTGTTATCCACCTATCAAGGTCTTCCCAAGTACCTGGGGTAGGCAAATGTTGTTGTTTGATAATATCACAAGTATTGTCATGGGATGTAAGGTCTTCCAAGTAAAACTGCCTTTTTCAATTGACAGATAATGATTTTGCCAATGCCGATGGTGTTCAGGTAGTACCCCATTGCACCGATCCCTATTGGTACTTTGCTTTCTTTTGCCACAGTTGTTCTGCTTCTGTTTTCATATCTTTATATTTTGTGATTTTCATTAATATTGTCTGTGGTAATTGTACAATCAAGCATCTTTTCTAGTTTTGGTAAGTCCACCTTTAGCGTTGGTTGTCTCATAAGGATATTCTGTGCATAATTCACCTTATCATTCAGTTGTTTTGGAGCCAAATGTGATCAAATGAAAAACTGTAAACAGAACTTTCTTCTGGACCAGATGGATTATGAAGTTTTATTACAAATGTTTTGGGGACAATTTCTTACAATCCCTACAAAATGCAATGTACTCTGTTTTACAAGGAGGAAAGACATCAGAGACTTGGAAAGATTCAGAGTATTAATGCCTAAAGAGGGAGAAGATAGAACATTAGCAAAAAATTATAGACCAATATCCTTGTAGAATAATGATTAATTGATTATCTATCTATCTATCTATCTATCTATCTATCTATCTATCTATCTATCTATCTATCTATCATCTATCTATCTATCTATCTATCTATCTATCATCTATCTATCTATCTATCTATCTATCTATCTATCTATCTATCTATCTATCTATTTATTTATTTATTTATTTACCGATAACCTGGCATTGCCTGGATATTTATTTACAGGAAGAAAATGTCCGGGCCAAACATGATTTCTAATGTTGGTTTTCCCCGCTTACCAGAGGGAGCCCCTTTGTGGATTATGGTGAAGCCATTACCATATTAAAACTCTAGTGCGGTGCACAGTAGAAGCCATTTTATGGCAGTACAGTAGAAGCCATTTAAGATACAACAGGCTGCAGATTAACAGAACACACACACCGAGGCGTGTTAGGGGTGTTATTTTTTTCCAGAGAGTAAATCATCTGTTTACCAAGTTTGGTTGAAATTGCTTAAGGCTTTCAAGAGTTATGCTGGAATATACACACAAACAGCCATTTAGATAGATGATAGATAGATAGATAGATAGATAGATGATAGATAGATAGATAGATAGATAGATAGATAGATAGATAGATAGATAGATAGATAGATAGATAGATAGATAGATAGTGGGTGGCTGGCTGTGTGGCTGGCTGTGTGGCTGTGTGGCTGTGTGGCTGGGTGGCTAGGTGGCTGGGTGGGTAGATAAGTAGGTTTATTTATTTATATTTATTACATTTTGATGCCACCCATTTCCCCTACAAGGCAACTCTTGGTGATTTATAAATTACAAGTTGCTTAGAATTATTTTAAATTATAGATGTAAATTATAATAATTTAGAAGAATTTATTCATGAGGATCATTGTGGGTTTTCACCTAAAAGACATCTAAAAGGCAGCATTACAATTGTGTTGAATCTCTTGAAATATTGGGAGCAACATAATAGAAAAGCCAAGTTGCATTGATCTCTTTAGATCCAGTGAAGGCTTTTAATGATCCAAACTGGATTTTTTGTTTATGATTTTGAAAGTTACAATGATTGGAGATAATTTTATAAATTGGGTGAAATCGATTTAGTCCTCACAAATAGCACAAATAATTATTAATGGAGATTTAACCCAACCATGTGAGATACAAAAAGGAATAGGATGAGATTATCTGCTGTCCCCCACTTGTTTATTTTAGTTTTTTAAAATATTGAATAGAGATAAAAGATAAGATGAGAGGATCCTGGGCATAAAATACTTGGGTATAACATGACAACTACAAATTTTATGTTGTTCCAAAATAGCTATATTAAGACACTGTATGAGATTAAAAGAAATATGTCAAGATGAGATAAAATACAATTGTCGCTGTTGGTTAGAATTGCTGTGATTAATATGAATGTTTTATCCAAAGTGTTATTTTTGTTACAGACTATACCTGTTTTGACAATGTATGTGATGTACCACTTAAACATTGCCAGAAAGATATATCTACATTTGTATGGCAAAGTAAAAAAAAACCATTGAACTAAATATAAGTTAAATATATGCAAAGCAGGGGTGAAATGCTACTGGTTTGGGCCAGTTTGCCCGAATCAGTAGTAAAAAATGCTACCGGTTCCCCCGAACTGGCAGTAAAACACTACCAGTTTGGGTGAACCGGTAGCCAGTTGTGCAACAATCAGCTGTGCTGCATGATTTATATTTGCTAGAAATTGCGTGGCAGAGCTGATAGTTGCAGAGCTGATCGTCGGAACTTAAAAAAAATCTTTTAAATTATTTTTTTACTACCTGTTCGGGCGAACCGGTAATTAAAAAATGTTTCAAAAAGTTAAAAAAAAATCAGATGATCACATGGCACAGCCAATTGTTGTGCAGCTGATCATCAGAACTTTTTTTTTTACTTTTTAAGCATTTTTTACTACCGGTAAACACAGCTGTTCCCCCCTCGCTGTTCTACTTACCTTTGCAGACTCAGAAAAGTCTTCTTAGTGCCTGCGGTGTGCATGCACATGAAGCAAACTAGTACAGGATTTCAGAGCATGTCACCCCTGATGCTAAGCCAATGCATTCTTAGCTTGCATTAACAGAGGGGTAGAATCAAGATCATGCAAAGCATTAATACTACTTTATAATGCCTTGGTAAGACCACAGAATCCTTTTGGTCACCACTATATAAAAAAGATGTTGAGTCTCTAGAAAGAGTGCAGAGAAGAGCAACAAAGATGATTAGGGGACTGGAGGCTAAAACGTATGAAGAACGGTTGCAGGAATTGGGTCTAGTTTAATAAAAAAAAAGAAGAACTGGAGTGACATGATAGCACTGTTCCAATATGTAAGGGGCTGCTGCAAAGAAGAGGGGGAAGATCTATTCTCCAAAGCATCTGAAAGCACAATAAGAAGCAAAGGATGGAAACTAATCAAGGGAAGAACCAACCTAGAACTAAGCAGAAATTTCTTGATAATTAGAACAATTAATCAGTGGAATGACTTATCTCTAGAAATTGTGGGTGCTCCAACACTGGAGGTTTTTAAGAAAATATTGAACAACCATTTGTCTGAATGATATAGGATTTCCTGATGGTATAGGGTTTCCTGTCTTGGAAGAGACTTGGAAGACCACCAAGTCCCTTCCAACTCTATTTTTCTTTATTGTATTAAGTTACTACAGAATTCAAAGGAAAGAGGAGGATTGGGTCTGCCAGGTTTGAAATTATACATTGCTGAGTGTTTTTTAGTTTGAATGAAAGTTGTTAAGAAATAAAAGACTATCGGAGTAAGGAGGACGTGAATTTAGAGTTGGGTGGAATGGATGGGTATTCATAGCATGACAACTCTAAGGTTAATGTAGATTTTAAAAATCATTATGGCAGGTGGGACATTCTTAGAATATGGAATAAATACAAATTTAGGCTTCTCCTGAAAACACTTTTATAGCTTTTAGCACAAGAAGGAATTTATTGACAAGAAATGGTAAGTAAACACAAATGGTTAACTTGCTAAGATGTACTAAACTTTTCTCAAGGGACTTGGAAAACAAAATGAAGAGAAGATTTGACAACAGAAGACTATACTTCTCAATGTCTTTTTTATGTACAATTATTAGAAAGATTTCAAATGGATAAAAGGTTTCATATTATAAGACTTGAGTCTGAAATAAAATTATGTCCTATTGAAGAACTAAAATGTTTAAACTTTTCTTGAAATATGAATCAGAAGAACAAATGAAAGAATGTGATAAAATAAGCTAAAAACTCTTGGTTATATTATATACAGTAAATGGAACAATGTGAAAATATGTGGCTGAAAGAATTGAAATTTACATTATGTTCTAGTTTTAAAGGATTTTTTTTTAATGAAATGATGTATTTGTCAGGGGAGAAATTGTCCAGAATATATAAAGGTGCTTTGAATCTTTGCTGGAAATATGAAGAACATGAAAAGGCATTTTATCATTTTTGTGGACATGGTAAAAAAAGCAAAAAAGTACAAATACATACATTAGTTTAGAAGATGTTAAAAATTAAAGTACAACTGAAATAAGATGTTTTTCTTCCAGAGCTAATGGACAAGTAACTAAAGAAAAGTCACGTAATTTTGTTTTTTAGGGACAATGTGACAGTTGTTTTGGAAATTTAAAAAAACTGCAACTTATTGGGGTGAAAAGCCCAGGAACTTTAGTACTGGCTTTTCACTAGTTAGTGCCAATATGGTGAGTCCAAATAAATTTGTTGTTTGAGAAAACGGAATGCCTCAGAGTTCAATTTGTGATGGATGCATTACTTGGAACCTGACATTCCTTCTGGATAAAATGAAACAGTGTAGAATGGATGGTCCCTTTACTAGACAGATCTACCATTGATTGAACAACTGTACCCAACAGTGGTCATTAAAGAATATATAGCTTCATGGAGGAAGGTATAAAGAGGGGAGTCCTGAGCCAGTTTGTGTAATGGTTAAGGCACCAGACTACAGAGAATGTGAGTTCTAGACCTGCCTTAGGCACAAAGCTAGCTAGCTATTCTCTCTCTCAGCTCTAGGAAGGAAACAGTGGAAAACCACTTCCAAAAACTTGGAAGAAAACTGCAGGGTCTTGACCAGGCAATCACCAGGAGTCAGCACTGATTCAAAGGCACACAACTGACACCACACACACACACACACACACACACACACACACACACACACACACACACACAGCACTCAGGCTCTAGCCTTGAACTAGAGCTATTGCAGATTTTTATAAATTATTTAGTTGGAGAGATAGAAATGGATTTGAAGTTGACACAAAGCTGGAAGGGGACTGTTTACATTTCAGGTGATAGGCTCAAAATTCACAGGGAACTGGGTAGACTGGAACATTGGGCCAACAAAATCCAACAAAATGTTGTTTAACAATAAGAAATGCAGGATTCTGCACTTAGAAAATGGAAAAATGATATACAGGCACAAGATAGTCAATACCTGGCTTGGTAATAGTAGGAAGCATCTGTGTGTCTTGACACACTATACAGTAAGATGAACCAGGAAGAAATGTCCAGCACTTTTGGACTGCAAACAATATATATTCTAACTATCATTCCCATTTACTAATGTGTTTTAGCACTAAAGTTGATCATTTGATCACCAATGATCAAGAACATGTGGTAGCTGTATAGCACTGTTAAGATTCCTGGTATTTACCAATTGCTTGTTTGATGCAGGAAATTGCTGTAAATTCATGGTTTTAATGATGCATTTAAATTGGAGCTGATGAGAAACTGTGATTCAACCAGTAATTCATGAAATTGCCCCAGTCATTCAAGGAGAAATGATGATATGCCTCAGATCCCAAATGCTTTGCACGACATTCCAGGGATTTGTCATCATCTTTATTGAGGTCACTTCTGCACCAAATACGCTGAAATCAGAACTGAACTCCTAGAACTGGAATAGGCTGGGTTAAGTTGAGGCAGGGGAGAAAGGTAGTATAAAAGATAGGGATATAATAATTCAAGAACCATACTATATAAAATAGAGGTCAAGTTGCTGAGCATGTGGAAATTTACTTCTTAGAAAGGAGAACTTGCTTAAACCCTGCTGACGGAAGGGGGAATTTGTTTAATGTAACCTCTAGCTGAATAACCTATGTACTAAATAATTCCTGTAACTGACCATAGGACTTGTGCAAAGGGATGTAGACCAAAAGTAACAGATGGTGTAAGATAACACCCACCCATGTAACACACCCACATATAGAAGTATAGCAAATTCATCACTTATTGAATTTCCTCTTTTTTTAGTTAAGCTTCTCCTTTCTTGTGTTTTGTACTG